>NC_090372.1:118106597-118427873 GCF_036365525.1 Heterodontus francisci | reverse complement strand
CAATTTGTTTATTTAAATAAAGTTGAATATTTAAATGGGCCTCCCATCGCCAAGCAGCGGGGAAGGATGCCATTAGGCCTCGCTGTCACTGGCAATATTGGGCCAGGCCCCCTCCCCACCCCGCCACGACCCCCAACGTCGAGGGGGGGTTGTAAAATTCAGCCCATGGTGTCTACATGCAATGTATGCCAGAAGTACATAAACACACAGCAGAAAGAGGAAATGATAGCTACTGAAGAACCACCCAGACCATGGCATACCGTAGAAGCCGATTTATTCACACACATTCAAGAATAGTATCTCAAAGTCGCAGACTACAACTTAAAGTTCCCTTTTATCTGAAAGGTAAAAGACATGAGAGCCACAACAATCATCTCTGCAGTACGAGTTCTGTTCGCTGAGCAAAGAATTCCTGAAAGATTCATATCCAGAGAATTTAAGGAATTCGCTGACTAGCATGGCTTCAACACCATCGCCTCATCACCACACTACCCATAGGGTCACAGGTTTATAGAAAGACATGTCCAGATGGTCAAAAGAACCCTTATGAAATGCCAAGAGATGAAGGAAGACCCAAACCTTGTCTTATTGTCACTGTGATCTACATCTCTCGAGGCTGACATGAAATCACTGGCAGAGCTGTTGAATGGAAGAAAGTATAAGACAACTCTGTGAAGGAAAATACATCCTCCAAGTGACCAGGAGGAAGTGAGACAATTCACTAAAGCACAGGTAAGAGGAGAGCAACACCTCAACAAGCATACTAAATCCCTACCTGAGCTGTTGAAAGGACAAACTGTACATGTACATGATCCAATCATGATAACCTGGAGCCCAGCAAAAGTTGTTGGTGAAGCTGAGACTGGTAACAAAAGGAGAAGGAACAGATAGTACAACAATATCTGAGTCCATATCTGAGCTACACCTGAGCTCGAAAAACAGAAAAGACAATTAACAATATTGGAAACATCACTATCCAGCGAGACAACATCAACAGAAAGTGACACAACACAGAGTCATAGAGAGATACAGCACTGAAACAGGCCCTTCAAGTCTGTGCCAACCATCCATTTATACTAAACCCATTTTTCCCTCTCACATCCCCACCATCCCTCAATTTGCCTACCACCTACCTACACTAGGGGCAATATTTTTTTGCAATGGCCAATTTATCTATCAACCCACAAGTCTTTGGCATGTGGGAGGAAACTCATGCAGTCACAGGGAGAACTTACAAACTCCACACAGGCAGTACCCAGAACTGAACACAGGTTGCTGGAGCTATGAGGCTGTGGTGCTAGCCATTACACCATCATGCCACCCTCAGCAATATCGGCAACAGCAAGCCTGACTCCTACAACACCAGGAGCAACAAGCGCAACATTGGCTGTGCAGCTCACCATTGAGAGCAATGAATGACAAATCTACAAGATGGAGGCACAATATCTTATCACCTAAGTTATACCGTGAATAATATTTTTTAGAAAAGAATACATGCTATAAAAGACTCTAAAAGGGGTTCAGATTATTTCCATAAATTGGTTGATAATCTTCTTTAGTTTAGGAAAGGTTAATGACTGGGACAGTTATAGTGATATCGGGGCATTATGTTTTTAAAGAAAGAGGGATGTCATATATTGTTGTACTATCTGTAAAGTACTAGGAATTAATTAGCTAGGAACTAATTGTTATGTGCAAGTGTTCCGGGGGCCACATTCACAGCTGCGCTAGAGAGTCATGTAATGGGTAACAGAACACCAGCCTAGGGCAGTCCTATACCAGGCAGCATGGAATGATTAAAACAAAAAACTCCAGCTTTTCCAAGTCCAAAGTGTGATCATTTCTAATTTATGGGAACCAGGAGACATAATAGGCTTACTACTACTATAGTCAAATTGTGTTAATTGGAGGATTGTTGCTGATCAAAGGCTAATCCCAATGTTCCTTTTTGTATTCATTCATGGCAAGGCCAGCACATGTTGCCCATCATTAATTGCCCTTGAGAAGATGGCAGCGAGTTGCCTTCTGGAACCTCTGCAGTTCTTGTCGGTAGGTTTTTGTTTATTCATTCATGGGATGTGAACATCGCTGGCAAGCCCAGTATTTATTGCCAATCCCTAATTACTCTTGAGAAGCTGGTGGTGAACCGCCTTCTTGAACTGCTCTGGTCCATGTGTGGGAACACCCACAGTGCTGTTAGGTTGGGAGTTCCAGTGTTTTGATGAAAACTAATGCACTGAAAAAGCCCCTCAAACAAACAATGTACATCACCAAATTGCCCACCTAAAAAAAATCCCTCCTTTAAACAACTGGACTCCAGCTGTGTAAGTATTTGACAATCTCAGTCAGGGAAACTAGTAGGATGGCTGATCTCACTAAAAGATAAAGGGCTGCTCTTCTGAGATTAAGACTACAGTCGAATATTGGGACAGGTTAGAGAGAGTGCTTTTCTGCATCTAGCTGTGCTGTACCTGACCTGGCAGTATTTGATGCTGGATGCCTGGATGTTTCTTACCTTGTCTGCTGGCAGCAATACTCATCAAAAATTGAAATAATTACATTAAAATAAGTCCTATGTTGCTGGGATGACAGAATGCTGATTGGAACAGACTGCTGGCTTCATCGGGACTGACAGGGACTAGCAGAGGTGGAAAATGGGAAAAACCAGGTATCCACCCTGAATAAATGAACACTATAATTTCTTGTGCGGGTAAGATCCAGTCCCTTACAGCCTGATGTAATCAAATGAGGTGGATCGTCAGAATTTCTACTTGTTTCATCTCCGAGGCTCCAAATACTCTATAAGATACAGGTATACAGTAGCTATCGTAGGTGGAAATCAGGCTCAAAAATGTGTACCAGACTTTATTCAAAGTAGAATATTTAAACAAGCCTCTTCTGCCGCCACAGAAAGTAGCCTTCCTGTACAGAGTCCAATTTCAAATTTTAGAAATAATCCAACTACAGCAGTGAGCTTTGTAGGTAAGTTTATGACCCAGTGTTGCATTTTCCTCACCCTCTCACTTAGCAGGTGCCCAAGATGTGCCAGTGTTATACAAATTACCTGACTGCAGGAACTTCAACAGGGCCAGGCACTTGGGTCAACAGCAGGTATTAACTCCCACCCTACCATGGTTCTGCTGGTAGAGTGGGATTGTGTCATTGCAGGTCCTAAGTGTCCTTTTACCACATCAGGCCCTATGTCTCCTACAGTGGGCCTTAAATTAAAAACCTCTGACAGTGGCATGACTATAACTAACTGAGCCAAGCTGTCATTAGGTTGTATTAATCTTGGGATTCCACTCGTCCCAATTTGCATGGGGTGGGGGTTCAGTTCACATTGTGATGGTGGATGGAAGACAAATTTACTATTGTGGCTGTTATACTCACACTCCTCAGACTTATTGATAAATACATAAAAGTAAATAATCTGCGTCATTGATTTGCAAAATACTGAAGGTTCACAAAACAGGCAGGGTTTACTATGGAACTGCTTTGATTCCTTGACAATTACTGTTGTGTTGCTCAACTCTTATCAGCATAGTTGGAGAAAAAAGATTAGTCCCCATATCAATGCATTGCCCTCCATTGTGGGAAAAATAATGACTGATCACCTATGTAATGAAGAAAACAGTTTTAGATAAATATCATTTTAAATCAGATCAATAGTATTGTCAAACGAAATGTTTTTAAATGTTTTTTTAGCAGAACATGTATTAGACAAAGGCACTCACATTGCCAGCGATGCAGTTATTTTCCATTTGTGAAGTGATGTGTGTCATTCACACAGCATTAGACTTTAAATGGATTTTAAGGAGGGACAGCTAATTCATAACAAGAATGGAGTTGAAAGCTTCAATCATTGCAATATCACTTTTACTCCAGCTGAGAGAGGATATCGATGGAAGTCAAACTTCATTGTACCCTTTCTTTTAAAGCACACTCACCTAACCACTCAGGCATCTTGAAGATAGCTTGACTATTTCTTATCCCAGAACTCTTAACCCCTGAGTGAAGGAGGAATAATTATTGCAAAAGCTGCACTGGAGTAAGCTCCCTAAGTATCTGATAGTATTTTTGCAGGTGTAATAGAATCTGATCTTTCTGATTAAGTGATGTAAATGATGTGAAAATTGTTGATTGAAGCTTTCCAAATTCAACTATTAGAACAAGTACTCAATTGCATCTAGTTCTTATCATAATACAGACATAACTGTAGATTTCTGCTGGACACCTGGTGTGACACCACAGTTAGCAAAATATACATAGACATCATAACACATGACTTTAATTCCACAAATGAAGTTTCACCTTTGGGTTCATTCTGAAAATCAGTGTAATGAAAGCAGTAAAAAAATGCAGTAATATAACAAAATCTTCTCAAGGGCAATTAGGGATGGGCAACAAATGCTGGCCTTGTCAGTGACCCTCACATCCCATAAAAGAATTTTTAAAAATCATTTTATAAAACAAAGTTATTGTAGATAGATTAGAGGTAAATTTATTCTTACTACTGTGGATGACTTCTGGCATTAGCTTGGCCCCCTCCCATTCACTTCCCCCAGCAATTCCCTCCTTGTTTCTGCTGAGAGCTGCTGTCAGCATTACAGATGGCCTAAACTGATCCACAGGAAACATGTGAGCTGCTGCAGGAGGCTGAACAAACATCCACAGCTCATTTGAATTATGCCTCGATCCCAATCTTGGACATCCAGCTTTTAGCACACATTAGGAACACACCAGCCATTTTGGGCCCAAAAGAGAATCATAGAACCAGAGAAAAATGATGGCACAGAAGGAGGCCATTCAGCCCATCGTGTCCATGCTGACCGAAAAAACTAACCTCCTAATCTAATCCCACTTTCCAGCACTAGGTCCATAGCCTTGCCAGTTACAGCACTTCAGGTGCATGTCCTGATACCTTTTGAAATAATTAAGGGTTTCTGCCTCCTCTACCGTTCCTGGCAGTGAATTCCAGACACCCACCACCCTCTGGTGAAAAAAGCTTTTCCTCATGTCCCCTCTAATCCTTCTACCAATCACCTTAAATCTGTGCCCTCTGGTAATTAACCTCTCCACTCGGAGAAACAGGTCCTTCCTGTCTACTCTATCTAGGCCCCTCATAATTTTACACCTCTATTAAGTGACCCCCTCAGCCTCCTCTATTCTAAGGAAAACAACCCTAGCCTATCCAATCTTTCCTCATAGCTGCAACTTTAGAGCCCTGGCAACATTCTTGGAAATCTCCTCTGAACTCTCTCTCGAGCAATGATGTCCTTTCTGTAATGTGGTGACCAGAACTGTATACAATACTCCAACTGTGGCCTAACCAGCATTATATACAGTTCCAGCATTACATCCCTACTTTTGTATTCTATGCCTCGGACAATAAAGGAAAGCAATCCATATGCTTTCTTCACCACTCTATCTACCTGTCCTGCCGCCTTCAGGGACCTGTGGACATGCACTCCAAGGTCTCTCACTTCTTCTACCTCTCTCAATATCCTCCCATTTATTGTGTATTCCCTTGCTTTATTTGCCCTCCCCAAATGCATTACCTCACATTTTTCTGGATTGAATTCCATTTGCCACTTTTCTGCCCACTCAACCAAGCCACTGATATCATTCTGGAGTCTACTGCTATCCTCTTCACTATCAACAAATTTCTCAATCATGCCTCCCACATTTAAGTCCAAATCATTGATATATACCACAAACAGCAAGGGACCCAACACTGAGCCCTATGGAACGCCACTGGAAACAGCTTTCCATTCACAAAAACATCCGTCGACTACTACCCTTTGTTTCCTGTCCCTGAGCCAATTTGGATCCAACCTGTATCTCATGGGCTTTCATTTTACTGACCAGTCTGCCAGGTGGACCTTGTCAAATGCCTTACTAAAATCCATGCAGACCACATCCACTGCACTCCCATCATCAATCCTTCTTGTTACTTCCTCAAAAAACTCAATTAAGTTAGTAAAAACATGACCTTCCCTTAACAAATCCATGCAGACTATCCCTGATTAATCCATGCCTTTCTAAGTGGCAGTTTATCTTGTCCCTCAGAATAGATTCTAACAATTTACCCACCACCAAGGTCAGACTGACCGGCCTATAAATATTTGGCCTATCCCTCTCACCAGGTCACCTTTCAGTTTCTTAAACTTTTTTCCCCAATTTAGAACTTTTACTCCTGTTTTATCTTGGTCCTTTTCCATGATTATGCTAATATGGTCACTATCTCCAAAATGGTCACCTACTGTTACTTCCTCCACTTACTGAAGACGAAATCTGGAATTACACCCCGTCTCCATGGGCTTGTTACATGCTGGCTAAAAAAAAGTTCTCTTGAACACAATACAAGAATTTTCTCCCCTCTGTGCCCTTCACACTGTTTGTATCCCAGTTGATATTAGGGTAGTTGAAATCCCCAACTATTATTGCCCTATAGTTTTTGCACTCAGAAATTTGCCTACATATTTGTTCTCCTACTTCCCTCTCACTATTTGGGGGTCTATAGTACACTCTGAGTAGTGTGGCTGCCCCTTTTTTATTTCTGTGCTCCACCCATATGACCTCATTTGATGATTCATTTAGCATATCATCCCTCCTCACAGCTTTTATTGATTCCTTAACCAATAGTGCTACACTCTTTTTTTTAACCCCCTCTGTATTCCCCCTGAAAACTCTATATCCATAGATGTTAAGCTGCCATTCTTGCCCCTCTTTCAGCCAAGTTTCTGTTATAACAATGATATTGTGTTGCCATGTGTCTATCTGTGCCCTCAGCTCATCAGCTTTATTTACTATACTCCTTGCATTTAAATAAATACCTTTTAACATTGCCAAATTCCTGTGCTGCACATTTTTTAACCTTTGCTTCTTCTGTCTTTCAGATTCACTCGCTAACTCTCTGCCTCCTGTTCCATGCCCTGAAATTGTCCGATCTAAGACTGCACTCACGTTCCCATCTCCCTGCCAAGCCAGTTTAAACCATCCCCAACAGCACTAGTAAACCTTCAGGACTAAAGAAGTTTTCCCTCTATTTTTCTTCAGGACTCACACACATAGGGCTGGGTTTTAAGCAGCCCTCAACGTTGAGATCCGTGGTGGAGGTGGTGGGGGGAGCCTGAAGGTGGCTCCAGATGAGGCCCGCCACGGACCTGGATGCTGACAGGGTCCGGCTCGATCCTCCTGGTGGAGCCCCCTCAGCCCCCCCCGCTCCCCCCCCCCTCACCCCACCACTGGGCAATGGGACCACGATCAGCATATTCAAATTAATAAAATTAATACATTTACATATACTCACCTGTGATCTTGAAGGCCGGCCACGATCTTTGGTGCAGCGGCCGGCACTCCTATGCCTTCAGATCCCTGTCCGGGGAAACAAGGAGTGACACTGGTGGGAAGGGGGAAGGAGGTGAGTTTATTAGTGCTGGGAGGGTGGGGGGGAAACAGGGTCAAATAAATGTCATGGGTGTAGGGGATGGTGAGAAGGGTTGTACTTTAAACTTTGTGCAGTTTGGGCGGGAAAGGTCAGATGTTAAATGTTTTGGGGGGGAAGAGCAAATAGTTAATGTCATTGTTATTGGGGGGTGGGGTGGGAGAGGAGCAAAAGAAATGTATTCATTTAATTATATTGTAAATGTCTTTAGATATTTAAATTTCCCAGCAGGGCTGGCTGCGCTTTAAAAATGGCGTCAGCACCTGCGCACAGTCAGCTGATGTCCCCTCCACTTGATTGGGGGCGGTGGCCCACCGCACATATTTAAATAAGCCGCTGCGCTTGAGATTGCTGTGGCTCTTTGGCGAGCGCATTTTATGAGCTCGCCAAACCCAGCCCATAAACAAGTTTTCCACCACAATTCTGACAAAATTACAGCAGCAGCAGAAGGTGTAAGGAAATTCAGGGCCGTTGAGCGAGTAGTAGATTAATACTAACATGCCCAAAAATTTACTTTCAGTGGATAAATTACTATTTCAGCTCTTTAAATTGAACAACTTCAGACTCCTGTTACAACGACAGATCTGGATAGACATCTGGTGAGATGGATATTGCTATCTTCATTTGCACTTGACATCTCAAATAACAACAGCATGCAGCCATCTTGTATTCATGCCAAAATATTTGATCATTGTTTTCCTAACATTCTGTATATTTCCACTGCTATGAATTTCATGTTTTTCCCCATTTGTGCTGCTGATACTATTACTAAATCACACCCACCCTACCACTGTTGATCACATTCTGGATTATCCTGAACAATGTAATAATAATGTACTAGCTGCAATCATAATTATAATTCATACATTGCAATATTGTGTGCATGACTGTATATCGCTTTTTGCCAAAAGAATATTCTTCAGTACTCCAACCCTTTGCACAAATGCAGTTCTAGTCACTGCAAATTTATTATGATTTTTGGTTGGAAGACCAATTAGTTAGATCTTTTTTGTAAGAGCATTCTGATCTGCAGTATTTTGATCCACTAACTGACTTCAGCAGAACTTTCCACAAACCTGAGCAAAATATTCAATTTATGGCACCTGATAATGAACACAACAACACTACTGGGACATTTTATTTAAAAAATGGGTAACCTATACAGTGCACTAAAACATTATCTGAATGGTTGTGTCATTGTGGGTCCTTCAGAATATACATGCTGACAATTGAAAATACAGTATAGATTAATAGTTTCTTATTAGTCTCAGGTCACAGCAGCAGTGCTGACTGAGGTACCAATGCTTATGACAGAATCTTTCCTCATCTAATTTTGAAAGTATAGCTTCTATGTTTCTGCCAGTGTTTTCTTCTACACTTGTCAGTTGCAACTTGTATAACATTGGAATAATTTTATGTTGTGATGATGGTGAGCAAAGTGGTGATATGGACTTATTTTGCCCTCTATTGGTGAATTTCTGTACCTCTGTGCTTAAGGCAAGGCAGATGTACTGTTTATCGTGAGAAGTTTGCCTGCATGTGTGAGGTGATTTGCTAGTCATTTGAAAAGCAGTCATATAATTGGGTGAAATATAAGAATATTGTGGACAGCTAGCAGTACAATATAAAAATACTTTACACCACTTTCGCTGCTGAAGTCATGTTGAGTACATACAGTCCAGCTTTGGCATTGTTATGCTATGAGTCCACAGTCGTCGTTTGACCATGCAGAGACATAATATCAGGTAATGCTGAAATAGCTTTGAAATTCAAAAAAAGCCTGTAAACCTCAGTTGAACTGACAGCCACACTGGACTGACCAATGATAGCAGCTACCATACCAAGACAGATTTGAAATAATTTGTCATAAACCATTACTTTATTTATCATTATAATCAGCAAATAAAGAAATCTTATGATTCTGGTAGAATTGTTATTCTATTTTACTTATTTTATGACTGTACATGGAACATCTGAACATCTTACATCTTCTTTGGCCTCCTTGTCTTGAGAGACAATGGGTAAGCGCCTAGAGGTGGTCAGTGGTTTGTGGAGCAGCGCCTTGAGTGGTTATAAAGGCCAATTCAAGAGTGACGGACTCTTCCATAGGCACTGCAGATAAAATTGGTTGTCGGGGCTGTTACACAGTTGGCTCTCTCCTTGCACTTCTGTCTTTTTTCCTGCCAACTGCTAAGTCTCTTCGACTCGCCACTCTTTAGTCCCGCCTTTATGGCTGTCCGCCAGCTCCGGCGATCACTGGCAACTGACTCCCACGACTTGTGGTCAATGTCACAGAACTTCATGTCGCATTTGCAGACGTCTTTAAAATGGAGACACGGCCGGCCGGTGGGTCTGATATCAGTGACGAGCTCGCTGTACAATGCGTCCTTGGGGATCCTGCCATCTTCCATGCGGCTCACATGGCTAAGCCATCTCAAGCGCAGCTGGCTCAGTAGGGTGTATATGCTGGGGATGTTGGCCGCCTCGAGGACTTCTACGTTGGAGATACGGTCCTGCCACCTGATGCCAAGGATTCTCCGGAGGCAGCGAAGATGGAATGAGTTGAGACGTCGCTCTTGACTGACATACGTTGTCCAGGCCTTGCTGCCACATAGCCAGTCCTGGCAATGAAGTGATGGGACTAGAAAATTGCAAGTTTTTGCTCAGCTGAATTGGGAAGGGTCTGAATCTGGCCTGCAGACAACAGCTGACTTAAACGGTGCCAGGATATCATGGTCGTAAGATTCCTCCCTCCAGCAACAAGGGAGGAATGGTGATAAAAATCTAAGTCAGGTTGGTTTGGAACTTAGAAGTAATTTTGTTCCCATGATATTATTTCTCTTCTCCTTGTTGTGGTAAAGGCTAGGAGGTGTCATCATAGCCAGTGTGTAGGTACTACAGTACATTCAATAGACTGTACATTCTGCAGCCCCTGTGTACTGCTTGTAGAGGGCATTGATACTGAGTCCTATAACAGAGATGCTGACTGCCTTCTCCAGGATGGTGTTGAGCTTCTCGATTGTTGTAGCAGCTGCACCAATCCAAACGAGTGGTGGCTGTTCCATTACACTTCTGATTTGAGCATTGTAGATGGTGCAAAGACTTTGATGGGTCAGGATGTAATTGCAACAAGATGCTCAGTCTCTGTCCTGCTCTTGTAGTCATGTTGTTGATGTGGCTGGTCCAGTTAAGTTTCTGATCAATGGTAAGCTCAATGATGCTGATGGTGAGGAAATGGGGGATGGATGTATGTGGTGTGAATGTTATTTGCCACATCAGCCTAAAGCTGGATATTATACTGGTCCTAGTATAGACATGTATGGAATTTTGAGGAGTTGAGGTAGAAATTGGATAATGTACAATCATCAGTGAATAGTCCAACTCCTGCCTTTATGTTAGAAGGAAGGTCACTGATGAAGGCTGTGAAGATTGTTGTGCCCATGATGTTGCTCTCAGAAACTTCTTGGAGTGATGTCCAGGAACTCAATTGGCCTCCAATGTCCACAATCAGCTTTTTGTGTGTCTGATATGACTTTAGCCACCAGAGATTTCTCTTTGAACGCCAAAGGCCTCACGTTTGGTGAGCTCTTCTTCCTGCCATCCTTGGTTAAATGCTCTTTGGCTCAAAGCTGTGGTGAGGTCTGGAATATTGTCTGCTCAAAAATAAACCTTGGTGGTTGAATGTGCCTGTTACGACCAGATAAGAAAGGGGTCTAGGGTTCCCTCTCAGCCTTCACCTGGTCTGACCGTAACAGGGTTTAATTTTAAACACTCCATATTTTTAGCTCCCTCTTGGTGAATCCTTGTTCATTAACTTCCAATTATAAGGCAAAGAAATTAACCAAACAGGTTTTCTTAGGTTTAAAGAAAAAAGGTTGAACTTTATAAACTTAAACTCTAATTCAGTTAATGCCTACGGATACGCAATGCACCCACACTAGCATGCATACGCGAAACACATATGCAGATAGAGACAGAAAAGAGCAGAAGAAATAAAGTGGAAATGTTTGAGGCAATATCTGAAGATGGTTTTGGTTACTGTTCTTTGAGCTCGTTGTAGAGTCCTTGATTGTAAGTAGATCTTGCTTTTCATTGGGGCCCAGCATTCTTCTTAAACTTTGTTTGATGTAGGAGACTTTTCTCTCTTGAAGTTCATATGCCCTCAGTGGGTCCAGAGGCTGGTGAGAAAGAGATGGGAGCAGACAGAAGAGGTCTTCTCAGTCCAGGAGCAAATAATTTTTCTGAGTTCAAAAACTCTGTGGCTAGTTCAAAAAACCCTGGACCAGCCAGTTAGTCATGTGGCCAGCTGGTTTAACCAGTCCTGGCTTTTGTGGATTGTATCACCTTTGCAGTCTCTGGAATGCTCTTCCTTACACCTTCAATGTTTGGTGATCAAAATCCACTGTGGGTTGAATGTGTCAGGGAATGGTCCTTTTATCTTCACAAGCGTTGTCTGTTAGTATGTAAATGTTTTTCAGCTAAGTGTCTGGCAACCCTTGTAACAGGCCTTCTCTTCTTCCCAGCAAGTTAAAAATCCCAATGTTCGTATGACAAACTTGATATGCCTCATTCTTGGCTGTTGGGGGCCTGCATGACACCTCCACACCCAGTAGAATGAAATGCGATTTGAGAAAAGTGCATTTCATTGACAAAGAGTCGAGAGAGAATATATAAGATACAGGAAAAAGCATGTGTGTCTCTCTCTCACTCATTCACATTCATTCATAAATCCTAAGACTTATTACAGCCTGTCTTTTCTTGGTAGCAGTGTTACTTTAAACTGCCCTTTTTGGCATCCCAATAAACCTGTGGTTCTTTGGGGAAGTTTTTCTTCCATTTGCCCATTTCCATGACTGCCTAGGCTCTTTCTTTCTGTTGAGGTCTGCAAAAAGGATGGGGGGGGGGGGGGGGTGGGGTGGGTGGAGGCGTGATTTAATTAGCCCTAAGTTGGATTTTTTTTTTGCTCTGTAGAGTCAGTAGTAGGCAGGTCTATCCTGAACTCTCTTTCAGTGCTTTGCTGAGTCATGCAAAGGCTTTTGACTTCAGGGGATGAGTGGTTCCCTTTTTTTCTGACTGTGGGTGCGGATTCTTTGCTAATCTCCCCTTTGTCCTCTAGGACACTCCTGCCTGCAGGTATTTGTGCAGACTCTACTGCACTCTGCTGTGGCACTTTGACTAGGCGAGGCATCATCCTCACCGTTTCTCTGCCTCCTAGGGGTCTTTCTTTGTCCCTTCAGGTTCCTGTACATGCTGTCAGCAACTCTGGTGGTGTGCTTCTCGTGTCTGCATTTGCATAGGAGGATGTGGGGTCTAACTTTTCAAATTTTACAGGGCTGGCTGGTCGGGGTTTTCATCCGGGATTCCTCCTGGACTTCCGTTAACCTGCCTTCTTAGTCAACTTTTCCCCTTCCCTTTCTAACCTTTTTCCAGCCTTGTGCCTGCCTGTCCCCTTGTGTTCTTGGTAGGGGTCCCTTACAGTTCACCAGCCCTCTGCTGGAGGGTCCTCCTAACACCGGTACAGGACTTAGGGGTGCAGGAATCACTGTATGTTGGCGTTTCCCCTCAACCTGGCACATGTGGTAACTCCTGCAGGCTTCCACCACATCTTTGTGGAGTTTTGACTATTCAAACTGCTGTCTTATGCAGGCTTTGGTCTTTCGTATACTGGCATGTACAGCCACTGTAATCTCACAGGCTATTTTTACTACTTCTCTCTGGTACCTCTGTGGCACCACTAACTGGTGAACCACTGTCTACTCCTTGCTATTAGGTCTGTGAGGAGAACTGCATTTCCTCATCAGAACCTCATTCTTTAAATGCAATCAGGGACACCCTCTGCTTCACTTTCAGACTGGGCAGCTTGTGCTAACTCTCTCAATACTGGACCATCTCGCTGAGCCTCAGCTAGGGAAAATTTATTTAATTCATTCCCTGGGTCTTCTAACTTTCCAAAGAAAGTCTCAGATAGACAGAACTCATGGTCATCTGCCTGCAGTGTCAATTCAGTCTCCTCTGGGGGAGCCGGTTTGACCAGGGTTTGATTCATTACACATTCAGGGAGACTGCTGTGGACTATCTCCTGCCACTGCCCTGTCATTCTGATCTCCTGCGGTCTTTCGTTCACTACTGGGGGGAGGGGGGCTACCACCTTCACCCCCTCCAGATCATTACCTCGGAGCAGGTCAACCCCATCCACAAGCAAACTAGGGACAATTGCTACAGTCACCAGTCCCGAAACTAGCTCGCACTCTTGGTGCACCTGGTGTACAGGTACAGGCATACATTGCCCTCCAATACCATTCACCACCATTCTGGTGTTCACTGTACTCTCTGGGGGAAAGGTCAGGCCTTTTCCCAGTAAAAGGGATCTAGTGGCCCCTGTGTCTCTGAGAATTGCTATGGGCTTGCTTGCAAGAGGTATGGAGTTACTTTCTCTTCAAACACAAAACCCTGATAACTTTCAGGAATCCTATTAACTTTGCCTCCTGGGTCTCACTCTTACTGCAGTTAAAGCCACAATTTGTTCTGTTGTGCTTTCCCACCTTCACTGAGCGGGTGTGCCCTGATTTGGTCTACATGTTTTCCCTTTAGTTTCCAGCAGTCAGCTCTTAAATGCCCTGCCTTATTTCAATGGAAGCACACAGGTCTCCGGGTCTAATTCCTGCTCACAGCACCTTCCTTTTTGGCTAGACGAGGGCTACCTGTGTCTTCTGCTTTTCTTTCTCTCCCAGAACTGCTTAGGCCCCTATCACCTTCCCACCTTTTGTCCTTTTCGGATTTGTGTGGGTGACTAGGAAAGGTTCTCCCCTGGGAAACCAACTTATAAATTAAAACAAACTCATCAGACAGAACGGCTGCTTGTCGGGCTCTCTGAACCCGCTGCTCTTCTACATGTGTCTTTATGGCGAGTAGGACAGAGTGTTTAAATTCCTCTAACAGAATTACTTTTGTGAGATTCTCATAGCTGAGCTGTATTTTAAGAGCCTTCAGCCACTGGTCAAAAGTCAGCTGCTTACTTCTTTCAAACTCCGGATAAGTTTGAATAGCTTGCTTCTTGAGGGTTCTAAACTTTTGGCGATAGGCTTCGGGTACTAATTCATAAGCCCCAAAGATGGCATTTTTATCGGTTCATAATTTGATGAACTCTCATCTGGCAACAGGGAAAAACCTCATGGGCTTTTCCAGTTCACTTGCTTTGTAATAAAAGAGGCCAATTCTCAGCTGGCCATTTTAGCTGCCTTGCCAGTTTCTCAAAAGACACGAAAAACACTTCCACATCTTCCTCATTGAATTTTGGGATTAGTTAAGATAGTTTTAACAATTTTGTACCCAGCCCTGAATTATGCTCCTCCATATTGGCCATGCTTTCACTGGGGTTACTCAGTTGCCCCCCAGTTAACTCAAGCAGCTTCAACTCTCTCACTTCGCATGCCTTCTCTTTCTCTCTCCTCCCTCTCTTTGTCTTCATGTTCCTTCTGGAAGGCTCTTTCTTTTTCTCTCACTCCTGTCTCTTTCTCCCTCCTGTCTCTCTCTTTCTTTCTCCTCTAATTCAAGTTTCCTCTGTTTCAATTGTAACTTTACTAACAATACCCTGTCAGGATCTTCTTCTAACCCTCCTTCTGCTTCTTCTGATTCAAGCAAAAAATGGTTGGCCACTAGTTTAGTTTAGAGATACAGCACTGAAACAGGCCCTTCGGCCCACCGAGTCTGTGCCAACCATCTAGACCATTTATACTAATCCTACACTAATTCCATATTCCTACCACATCCCCACCTGTCCCTATATTTTCCCTACCACCTACCTATACTAGGGGCAATTGCTAATGGCCAATTTACCTATCAACCTGCAAGTCTTTGGCGTGTGGGAGGAAACCGGAGCACCCGGAGGAAACCCACGCAGACACAGGGAGAACTTGCAAACTCCACACAGGCAGTACCCAGAATTGAACCCGGGTCGCTGGAGCTGTGAGGCTGCGGTGCTAACCACTGCACAGTTCAGACTTCCTAGCCTTGCCACGTACAGTGATCCCACACTGCTCAGCCATTTTCCTCAACTCCTCCACAGACAGTGCTTTTAACTTATCCCAAGTTACTTCACCCTGGTTTTCTTTCACTACTGGGGGGGCTACCACCTTCACTAGTTACTAGCTTCAGTTGCAGACATGTTAGTATTGTGGCATACTCAACCACAAGAAAACCTGTATTAATCTTTCTCTTTTTTTGATTGGGAACAATTTGGCTTCCCACTTCCAATTTCGCTTGTTTGTCTGTGGGAAAATCCAGGATGGTAGTCCCCAAATTTCTGTTATGATCAGGTAAGAAAGGGGTCTAGGGTTCCCTCTCAGCCTCCACCTGGTCTTACCATAACAGGGTTTAATTTTAAACACATTGTGTTTTTAGCTCCCACTTGGTGCATCTTTGTTCATTAACTATCAAAATAGTATGATAACAAATTGCAGGTCCACAGTATAGGCTTCCTCATGCTCAGTGACACTTGTCACTCCTGTGAGTGGAATCTGCATCTCCTTTACTGCTGAATATCTAATTAATCAGGAGCATGACCTGCAGCACATAAAAATACAACTTTTCATTGTGTCTACTGGATACTGTTCAATTCTGGGTACTGCCTGTGTGGAGTTTGCAAGTTCTCCCTGTATCTGCGTGGGTTTCCTCCGGGTGCTCCGGTTTCCTCCCACATGCCAAAGGCTTGCAGGTTGATAGGTAAATTGGCCATTATAAATTGCCCCTGTTATAGGTAGATGGTAGGTAAATATAGGAACAGGTGGGGATGTGGTAGGAATATGGAATTAGTGTAGGATTAGCATAAATGGTCGGCACAGACTCGGTGGGCCGAAGGGCCTGTTTCAGTGCCGTATCTCTAAAAAAAATATATCATCTTGAGTATATGAGAGGGTAAGAACATTTCAGCATCTGCAGAGGAAAGTTCCAGCTGCCCTCCAGGCCAGCCTGAAAGAAAAGATAGAAGAGCTGGAAAAGAAGGGAGTAATCAAGAAAGTGACAACACCTACAGAATGGATTAGCAGCATGGGAGCTAGTGAAACAACCTGGAAAACTGAGAGTATACATCGGCCCAAAGGATCTAAATAAAACTCTGAAGAGATCTCAGTACCCCATGCCAACCATCGAAGGAATTTTGCCACAACTTGCAAAGGCAAAAATCTTCACTACCCTAGATGCGAAGGATGGTTATTGGAAAGTGAAGTTGGATGAAAACAGCAGCTTTCTAACCACATTCTGGATGCCGTTCAGGAGATACTGATGGTTGTGCATGCCGTTAGGCATTTCCATGGCTCCAGAGGAGTTTCAACGCAGACAGCATGAAATAATTAGTTCTGATGAAGCATCACTGACCTGAAGCATTAACTCTGCTTCTCTCTCCACAGATGCTACCAGACCTGCTGAGTATTTCCAGCATTTCTTGTTTTTATTTCAGATTTCCAGCAACCGCAGTGTTTTGATTTTATTATATATGAGATAATTAGTGATCTTCCCAGAGCGGAAGCTATAGTGGATGATCTGCTAGTTTGTGGATGCGGAGACACAATGGAAGAAGCCATTGCTGACCACGATCAAAATCTAGTGCGACTGTTGGACAGAGCTTGCCAGATGAACGTGAAGCTGACAAGAAAAAATTGCAATTAAAGATGCCTGGAGTCAAGAATATTGGTCATGTACCGATAGCAAAAGGTCTTTGCCCGGATCCCGATAAGATGAGAGCGGTAGCAGTGATGCGGCGACCAACAGATGTAAAAGCAGTGCAACGATTTGTTGGATTCGTCAGCTATTTAGCAAAATTCTTGTCCAATTTGTCATCAGAGTGTGAACCATTACACCAACTCACATGCAGTGGTGTTGGGGCACAGAACAAGAAGCAGCGTTCACTGAAATCAAGCAACTAGTGATGGCAATGCCAGCGCTGAAATACTATGATGTAAATGATGATGTCACCCTGCAGTGTGACACCAGTGAGACAGGACTTGGAGCAACCCTAATGCAGCAAGAACAACCGGTTGCATTTGCATCCAGGGCATTAACACAAAGGGAACAACGCTATGCTCAGATCGAGAAAGAGTGCCTGGCCATTGTCTTTACTTGTGAAGATTTTCATCAATACCTACATGGAAGAGACAAAGTGACAGTTGAGTCTGACCAAAAGTCACTTCAAAGCATTTTCCGCAAGTCGCTACTATCTGCTCCAAAGCGTCTGCCAAGAATGTTACTCCGGTTACAGAGATATCATCTGGACGTGATGTAAAAGCAAGGGAAACAGATGTGTCGCTGACATGCTGTCAAGAGCAGCACTCCCTATGAAGAAAGTAGAGAATTCTGCAACAGAGTGTGAAATCTTCCAGATCCAACATGAATCTGCAGCTCAACGTGCTCTGGAAGTCAGCAGAGACATTGAATATGACAGACAGGCGCCTTACTCAAATCAAGCGAACTACCTAACAAGATGCAACTCTCCAAGCTGCAAGAAGTAGTGATGAAAGGATGGGCTGAAAGCATCAAAGACACTCCTGTGGTCACAAGAGCATAGTGGTATACAGAGATGAATTGACAGCCCAAGATGGCATCTTGTACAAAGAAAATAGAGTCATTATCCCTATGGAGTTGAGAGGAGGAATGCTAAAGCGCACCCATGCAAGCCACCAAGGAATTGAGTTGAGTCTGAGGAAGGCAAGAAAAGTACTCCACTGGCCAAACATAAGCAATGAGATAAAGGACCAAATCAGCCAGTGTAGTGCATGTAACTAGCACCAAGCTAAGCAAGCTAAAGAGCTACTGATGACACATGACATTCCAGACAGACCATGGATGAAGCTGGGAGTAGACCTCTTCACTCTCGCAGGAACTGATTATTTTGTCGTTGTAGACCACTAGTCTGACTACAGGGCGGTAGACCAGCTGACCTCAACTGATGAGATTGTAGAATGCCTGAAAGCACACTTTGGTCATTATGGAATTACAGACATTGCAATGAGCAACAATGGCCCTCAGTTCATGAGTGAAGAATTCAGCTGCTTCTTAAAGGATTGGGAAATTCAACACCATACATCATCTCCACACTATCCCCAGTCAAATGGAAAGGCTGAGGTGGCAGTGAAAATCACCAAAGGAATCATAAAGAAATCGAGCAAATCCAGCACAGATGTATACAAGGCAATTCTCGAGTGGAGAAACACACCTACTGAAGGCGTGGAAAGTAGTCCAGTACAAACACTAATGTCAAGCCACACCCAAACTACTCTTCCAATAACAAAAAAGCTACTGAAGCCAGAAGTAGTAACAGGGGTGAATGACAAAATCAAGGTGAAACGGCAGAAAGCCAAATTTCATTTTGACAAAACTGCCAAAGCATTGCCAGAATTGAGCATTGGAGAGTCAGTACAGGTATAAACCTTCAATGCTCACAAGCATCAGCCCAAGTGGCAACTTTGGACCTGCGTAGAGCAGTTGTCACCTTGACTACGCGGTGGAAGTGAACGACCAGATACACCATCGCAACCGCAAGCACAAACGGACAACTGGAGGAGCTGTTCCTTCACTGCAGGTGGCCGATCAGGAAGATGTGAACTCAGCATCTGCACAGCCCACAGATCAACCAGCAGTCCCAGCGGTCCACAGCACCCCAACAACGGAAATGGAACAACAACAATTACCATGGCAACACCAAGTAACATGGGAATGACAGTCCATGGAGAAGGAAAATCACCCAGATGAACAGCCAATGACAACGCGCACCATTAAGAGACCGGCACGATTTAAAGACTATGTGTGCAATGCATGTGCAGACACTAATGAGAATAACGAACTGCTAATGCATGAGAACAGTTGTGTGCCTAATTGGTAACTTGGGCAATTCACAGTGTAAATGATTATGCATGAAAAGGGAGATGTTTGGGATAAAAATGCAATACTGTACTAATGTGCCTCCTGGTTTGCCATAGTCATATGACCTCTACCATGAGGCACTCACTGCAGGCATCCATCACCAACAGAGTTCAATAAAGGCACAGTACAAGCCGGACTCCTTTCATGTGAGCTTGTAACACTCTTCACGCAAGGCCTCCCTACTCTGCAGTGCTATATTGTGCAGAGCACAGCAGACCCCCACAATACGCGAGACCCTCACTGTGGCTTACTGCAGGTCTCCACTGGATTGATCCAGGTACCACAATCACATCTTCAGTAGCCCAATGGTCTGCTCAATGGTCGCTCGGGTGGAGCCATGTCAAGTGTTGTCCCTCACCTCTGCTGCAGTGCAAGGGTTCCTCACAGGTGTGAGTAGCCATGTCTTCAATGGGTAGCCCTTTTCCCTGAGAATCCATCCCTGAAGGTGAGCGGGAGGCCTGAAAAGCTGTGGCACCTGGTATTCTCGAAACATGTAGGCATCTTGGCTGCTTCCCAGGAAGCGGGCACACACCTGCAGAATGTGCTTTTGGTGGTTGCAGACCAGTTGTACATTGATGGAATGGAAGTCCTTCCTGTTGATGAAGGCCTCTGGCTGCTCCATGGGAGCCTTGATGGCCACATGTGTGCAGTTGATGACACCTTGCCCCCAGGGAAATCCAGCATTGGCCCCGACGCCGATGGTCCTCTCTACCTCACTGACTGTCAGGGTCGGTTCGGTACCGCACATGGTCACCAGCCCTCTTGAACAAGGCATTGGTCACCTCCTTGAGGCAGCAGTGGGCTGCTGCCTGGAATACACCACAAATGTCCCCAGTGGATCCCTGGAAAGAACCAGAGGCAAAGAAATTGAGTGCCACAGTGATCTTTGGGGCCACTGGCGTTGGGTGTCCACAAAGCCCATGAGATACAACTCACCCTGCAGCAAGGCGCATAAGTCGATCACAGCCTCCCTGGAGAGCCGCAGTCTTCGCTGACACTGCTGCTTGAACATTTGGAGGTAGCTAAGTCGAGTCTGGTAAACTCTGACATGCACAGACCCTGCTTGGTGTGGCCGACTGCTGTTGCTCTCTTATTGGATCCTCACGGCGGTGCCAGATGGATCCTGGTCCTCCCTCCCTCTGAGCCACTGCTGCGTGGCACGGGGATCCACAAAAACCGGGAGGGGTAAAAATCAGCTGGCAGTACTATGGACTATTCTGAAATTAATGAGATTCTGGACTCATATTGTAGCACGACTAAGAATGAAATTGCGCTGAGAGTTGCATTCTGTGAAAGGAAGCAGTTGCCAAGTGAGACTATTGCAGTTTATATTCTCGAATTAAAGAAACTCTCTCTTCACTGTGGATATGGGACACACTTAGAAATCAACCTTAGAGGCACAGTCATTGGAAGTCTGAAGAACAGTAAACTCCAGGCCAACCTTTTGAGTAAAGGCAATAAGCTGCCATGAAAGGAGGCCTGTGATGAGGCCACAGCCATGGAAATGGCAGGATGAGATAGTTGAAATTGCAAGGAAGTTCTTTTCCTGAGCTGGCAGGGGCAGTCCACCGGATTTCAGCAGGAACCATACCAAGGCAGCCAAGTTCACAGACTCAGAGTCATAAATTTAGATGCTACCATTACCATGGTAGCCACCAACCATCTAAATGCCTCCATTTCCAGTCGAAGTGCTATGCCCGTGGGAAATTCGGTCATAGCCAGATGACATGCAGGAGTAGAGGAAACAGTAATGCTCCAGGTTCAGGTAAAGCTCCAGATGGCAGCAATGCACCAGGCCGAGGTTGTGGTAGACCTAAAGTTAATTCATGAACCTGGAAGTCCTTGATTGTGCATGTGATAGATATGGAAACAGAAATTGATGTTATCGAGCAGGGAGATAAGAGTTATACTCAGTCAGAGAGCAAGAAAAATAGCACATGGAAGATGAGAGTAAAAGAGCTGAAGATATAATTCCTGTGCCCATAGTAAAAATGAAAGTTGGAGATTCACAATTCACTTTCATCATTGATATAGTTTCAGCAACATTTGTTATAATGGGAAGAGAGCATATGAAATTCCTAAGTCACATTCCCTTATGAAAAACTGGTTTTAAACTGACTAGTTCTTCCAATAACAGTATTCCAGTGTTAGGTGAAGTTAGTGTTAAGGGGGAATACGATGATGCATTCTATTACTCGCCATTGGTAGTAATAGGAGGGAACAAAGTCTCCTGGATGGGAAGGAATTGGCTTAAGGAAATACGGTTAAATTGAGCCGAGATATTTACAGTAGGGATCAGTAAGAGTACGTTTAACATTGAGGAAGTGAAAACTGATTCATTTTTAGCCAATGTGTTACCTGTGAACTACTTCACATACACAAATGACATGCTAGTGTCTACCAGAGAAATTAGTGAAGAAACTCGCAAGGATGCGGTGCTCAGTGAGGTGTTCACTTACATCATGAACGGCTGGCCAAAAAAGAGTGCTGATGAGAAATTGCAGGAGTATTTCACATGTAGAAATGAACTAAGTGCAGATCAAGTTTGTCTCTTATAGGGTTTAAAAGTTATTATTCCGCCAAAGTTTAGAGATTTTTAGAGGAACTTCCATCAAGAGCACACAGAGATAATCCGTATGAAAGCAGTAGCAAGAAGCAAGTTTTGGTATCCAAAGGCAGATAGAGATATTGAAGAGTTGGTGAAAAGTTGTGAAGTGTGTCTCAGAATGAGAAATGATCCAACCAAGTTTCCTTTCATTCTATGGTCAAACGCAAGAAAACCATGGGAACAAATACATGTCGATATCTTTGAAGAGGAAAGGAAAGAGTATTTTGCTTTGGTCGACAACTATAGCAAGTGGATAAATGTTGAATCTATGCCCAATACCACAAGTTGGTTTGCAATTTATGGGTTGCCAGAGGTGTTAGTGTCAGATAATGGTCCACAGTTTACAGCAGAAGAGTTTCAAGTATTTCTGAGTAAGAATGGAGTCAAACATACCACCATATAACCCAGCATCAAATGGTGCTGCAGAAAGAAGTGTAAAAATTGTAAAGAGGTCTTTGCAGAAGTATTCTCTAGGTGACAAGCTAGGCAGTAATTTCCATGTTTCTCTTCGACACAGGCTAGAGAATTTTCTGTTCTCTTAAAGACTAACCCCACAGTTTACGACAGGTGGCTCACTTTATGAGTTAGTGTTTAAACACACTTCCAGGACAAGGTTTAGTTTGCTTAAGCCTGACGTCAATAGCAAAGTAAGAGAAAAGCAAGACAAAGTGAAG
The DNA here is from genome assembly GCF_036365525.1 of Heterodontus francisci. NCBI lineage: Eukaryota > Metazoa > Chordata > Chondrichthyes > Heterodontiformes > Heterodontidae > Heterodontus > Heterodontus francisci. Next base: position 118,405,231 of record NC_090372.1, on the reverse strand, counting down.
ATTAGTCATGATACACAACACATAAAACTTAGAGAGTTCAGTGCTGGTCAGAAGGTCATGGTGAAAAATCCACCAAGATGATAAGGAGAAGTATGTGTTTGGAATTGTTGTAGGTGTATTTATGTATCTAGTAAAGATTGGTGAGAGACTCACTCAGTGTCATGTCGATCATTTGCTTGAAAAGGGAAATCTGACAAAGGGACAGCATAGGAAACTTTCTATAGTTCAAATTCCTAGAATCCCATGTGAAAGTTAAAAAGAAATTGCAAGTCACAAAGAAACTGAAAGTTTATCGGCATCGCAGAATCCACCAGTAGATCAGAGTGAGTCAGGGTGTTTGATTAAGACTAATCAATCAATTTCACAGTCCCAACCATTAAATGGAGTTGATAGTCAAACTCAAATATCAGGGTTGACATCATCTGAGATGTTGAGAAAGCAGAGTCAAACAAATGGGAATGGAAGAAGATACCTGGACAGAAAAAGCAAGAAGACAGATAGGTTAATTACAGTATGTCAGATGGAAGAAGAACTAAGTTGTTCTTTTCATTACTTCTTGTCAAATGATATTTTTGTTAAAGACATACTGGTGTTAAGGAAAAACATTTTTTTTCATGTAAATTACTGTGAAAGTATTGGTCATCTATGTTTTAGTTGTGATTGTGGTAACAAAAAGAATGCAACCCAACCTGTTAAATTTCATATATTGTTATTGTATTCTGGAAAATTATGTGCATGTACCATTTTACATTTTAATCTATAAGTTGTATTTTTTAAGTGAGGAGGGACTGTAGTATATTGTAATAGCTGAGCATTTTGTCATACTGCCCTCTCTGCTGCCCTCTCTGTTTGGGGAGGTGTAAATAAAGTTGTTCAATAATGGCTGCTTGCTGTGAGTCCACATGTTAGCTACTCAGTGAAATGCACAGCACACCCTACCCTTGCACCCAAGAGCAAGTCCACCTGACCCTTGCACCCGAAAGTACGCCTACCCGTGCAGAGTGCCTAGCAACACAGACCGACAGTGACCTCCATTCCTCCCCACCTTCTCTCATCCAATGCTCCCCATGGCTGCCTTCCCACGGCATCATTGAGGCTTCATCTCGGTGCTGTCACCTTTAAACGGCTGGGGATCAGAAGGCACGTGAACCCGATGCACCATTGACTAAATCTGAAACCCCCCATAAAAATTGTTCACTTCAATGCAAATTCATTCTAAATAGGTGTTCATCAATTTAAATTGCAGTCCCATTACAACTTTGGGTTTACGGGCAAGTGCACCCACCCTGATTTTTCAGCTCCCCTCACCTCCACTCCTGCTCCTGCTAGACAGATAAAATCCAGCCCAACGTTTCAGGTCGATGACCTTTCATCAGAATGTAAAGCTAGACAAGCACATGAGAGACAAAGGAATAGAAAGACATGCTGGAAGGATAAGATGAAGAAGGGTGAGAGGAGGTTCTCATGGAACATAAATGCTGGCATAAATCAGTTGGACTGAATGGCCTGTTTTTATGCTGTAGATTCAATTATATATTTAACTATTTTCCAAAAATTACAAGCTGAAAATGCAATCACTAAAGAGACAATTTACATGATTAAAATATGCATTACATTTAAAATCCAATAATGTTGCAGCAACTGCTTACTCAGCTGGTTACAGCTTATCCTGTACAGTTCCCTGCTGCTTTTCTGTCCAATAATCTCATTACTGACACATGGGAAATGCCTCAGGGTTGTCATTCAGGTTTGGTGTGCACAATGCATGAATCCCTTAATTATCCTCATTTGCTGTAAGCTGTCAAAACCATATCTTTTATCCATCTCAGATTTATCACTAGCTCATTGTGTACTGGCATGGCTTGTGTACCATTATTAAATATCATATTCCTGAAAGGCCAGCATAACTAAAGCTCGCTGCAGGTGCACACTAAAAACATTCAAAATGCTTAACCGCTTCTCACTCAAGTCGTACATGGGTGTCTATAATTGTGGATGGAGTTTGATCAGTTGGGTAGTGCTTTGTTTTTAAGTATGGCTATTTTCTCAGGTATCCCTCAGTTTTTTTCTTCTTTGGCTCCTAGTCTCGAGAGACAATGGGTAAGCGCCTAGAGGTGCGCCTGTAGTGGCTATAAAGGCCAATTCTAGAGTGACAGACTCTTTCACAGGTGCTGCAGATAAAATTGGTTGTCGGGGCTGTTACACAGTTGGCTCTCCCCTTGCGCTTCTGTCTTTTTTCCTGCCAACTGTTAAGTCTCTTCGACTCGCCACGCTTTAGCTCCGCCTTTATGGTGTCAACCAGCTCTGGCGATCACTGGCAACTGACTCCCACAACTTGTGGTCAATGTCACAGGACTTCATGTTGCATTTGTTAACGTCTTTAAAGTGGAGACATGGACGGCCGGTGGGTCTGATACCAGTGACGAGCTCGCTGTACAATGCATCCTTGGGGATCCTGACATCTTCGATGCAGTTCACATGGCCAAGCCATCTCAAGCGCCGCTATCTCAGTAGGGTGTATATGCTGGGGATGTTGGCCGCCTCGAGGACTTCTGCGTTGGAGATACGGTCCTGCCACCTGATTCCAAGGATTCTCCAGAGGCAGCGAAGATGGAATGAGTTCAGACGTCACTCTTGGCTGACACACGTTGTCCAGGCCTTGCTGCCGTAGAGCAAGGGACTGAGGACACAGGCTTAATACACTCGGACTTTTGTGTTCCGTGTCAGTGCGCCATTCTCCCACACCCTCTTGGCCAGTCTGGACCTGGCAGCGGATGCCTTTCCCATGCGCTTGTTGATTTCTGCATCGAGAGACAGGTTACTGGTGATAGTTGAGCCTAGGTAGGTGAACTCTTGAACCACTTCCAGAGCATGGTAGCCGATATTGATGGATGGAGCATTTCTGACGTCCTGTCCCATGATGTTCGTTTTCTTGAGGCTGATGGTTAGGCCAAATTCGTTGCAGGCAGCCACAATCCTGTCGATTAGTCTCTGCAGACACTCTTCTGTGTGGGATGTTAATGCAGCATCATCAGCAAAGAGGAGTTCCCTGATGAGGACTTTCCGTACTTTGGTCTTCGCTCTAAGATGGGCAAGGTTGAACAACTTGCCATCTGATCTTGTGTGGAGAAAAATTCCTTCTTCTGAAGATTTGAATGCATGTGAGAGCAGCAGGGAGAAGAAGATCCCAAACGGTGTAGGTGCAAGAACACAGCCCTGTTTCACACCACTCAGGATAGGAAAGGGCTCTGATGAGGAGCCACCATGTTGAATTGTGCCTTTCATATTGTCATGGAATGAGGTGATGATACTTAGTAGCTTTGGTGGACATCCGATATTTGCTAGTAGTCTGAAGAGACCACGTCTGCTGACGAGGTCAAAGGCTTTGGTGAGATCTATGAAAGCAACATAGAGGGGCATCTTTTGTTCTCAGCATTTCTCCTGTAGCTGGCAAAGGGAGAACAGCATGTCAATGGTGGATCTCTCTGCTCGAAAGCCGCACTGTGCCTCAGGGTAGACATGCTCAGCCAGCTTCTGGAGTCTGTTTAAAACGACTCAAGCGAAGACTTTCCCCACTATGCTGAGCAGGGAGATTCCACCGTAGTTGTTGCAGTCACCTCGGTCACCCTTGTTCTTATAGAGGGTGATGATATTGGCATCGCGCATGTCCTGTGGTACTGCTCCCTCATCCCAGCACAGGCAAAGCAGCTCATGGAGTGCTGAGAGAAGAGCAGGTTTGGCACTGTTGATTATTTCAGGGGTAATGCCGTCCTTTCCAGGGGCTTTTCCACTGGCTAGAGAATCAGTGGCATCACTGAGTTCCGATTTTGTTGGCTGTTCGTCCAGCTCATCCATGACTGGCAGAGACTTTGCTGCATTGAGGGCAGTCTCAGTAACAACATTTTCCCTGGAGTACAGTTCTAGGTAGTGCTCCACCCAGCGTTCCATTTGCTTGCGTTGGTCAGTGATTGTTTCCTCTGATTTAGACTTGAGGGGGGGCGATCTTCTTGATGGTTGGCCCAAAAGATCTCTTAATGCCATCATACATTCCTCTGATGTTTCCGATGTCAGAGGCCAGCTGAATACGACTGCATAGGTGTTGCCAGTAGTCACTTGCACAGCGCCTGGCTGTTCTTTGTGCAGCGCTTCTGGCTACTTCCAGTGCTACGGATGTTAACTCGCTGGGGGCTTTCTTGTAGTTCAACAGTGCAATGCGCTTAGCGGCTATGACAGGTTCCAGCTCTTCAAAGTGAGATTGAAACCAGTCTGCATTCTGCTTCTCACATTTGCCAAAGTCATTGTTGAGTCATAGATGTCATCTCTGATGTGGGCCCACTTCGTCTCTGCATCCCCTGCAGGAGTGTTTTGAAGGGCTTTTTCAAGTGAATATAGAAACTTATGTAACAGCTGTGGATAAGAAATTCTGACAGTGTTGACGCGCATCACACGCAGCTTCCACAGTGTGGACTGCGACACTGACCACTCCCTGGTGTGCAGCAAAGTTAGACTCAAACCAAAGAAGCTACATCACTCCAAGCAGAAGGGCCGCCAGCGCATCAACACTAACAGAATTTCTTATGCCTCAATAAAATAAAACTAAATTGCATACATTAGGCACACTTTGGGTGAATTCTAGATTTTTTTTGGATCAATGAATAACCAAAACTTCAGGCAAATTTGGCAGTAATTTAATACCACATGAGTCAAATGATGAATTCTTGGTATTATACTGACCCAGTTTAACACAGTGTCTCAGAGAATATAAGCTTTCACTATTCATCTGCAAAATGTAAGCAGAATGATAAAAGCAGATAATATTGCAGTATTGTAAACAGATGAAGATTTTGGGGCCTCAGAATGTGACAAAAAGATAAACTGGTTGAAGAGTGTAGTAGTGTGAGAATGCATTGTAACCGGAGGAAGGTACATTTTCTTAGATTTAAGGGATGCAGTTGGAACAGATGGCTGGCATCTAGTCCAAATCCACAGTGTTGTCAATGCTAAGTGCTAACAAACGACAAAAACACATTCCATTCTTTCACATTTCTGAGGACATAAAATAGGAAAATATGCAGACAAATTTTTTTTTAAATACACACACTGAGGTAATTTTTCATCTGCACTAAATAGATGGTAATTTGATGATCTGCCTTTATTGATTTCAATGGAATGAAAATCGGTCCTGTTCTATAACAGGTGGGCTGGTGATCCACTCTGTCGGATTACTATCCACATTGTTATGGCCAGGTGGGTGATGGCGTGGCTGGTTTCCACTGTTCACCTCCCAACCGAACACAGACAGTGCTTTTGTGTTACTTGTGTTTCAACCCCTGTGTTTTACTTACCTTACTTTACTTTACTTACATGTTGTCAACACCACTCACGCAAACATTCACTCTCACATGCACTCTCAAGAGAAGATAGATAGATGGTAAAAGAGTAAGAGTTCAAAGTGTAAAAGTCTGTTGTTTCAGGGAAAACCTGTGGGATCCTCTCGGAAGGTGAATTTTACAGTTGCAGGCTTGGTTGCTGGTTGTCTTGTAATTGCTGGACTGTGGCAGCCTCCTGGCAGTCCTCGTTGGTTGAAGACGGTGCTGATGGCTTAATTCAATTCTCACAAATAGAAGAGTAGTTTTTACAAAGGCAGTTTCTTGTCTCTGCTGTAGCTGGCTTCCAACTTGTCTCAGCAGGGTTCAACTGTGTTGGCTGGAACTGATCTCTCTCTCTCCCTGCCTTGCTGGAATTCAAGATGGCGTTCGATGTTTTCTGTGTGGCTGAGGAGAGACCAGACTGATCATGATGTCTGAAGTTCTGTATTGGCAAGAACCCCCTTTGTGCCTCAAAAACGATTATCTTTTAATGTGAACTTACAAGTGTTAGTTCTGACTTTAGGTTTCAGTTCTTGCTGGGCTGCACAATGGCCTTTTGATGGCCCCATTTTGAGGGTATGAGGGCTGTTCACACCCTATTGTAGTGAAGGTAAGTTTGAGGCAAAAATTCTGGGGTAGGCCTTTGTCTTAGTTTGAGTATAGCTCACATCCATGTGTGATTATTTGTCTTATTTCCATGCAGACGAAGTTGATTGGTTTTCAGTTTTAGTAGAAAATGGATGTGGATTACAGTGCAGGAGGTGGTATGAGTCATGTGACTTGTCCTCCATTTTGTTGACTTTCAATAAACCAATCCTTTAAAATTCTTCTAATTTTTATAAATTTTCAGTTTGTTTCTGTATTTTCATCACTACACTTCTCACGGGCGTGACAAAGTGGTGAAGATAAAAATTTATTTTACAGTCTATATTCTGGCATACTACAGTCAGGAAGAAAATTGGTCTGGTCCAGTCATGTGAAGGCAATCACCTTGTTCTATATATACTCCTACATTAATGAGTGTTGCAGTGGATGTTGATTTTGTCATCATAGGGGGAGTCAGTGCAGCATAGGTTTACCAGAATGATACCTGGACTCCAAGAGTTAAGTTATCAGGGGTGATTACATAAACTAGGGCTGTATACCCTGGAATTTAGAGGATTAAGGGGTGATTTGATCAAAGTTTTCAAGATACTAGGCAGGGGGATTGTGATATACATTGCATTGAAAGGGAGGAGGTATTAACGGTTTTAGCGGGCTTAAAAGTGGATAAATCCCCAGGCCCAGATGAGATGTATCCCAGTCTGTTATGTGAGGCAAGGGAGGAGATAGCAGGGGCTCTGACATAAATTTTCAAATCCTCTCTGGCCACAGGAGAGGTGCCAGAGGACTGGAGGACAGCGAATGTGGTACCATTATTCAAGAAGGGTAGCAGGGATAAACCAGGTAATTACAGGCCAATGAGTCTAACATCAGTGGTAGGGAAACTATTGGAAAAAAATTCTGAGGGAGAGGATTAACCTCCACTTGGAAAGGCAGGGATTAATCAGGGATAGTCAACATGGCTTTGTCAGGGGGAGATCATGTCTAACAAATTTGATTGAATTTTTCGAGGAAGTGACTAGGTGTGTAGATGAGGGTAAAGTAGTTGATGTAGTCTATATGGACTTCAGTAAGGCTTTTGAAAAGCTCTTGCATGGAAGATTGGTTAAGAAGGTAAGAGCCCATGGGATCCAAGGCAATTTGGCAAATTGGATCCAAAATTGGCTTAGTGGCAGGTGGCAGAGGGTAATGGTCGAGGGTTGTTTTTGCAATTGGAAGCCTGTAACCAGTGGTGTACCACAGGGATCTGTGCTGGGACCCTTACTGTTTGTAGTGTACATTAATGATTTAGATGTAAATATAGGAGATATGATCAGTAAGTTAGCAGATGACATGAAAATTGGTGGTGTCGTAAATAGTGAGAAGGAAAGCCTTAGATTACAGGACGATATAGATGGGCTGGTAAGATGGGCAGAGCAGTGGCAAATGGAATTTAATCCTGAGAATTGTGAGATGATGCATTTTGGGAGGACTCACAAGGCAAGAGAATATACAATGGATGGTAGGACCCTAGGAAGTACAGAGGGTCAGAGGGACCTTGGTGTACTTGTCCATAGATCACTGAAGGCAGCAGCACAGGTAGATAAGGTGCTTAGGAAGGCATATGGGATACTTGCCTTTATTAGCCAAGGCATAGAATATAAGAGCAGGGAGGTTATGATGGAGCTGTATAAAACGCTAGTTAGGCCACAGCTGGAGTACTGTGTACAGTTCTGGTCGTCACACTATAGGAAGGATGTGATTGCACTGGAGAGGTGCAGAGGAGATTCATCAGGATGGGCTGGAGCATTTTCAGCTATTAAGAGAGATTGGATAGGCTAGGGTTGTTTTCCTTAGAGCAGAGAAGGCTGAGGGGGGACCTGATTGAGGTATACAAAATTATGAGGGACATTGATAGGGTAGATAGGAAGAAACTTTTTCCCTTAGCAGAGGTGTCAACAACAAGGGGGCATAGATTTAAGGTAAGGGGCAGGAGATTTAGAGGGGATTTGAGGAAAAATGATTTCACCCAGAGGGTAGTTGGAATCTGAAACACACTGCCTGATGGTTGGCAGAGATAGGAACCCTCACAACATTTAAGAAGTATTTAGATGGGCACTTGAAATGCCATAGCATACAAGGCTACGCGCGAAGTGCCGGAAAGTAGGATTAGAATAGATAGGTGCTTGATGGCCAGCATGGACAGGATGGGCCAAAGGCCCTGTTTCTATGCTATATAACTCTATTAAGGGGAACATATGGGGTAGATAGAGAGCAACTATTTCCGCTGGTTGAGGAGTCTAGGACTAGGCGGCATGATCTAAAAAAATTAGAGTCAGACCTTTCAGAAGTGAAATGAGGAAACACTTCTACACGTGTTGTGTGTCAGCTGTGGCTCAGTTGGTAGCACTCTTGCACCTGAGTCACAAGCTTTTTGGTTTAAGTTCCACTCCAGAACTTGAGCACAAAATTTGAGGCTGGCACTCCAGTGCAGTACTGAGGGAGTGCTTCACTGTCAACGGTGCTGTCTTTTCGATGAAACGTTAAACCAAAGCCCCATCTGCCTGCTTAGGTGGATGCAAAAGATCCCAAGACACTATTTCAAAGAAGAGTAGGGGAGTTATCCCCAGTGCCCTGGCCCATATTTATCCCTCAATCAACATCACAAAAACAGATTATCTCGTCATTATCACCCTGCCATGTTTTTTACGTTACAAAAATGACTACAGTTCAAATGTATTTCATTGGCTGCAAAGCACTTTGAGACATCTGGTGGCTGTGAAAAGTGTTATGTAAATGCAAGTCTTTCTTTGATTTTTAGAAGTTTGGAACTCTCTTCTGCAAACAGCAATTGATTGCTTGATTTTTGTTAATCAAAGGTATTAAGGGATATCGAGCAAAAACGGGTAGATGGAGTTAGGTCACAGATCAGCCATGATCTCATTGAATGGTGAATAGACTCGAGGGGCTAAATGGCCTACCCCTGTTCCTATGTTCCTTTAGAGAATGGGGGGATTTTGAGTGTAGCTGCAGAAGGAATACCAGATCCCTGAAGGGTTAAAATAATGCATAACAATTCTATATTTAACAATGCTGCCATCTTCGCTTGTAGTTCTTAAACATCCTTAGTCTGTTCTCTACAATCAATAACTGTTCTGAAGCACCATCTGACAGTTGTGACAGATACAGCATTATACAAGCTGTATGATCTTATTCCTGCACATTCCCATGTCATCCACCCACACTGCATTCTATTATCAGAGTGTCTCCTGACAACGCAGAGCGATTGCTGACATCATCCCAACAAACACAGCCTTCTTTATTAAGATGTCATTGCCTGTGTAGCTTTGCTGTGTGGCGATGCAAATTATTTGCAGGTCTCTGTAGCACTGTGTTATGATCATCAGCCTATGAAATCTAAAGGTCCAAATCTCATTTTGAAAAGGGCAAATAACAAAGTAAAATATTATAAATACTTTACTTTTTGCACTGATTTCTTTTTTCCATCACTCTCTCTTCATATGCAGACTTGTCTGTTCTAATTCTATTAATTTTACTTTACTTTTACACAGGACTCAGATGTCCAGAACATTAATATATCTGGCATGTTGCAAGTTGTTCTGTCGAAGTATGCTGAAGGCAGGTGTTCATGGTGATAAAACTGTGACTTGAGGCAACAGCTGCTGGTAGCATTACCCAGGGGCTGGGTGTTAAAATATGCACTCACATATTTGGGATTTCAGGGAGGCAAACACCTGCCTCTGAAGTTCTACATCTCTAACCACCATTTGAATGGGTACAGTGACTACGCATGCTGTGGTAAGGAGGATGGTGACTACACACTTCATTTTTTATGGTGAGTTGTATTGCACACACTACTCTTCCAATAAGAAGTTCCTGGTATCTGTTTCACCTAGCGAGGGCCCAAGCTCATACTTGTTAGTTGTCTAATATTCTCTTTGGATAGGAGATAAGCAAAGTCTCTATGGAATTGAACAAAAGGAAAATACTGCAGATGCTGGAAATCTGAAATAAAAACAGAAAATGCTGGAAATACTCAGCAGGTTTGGCAGCATCTGTGGAGAGAGAAACAGAGTTAACACTTCATCAGATCTGGGTAAAGTTAGAAATGTATGGAATTAAGTTGGCTACAAGATGACATTCCCGGTGATGGAAAATTGGAGCTGTGTTAACCCTCTTTGGCAGTACTCCAGGGCTGATGATTGACCAGCCATTAACGTGACCTGAAAAGACACGCATGTCAATAAAGCTGAAAGTTTTTCCACTTGGTTTCAGATAATCATGCATCCCAACATTCCAATGGGTAGAATGGTCTTGGCTGCTCGATGGGGCAGAACTTCTGTCCAACTCTCCATTACTGCTGGAACCCCTAACCCAGTTTCCTGGATTGAGGGGACAGGGGTCATCTTGTATGCAGGTGAGCTTCTGGTGAGATTTACATCCCCAAGAAGGAGCCCATCACCATGGGAGCACAAAATCCTGGTGATGCTGCAGCAGCAGAAGAGCTGAATGTAGAGGGGCACAGGTGTGCTGAAGGTTGGATCATATCTCCTACTGAAGGCCTTGACCAACACTGAAGCCTTCAGCAGTAGGTGTTGGGGATGAAATGGAGAGGGATGTAGCTGCTACAAGGCTCTCTCTCTCCATGGAGCTTTTCAAGAGATAACACGGGCAGACAGGTGGGAAATCCATCGGAGCCCTGGACCTGCTCCTCGCCAGCATTTATAATTAGCGGTCTGGGAAGGGGAGGCCAACAACTGTCCGTGAAGGGGAGGCCAACAGTGATCCGGGAAGGGGAGGCCACCAGCGGTCCGGGAAGGGGAGGCCACCAGCGGTCCGGGAAGGGGAGGCCAACAACTGTCCGGGAAGGGGAGGCCAACAGTGATCCGGGAAGGGGAGGCCACCAGCGGTCCGGGAAGGGGAGGCCAGCAGCGATCCGGGAAGGGGAGGCCAGCAGCGGTCCGGGATGGGGAGGCCAGCAGTGATCCGGGAAGGGGAGGCCAGCAGCGGTCCGGGAAGGGGAGGCCAGCAGCGGTACGGGAAGGGGAGGCCAGCAGCGGTCCGGGAAGGGGAGGCCAACAGTGATCCGGGAAGGGGAGGCCACCAGCGGTCCAGGAAGGGGAGGCCAGCAGCGATCCGGGAAGGGGAGGCCAGCAGCGGTCCGGGATGGGGAGGCCAGCAGTGATCCGGGAAGGGGAGGCCAGCAGCGGTCCGGGAAGGGGAGGCCAGCAGCGGTACGGGAAGGGGAGGCCAGCAGCGGTCCAGGAAGGGGAGGCCAGCAGTGATCCGGGAAGGGGAGGCCAGCAGTGATCCGGGAAGGGGAGGCCAGCAGCGGTCCGGGAAGGGGAGGCCAGTAGTGATCCAGGAAGGGGAGACCAGCAGCGGTCCGGGAAGGGGAGGCCAGCAACTGTCCGGGAAGGGGAGACCAGCAGTGGTCCGGGAAGGGGAGGCCAGCAGTGATCCGGGAAGGGGAGGCCAGCAGCGGTCCAGGAAGGGGAAGCCAGCAGTGATCCGGGAAGGGGAGGCCAGCAGTGATCCGGGAAGGGGAGACCAGCAGCGGTCCGGGAAGGGGAGGCCAGCAACGGTCCGGGAAGGGAAGGCCAGTAGTGATCCAGGAAGGGGAGACCAGCAGCGGTCCGGGAAGGGGAGGCCAGGAACGGTCCAGGAAGGGGAGACCAGCAGTGGTCCGGGAAGGGGAGGCCAGCAGTGATCCGGGAAAGGGAGGCCAGCAGCGGTCCGGGAAGGGGAGGCCAGCAGCGGTACGGGAAGGGAAGGCCAGCAGCGGTCCAGGAAGGGGAGGCCAGCAGTGATCCGGGAAGGGGAGGCCAGCAGTGATCCGGGAAGGGGAGGCCAGCAGCGGTCCGGGAAGGGGAGGCCAGTAGTGATCCAGGAAGGGGAGACCAGCAGCGGTCCGGGAAGGGGAGGCCAGCAACGGTCCGGGAAGGGGAGACCAGCAACGGTCTGGGAAGGGGAGGCCAGCAGTGATCCGGGAAGGGGAGGCCAGCAGCGGTCCAGGAAGGGGAAGCCAGCAGTGATCCGGGAAGGGGTGGCCAGCAGTGATCCGGGAAGGGGAGACCAGCAGCGGTCCGGGAAGGGGAGGCCAGCAACGGTCCGGGAAGGGGAGGCCAGTAGTGATCCAGGAAGGGGAGACCAGCAGCGGTCCGGGAAGGGGAGGCCAGGAACGGTCCGGGAAGGGGAGACCAGCAGTGGTCCGGGAAGGGGAGGCCAGCAGCGGTCCAGGAAGGGGAAGCCAGCAGTGATCCGGGAAGGGGAGGCCAGCAGTGATCCGGGAAGGGGAGGCCAGCAGTGATCCGGGAAGGGGAGGCCAGCAGCGGTCCAGGAAGGGGAAGCCACCAGCGGTCCGGGAAGGGGAGGCCAGCAACGGTCCGGGAAGGGGAGACCAGCAGTGGTCCGGGAAGGGGAGGCCAGCAACGGTCCAGGAAGGGGAGACCAGCAGTGGTCCTGGAAGGGGAGGCCAGCAACTGTCCGGGAAGGGGAGGCCAGCAGTGGTCCTGGAAGGGGAGGCCAGCAGTGATCCAGGAAGGGGAGACCAGCAGTGATCCAGGAAGGGGAGGCCAGCAGTGGTCCTGGAAGGGGAGACCAGCAGCGGTCCGGGAAGGGGAGGCCAGCAGCTGTCCGGGAAGGGGAGGCCAGCAGTGATCCAGGAAGGGGAGACCAGCAGCGGTCCGGGAAGGGGAGGCCAGCAACGGTCCCGGAAGGGGAGACCAGCAGTGGTCCGGGAAGGGGAGGCCAGCAACGCTGGGAAGGGGAGATCAGCAGTGGTCCGGGAAGGGGAGGCCAGCAGCGGTCCGGGAAGCGGAGGCCAGCAGTGATCTGGGAAGGGGAGGCCAGCAACGGTCCGGGAAGGGGAGACCAGCAGTGATCCGGGAAGGGGAGGCCACCAGCGGTCCAGGAAGGGGAGACCAGCAGTGGTCCAGGAAGGGGAGGCCAGCAGCGGTCCGGGAAGGGGAGACCAGCAGCGGTCCGGGAAGGGGAAGGAAGCAATGGTCCCAGCAGCGATCAAGGGAGCGAAATACAGGTTGGTCAGTGAGGTAGCAGTAGGGCTCATCATCCACATTTTCCTTCAATCTTTGCTGATATCTGGACTAATTTTGGGTGGGATCATGGAGGAGGCTCTCATCCCATGTGTCAGCATTAATATCTGGTGCTTGTTTTACTGTTCAACTATTACTGCACCAATCTGCTGAAAAAGTGGATCATTTTAAGCTAAGCCACCTAAGGGAAACTGACAGGATAAAATCAGCTGCCCATTTTATCTGCCACTAGAATTTTACTTTCCTTTATTATAAGTAGGAAGTAAAATCAGACAAGGTGTAAAACGGGTGGCCACGCTGATCACATCAGTTTCCCAACAGGAGGGTGACATTAATATGACCCCCTTTGAGCTACAAAAATGTACATCCTATTAAACTAACTGGTAAATGACATGGTACACTGAAAACATTTTGAATTGCTTTTCCTGCATAAGTCTCAAATTCCTAAGTGATTGTAGCAAGTACAGATTGAACTCCAACTGTAGACAAAGCACAACACAGCAAGACTCTCACCTCTGATTTACTTCGGTTTATTCTGTAACCATAACTCTGTCATGCACTGAGCTGAAGGATTGATTACTTGGATAGATTGTTTATGAGTAGGATTACTTAATTCCGTCCATATGTATTCCAATCTCTATCTCAACAACCCTGATCTTATAAACACAGCCTGTTTTTGTGCAAAAATGTGATGGATACAAGGAGAATTCTGATCAAATAGAAAATAAAAAGAGAAAAGGCTGAAAATATTCAGCAAGTTAGGCAGCATCTGTGGAGCGAGAAGTAGAGTTAATGTTTCAGGTTGGTCACTTTTCATCAGCTTTAGTATCAGCATTCTGATCAAGTTCTTTTTCCTAACTAGGGTATAAAGCCAGTTTGTATCACTGCGATAAAGGGAGCTTAATAAAAATTTGTATCCACTCAACAACATTCAGTCTAAAATCAAATTATTCCAGGATAGCAGTCAATGTGGACTAGGCAAAAGCTGATAGAGAGACCCTTGTGAGATGGATTTCAGAGGGATACAGATTTTTGTGATTGTGGGGACTGGGAAACTGGCATATTCGATATCACATCAGCAATTCTCAATGAAAAGATCATGGCAGTATCAGAAGCCAGAGGATGGGGTTGTGTGTGATGGCAATTCTGTGCGAGGAGAAGCCTCCTGACCAAAAAAGTTGGGGTGGCGGTGAAAGCAGGTGAAGAAGGGCTCAAAGATCATCAACCTGAAACCCAATGGGCAGAATTTTCCCAGCCCCGGTGTGACGGGAGTGGAGGCGAGGAGGTCCAGAAAAATAGTGGGGAGCCATGGCGGGGATGGCTCCTGGATGTATTCCTGCCACCAGGGAAGTTTCCTGGGAGCAGGACAACATGTGAATCTGTTGCCCGCTGCAAGGCAGCAGGCAGCCAATCTGCATATTCAAGGCCCCAATTAGGGGTAATTTAAAGCGCTTACTGGTGTTTTCCCTGCAGCGGAGCAGCACCCCCCCACCCCTCACCGCCGGTGGAGGCTGCCAACTTAATGGAGGACGTCTCCCTACGATAGTCCGTGGGGCCATCGGAGCCAGAGATTCCATCTTCAAAAGAGCGAGTGACCAGCAGCAAAGGCTGCCCTGTGACCCAAACACTGCCACCAGAATGGTTTCTCCTCTGATTGGAGGGGCTTGCCTACATGGCCCCTCTAAAAAATGTAATGATTTTCATTGAGGCATTCTTCTACCTGCCTCAGCAGCACCCGCCTCTCTCGATGGGGCTGCCAAGGCTCTAGAGCTGCCAGCCCTCTGATTGGGGCAGCAGCATCAGACACCCATCCATCATCCTTAATTAGATGGTGAGCTTTGAGGTGACCAATTAGGAAGCCACCTTTGGGAAAATGCCCCCCCCCCCACTCCCCTCCGTTCTGGCTCCCAGCAAGTGCGGGCTTGGAATCACCATTTGATCCTAACATCAGGGTCTTGAAGCCCATGGGAAAATCCTTCCCAATGTTTCACACTCCACAGTTTTTATATCAGATTTCCAGCATCTACAATATTTTGCTTCTTTGTCAGAGTTCAGTGGGAAGATGAGATTTGCTGCTTAAGATAGAGATCTTCTCTCTGCATAACAATTCCTGACATTACGGCTCCTTCTTGGGTTCTAAAAACCTGAATTTACAAAAATGTTCCAGAAAGTATTAAAGATTCTAGCCTCGAATTTCTGAATGACACTATTCCATTTTGTGCAATAGGCTGGTGGATGGGTGGGGAAGAAATGGCACAAATACTTGTACTTGGGAATCCCTGCCCATTTTTGCTGCTGCTCAGTTTTCCCTTGTCACTTCCAGCAAACAATGGAAGTTCCTGCCCTAAAATGGGTAAATTGCGTTAGATGAGGGGAGACTGATACGGTAACATCATGGGCCCAATAATAAAACAGAGGCAGGATCTGAGAAGGTGGTGGGGGTGGGGTGGTGACAGCAGGCTACTAACTTGCAATATCATGGAGCAATTGGAATATTAAATTTCAACAGGGATGCCTCATTATAATTTTACATCCGTGTTTCACGTCTCCACTGTGCATGAGAAGGAGTGAAACGTCCTGAATGATACTATTCACCTTGACTATTTAAAGGACCATTTCACAGATGCAATGCTGGATCAGGTTTGGAATTCTGTACATTGTGTCCTGTGAAGTCCAAGTTGAGAGATGAATTCAAGGATGGCCTGAATCAAGGAGAGACTGGGACTTCATTGTTGTTGGGTGACAGAATTAACCTCTTTGAACCATATTTCCCACAAGACTTAGTCATCTTGACGTGAATTCAGCACCGAGTGAAATATAATGATCTTACTTATAATAAGTGCAACATTTTTACATTGCCGGTACCAAATCATGTCTGTCTCTCCTGCAGGGCCATCATGCAAAGAGCAGCAGCCCTTGCCCAGAAATAACAAGGATTGCTCACAGCAGTCTGTTTCTTCTGAGGGTGCACAGTCATTGAAAAGGAGAGTGATGGAGGGTCAGCAGCAAATTTGCAAGGTACTGGCAAATGTGCAAAACACACTGTCCACAATAGCACAGAGGGTGGAGTAATTCAACTCAAGCATTTGTGGAATGATTTTGCAGGCCATTGGGATAGACTGGACTCCTCTATGAAGTTTCAATCATGGCATTTTAATCATCCTTTCAGGCCCTGACGATGCATGCTATGGATATCAATATTACTGCTGTCTTAAACAGAATGACAGGTACCGTAGGTGTGGCCTTACAAGGCGTCACTGATTTGTAATAGTTACTTTGGTCCAGTGTGAGAGACGAGCCGAACCTTCAAATATTAGGGTATTCCCAGCATCCCAAGCAGCAATGTGATTGCTCTTGTGCAGAGGGGCCGCAATTCTAATTTGTATGTTCCTATGTGGAATTGAGGTCACATTTAAATCAGCCATGATCTTATCAAATGGCGGAGCAGGCTTGAGGAGCTGAATGGCCTACTCCTGCTTCTAATTTCTAATTCGTACGTATATTTGTATCTTCATCTTCCTCCTCCTCTTCATCAGATGAAGAGTGCTGAGTATTTTTTGCCCTCTACCTTTGGTTGTCACTGCTGTGTTATTTTGTGCAGAATGCAGCACACCACACTTATCCTAGAGACCCCTATTGGTGCGTTACTGAAGGGCACTTCCAAACCTGTTCAAGAACCTGAAGTGCAACTTGAGCATGCCAACAGCTTGCCCAGTGACATATCTGGTTATCATATGGCTGGTGTTGTAGCGCTCTTGGGTTCACTGGTGGGTTTCCTCAGAGGTGCCATTAGCCAGGATATTTTTAATTCATTCATGGGATGAGGGCATCGCTGGCAAGGCCAGCATTTATTGCCCATCCCTAATTGCTCTTGCGAAGGTGGTGGTGAGCTGCCTTCTTGAACTGCTGCAGTCCATGTGGGGTAGGTACACCCACAGTGCTGTTAGGAAGGGAATTCCAGGATTTTGACCCAGTGACAGTGAAGGAACAGTGATATAGTTCCAAGTCAGGATGGTGTGTGGCTTGGAGGGGAACTTGCAGGTGATGGTGTTCCCATGCATCTGCTGCCCTTGTCCTTCTTGGTGGGAGAGGTCATCAGTTTGGAAGGTGCTGTTGAAGGAGCCTTGGTGCCTTGCTGCAGTGCATCTTGTAGATGGTACACACTGCTGCCACTATGCGTCGGTGGTGGAGGGAGTGAACGTTTGTGAATGGAGTGACAATCAAGCAGGCTTCTTTGTCCTGGATGGTGTTGAGCTTTTTGAGTGTTGTTGGATAAGGTTGGGGTTTTCAGCGTTTTCCAATTTTTATTTTAAAGTCCGCTGGAAAACCCTGACCTTGTCTGAATTGGAAGCACTGTTCCCGCTCTAAAAACTTGTCAACTGTGAAACTGACGGTAGTCAATATTTTTTGCAAACTGGTCGATCACAAAGCAGCTCCAGGGAGAGTTCCCGATCTCTGCAACTGTCAAGAAGAGAGAAAAAGAGAGAGGAGAGGGAGAGAGGGGAGAGAGGGGGAGGGGAAGAGAGAGAGGGGGCGAGAGGACATAGAGTGGGAGAGGGGAGCGAGGGGAAGAGGAAGAGGGGAGAGGGAGGGAGAGGGAGAAGGGGAGTGAGAGGGAGAGAAGAGAGGGGGAGAGACAGAGGAGAGAGGGGGAGAGAGTAGGATGGGGAGGACAGAGGAGAGAAGGGGAGAGAGAGGGAGAGCAAGAGAGAGAGAGGGAGAGGGGGGAGAGAGAGGGGAGAGGGTAAAGAGAGGGGAGGGGGGAAGCGAGGGGGAGAAGGAGAAAGAGGGAAGAGAGGGAGAGAGAGAGGGGGGTGAGAGAGAGGGGGAGGGAGAGGGGGAGAAAGAGTGATGGGGAGAGGGGGGAGGGGGGATGAGGAGAGAGCAGGAGTGGGGAGAGAGAGTGGGGGGAGAGAGAGTGGGGTGAGAGAGAGGGAGGGAGAGACTGGGACAGAGAGAAAGGAGGGAGAGAGAGAAAGGGTGAGAGGGATGGACACAGAAAGGTGGAGAGAAAGAGAGAGAGAAAGGGGGGAGAGAGTGGGAGAGAGAGAGGGGGAGAGAGAGTGGGAGAGAGAGAGGGGGAGAGAGAGGGGAGAGAGTGAAGGGGAAAGAGAGAAGGGGAGAGAGAGGGGGAGGTGGATGGACACAGAGGGGAGAGAGAGGGGTGAGAGATGTAAACAGAGAAGGTATAGGGATTGACACAGATTTGGAGAGAGAGCAAGAGGGGAGAGAAACACAATGGAAGATAAACTTTGGTCAACTGACTGAAATCAAGTCTCTGTTAAGGAATTTTAATAAAAGACATTTTTCTGTCCAGAAAGCCAGAAGCCTAAAGGAAGAGAATCCCATCCCAGCAAGAAGAAGGACCCTGCCAGAATAATATCTTTAACCTACCTCGAAGCAGAGGCAAAAGGTGACCTTGAAACTTCCCACCTAAGAAATTCTAACAGGATCTTCGCCGGTGAACTGTGACTGAGTTTTGACCAAAGAAGTCTCCAACCAAAGCATCCGTCCACCTGAAATTTTCCAAAGTTTGACGTCAGGAAAAAGGAAAAACAGGCCTGCACTGTTTTTGAAAGGTTTCCTGCTGGGGAAACAAACAAGGTTACACACCAAACTCTTTTTAAAACCATCAGACCTAAATGCATGCGTGTGTGTGGGTGAAGTTGCGAATATTGTCAGGTATTTTTTAATAATTTTTCTTTAAACCTACAAGAAAACCTGTCATTTGTCTGTTTATTGGTCATTAAAATGTTCAAGAGTTACCCCCCAATTCTAATAACACATTGTCTTCAGTTAGTTGAGAGGTGAAAAGGGAAACCACCCCCATCTTTCCCACCTGTCCGAAACAACTTCCACTAATTTAGAGGTAATCTCTAATGTTTTGGAGGTGACTTTCACTACTTTGGAGGTTTGTGCATCCGATCTCCACTTTTTATCTGTTATAGATCAGCATGGATGCTGTTTATGCTGCTATACTTTGAGCCTTAGATGAGGACCAAGATGACCAGCAGCAACAACAGCACCAGCAGCAGCAGGAATAATACCACCAGGAGGGGAAACAGCACCAGCAGAAGCAACAGCAGCCTTCTTCTCATAGATCTGTCACTCCATAGGCGAGAGGAGATGAGCAGAGTGGTGCAGTTTGCGGGAGATGATATGACAACATAGGCTGTATAGATGGAAGATTAGCTTCCTGGACCAGTGTTTCAGGAGGTTCAGGGTTTTGTGTCAGGTGGTGGCAAATATTTGCAGCTTGCTGGAAGAAGACTTGCTGCCAAGTGGACCTGGTTGCCATGCTTCACTAGTGGCTGTCAAGTCACCACCACCCTCAACTTCTTTGCCTCTGGCTCCTTCCAAGGGATCAGTCAGCAATATTTGTAGTATTTCACAGTCGGCTGCCCACAAATGCATCATGTCAGTGACTGATGCCATGTTTTACCAGGGCAGGCAATTATGTAAACTTTGCCACTGATGTCAGTCAGAAGAGTGGGCTCTCAGGTTTACAGCTCTGGTTGGCTTCCCACAGGTCCAGGGAATTATTGACTGTTGAATGGCGAAAAAGGCTTGATGGGCATTTTTTTATTCATTCATGGCATGTGGGCATCACTGGCAAGGCCAGCATTTATTGCCCTTCCCGAATTGCCCTTGAGAAGGTAGTGCTGAGCCACCTTCTTGAACTGCTGCAGTCCATGTGGGGTAGGTACACCCACAAGGCTGATATGGAGGGAATTCCAGGATTTTGACCCAGCCACAGCGAGGGAACAACAATACAGATCCAAGTCAGGATGGTGTGTGATTTGGAGGGGAATGGCCTACTCCTGCTCCTATTTTTTTAATGCTTTTATGATATGCACATTTGTCACATCATAATAAAATTTTAAGAAAGAGCGAAATCTGCAGCCAGCTTCTTGAAACACATTTCACTGTCCACCACATGCCATGATATGATGTTTCAGTAGCAAAGGTGTAAGAAGGGGTTGCCCAGAGGGCCAGCTAGAGCCCATCCTTAGCTGCCAGCTAGAGGACTGGCACCATCTGTGGTGTCCTATCAGGAAATATCAGGTAGTGTGCTCCTGTTGCAATTCTGCTACTTAAATTGATAGAATCATTGAATAATAGAATGGTTATAACATAAAAAGAGGCCATTCAGCCCATTGTCTCCATGCCAGCTCATCACAAGAGCAACTCAGCTAGTCTCACCCCTTCCTTTTCCTTGTTACCCTGTAAATCTTTTCTCTTCAGATCGCTATCTAATTCTCTTTTGAAAGCCATGATTGAATAAGCCTCCACCATGCTCTCCGGCAGTGCATTCCAGATCCTAACCATTCGCTGTGTGAAAAAGTTTTTACTAATGTCGTTGTTGCTTCTTTTGCCAATCACCTTAAATTGGTGTTCTCTGGTTCTCGACCCTTCCACCAATGCAAACAGTTTCTCCTTGTCTACACTGCCTCGGCCCCTCATGATTTTGAACACCAAATCTCCTCTAAACCGTCTTTTCTATAAGAACAACTCCAGCTTCTCCAACCTATCCTCATAACTGAAGTCCCTCATTCTTGGTACCAATCTCATAAATCTTTTCTGCAACCTCTCCAATACCTTCTCATCCTGGTGACCAGAATTAGACATAATACTCCAGTTGAGACTGAACCACTGTTTGAAAAAGATTCACCATAACTTCCTTGTTTTTGTGCTCTATGCCTCTATTTATAAAGATCAAGATCCCGCATGTTTTACTACCCGCTTTCTCAACCTGCCATGCCATCTTCAACGATTTGTGCACCTATACCCCTAGATCCCTCTGCTCCTGCATGCCCTTTAGGATTGTATCCTTTATTTTGTATTGCCTTTCCTCGTTCTTCCGAACAAAATGTATCACTTCACATTTCTCTGTATTAAATTTCATCTGCCACATGTCTTCCCATTCCACCAGCCTCTCTATGTCCTCTTGAAGTCTATCGTTATCTTCCTCACAATTCACAATATTTCCAAGTTTTATGTCATCTGCAAATTTTGAAATTAAGCTCTGCACACCGAAGTCTATGTCATTACTATAGATCAAAAAAAGCAGTTGTCCTAATATCGATCCCTGGGGATTATATATAATGTTTCAGTCCAAAAAATAACCGTTCACAACTACTCACTGTTAACTGTCTCAGCCAACTTTGCATCCATGCTGCCACTGTCCCTTTTATTTCATGGGCTTCAACGTTGTTGACAAGCTGTGATGTGGCATTTTATCAAATGCCTTTTGGAAGTCCAAGTACACCACATTACCCTCATCAACCCTCTCTGTCACCTCATCAAAAAACTCAATCAAATTAGTTAAACATGATTTGCACTTAATAAATCTGTGCTGACTTTCTTTAATTAATCCACATTTGTCCAAATGACTGTTAATTTTTCCCCGATTATCATTTCTAAAAGACTTTCCCACCACCGATGTTAAACTGACTGGCATATCGTTATGCCTTTTTTGTGAACAAAGGTGTAACATTTATAATTCTCCAGAATTCTGGCACGGCCACTGCATCTAAGGAAGATTGGAAGATTATGGCCAGTGCCTCCACAATTTCCACCCATACTTCCCTCAGTATTCTTGGATGCATCTGATCTGGTCCTGGTGAAGTATCAACTTTATGTACAGCCAGCTTTTCTAATACATCCTTTTTATCAATTTTTAAACCATTCAATATCTCAACTACTTCCTCTTTCACTATGATTTTGACAGCACCTTCTTCCTTAGTAAAGATAGATGCAAAGTACTCACTTTGTATCTCAGCAGTGCCCTCTCCACTTTTTAGTTCTTAATTGGCCCTATTCCTCCCTTTACCACCTTTTTACTCTTTATATGTCTATAAAGACTTTTGGAATCCCTCTTATGATGGCTGCCAGTTTCTTCTCATACTCTCTCTCTTTGTTGCCTTATTTAAGTTTTTCACTTCCCCTCTGTACTTTCTATATTTAGCCTTGTATTATCAAATTCAGTGGCCGATTACTGTCCCCTCCTCCAGGGTCCAATGTACACTCACACTGCTGGTGCATGGAAGTAGAAAATCTCCTTAGAAATATCAGAATGGGTCATATCATTCCCAAAATAATTACAAACCTTTATGATTCTGTCTGAATATCATAATTTGAATATATTTGGTATTACTGCAATTTTTATAGCTGCTCTTCTGTATCTGATTAATTAAGCACAAACAGTAAAATCTGCATTAGTAAGAAATTTTGCACAGTGAGTGGCTGAGTACATCTTTGGGATTATATACGGGGTAATATGAGTCAAATTGTGCTGCAATGCACAATCTATTGTCCTGTTTATGAATCTAGACATTAGCTTTAAGAAATTTCCAAATGACAGATTGAACTGTTAATAATTCGATCTGGAGTGACATTTTGTCAAATGATGAGTTGAAGCCTTATGGTGTTCCTTGTAACTATCCCTTGGCTACTGAGATATCTCCTCCAGTAATTACAATATCAAGACTGCAGAAATTTGAATTTTAATGAACCACATATATCCTAATTCTGTGCATGGGGACTAATGCTCAGAGAAAAACCTTTCCACCTATCTTACATCCATAGAAATTATGTTCTAATTTAGAGTTAATCATTTTACTACTTTACTAAGCACAATGCTGATCAAAGCTCAAGGCAAAATGATTTCTAAGCTGTACAGATAGCTTTACGGCTGGGATAAAAATCTTTACAGGCTTGGTAAACACCAAGCTGCTGCAGTGTAGCTGGACATTGCTCAGCCACTTCAACTGCATTATGGAGCAGCCACCCTATTTATATTAAGGTCAGGGTCCTAATGAACCTATCACATAGCTATGTGCAGGCTCCCAGCCCTCTTTACACCCACTATCCACATTCAGGTGTGCAGAGCACCTCAGCCATGTTGTAAACCTCAATTTTCCCAATTTTCCATTGTATACTCAGCCCATATTGACAGTGAAAGAGGACATGAAAATTCATTTGAGACATATCCTGACATGAATGCAGGTTGCACATCCTTAAGACCTCTGCCAACGACATCATAGGAACATAGGAAATAGGAGCAGGAGTAGGCCATTCGGCCCCACATGCCTGCTCCGCCATTCAACCAGACCATGGCTGATCTTCTACCTCAACATCATTTCACCACACTATCACCATATCCTTTGATTTCTTTAATATTTAGAAATCTATTGATCTCTATCTTGAACATGCTCAATGACTGAGCCTTCACTGCCCTCTGGGGTACAGAATTCCACAGATTCATCACCCTCTGAGTGAAGAAATTCCTCCTCATCTCAGTCATAAATGGCTTACCTCTTATTCTGAACCTGTGTCCTTTGGTTCTTGACCCCCACACCTCCCCCCCCCCCCACCCCACAGCCAGGGAAAACATCCTTCCTGCATCAACCCTATTGAGCCCTGTAAGAATTTTGTATTTTCAATCAGATCACCTCTCATTCTTCCAAACTATAGAGAATACAGGCCCAGTCTCCTCAATCTCTCCTCTTAGGATAATCCAGCCAGCCCAGGAATTAGTCTTGTGAATCTTTGTTGCATTCCGTCTATAGCAAGTATATCCTTCCTTAGGTAAAGAGACCACAACTGTATGCAAGACTCCAGGTGCGGTCTCACCAAGGCTCTATACAATTGCAGCAAGACTTCTTTACTCCTGTACTCAAATCCTCTTGCAATACAGGGCAACATAAGAACATAAGAAATAGGAG
The DNA here is from genome assembly GCF_036365525.1 of Heterodontus francisci. Classification (NCBI taxonomy): domain Eukaryota; kingdom Metazoa; phylum Chordata; class Chondrichthyes; order Heterodontiformes; family Heterodontidae; genus Heterodontus; species Heterodontus francisci. The sequence continues at coordinate 118,381,477 of NC_090372.1, read as the reverse complement.
CAGGAGTAGGCCATTCGGCCCCTCAAACCTGCCCCGCCATTCAATAAGATCATGGCTGATCTGCCCCAGACCTCAACTCCTCTTTCGTGCCAGCTCCTCACAGCCCTCAACTCCCCGATACTTCAAAAATCTATCGACCTCCTCTTTAAATATTTTCAATGATCTAGCCTCCACAACTTTCTGGGGTAGAGAATTCCAGACATTCACTGCGCTCTGAGAGAAGAAATTCCTTCGCATCTCAGTTTTAAATCAGTGTCCCCTTATTCTGTCACTATGTCCCCTAGTTTGAGATTCCCCGACTCGTGGAAACATCTTCTCAACATCTACCCTGTCAAATCCCCCTCAGTATCTTGTACATTTCAATAAGATCACACCTCATTCTTCTAAACTCTAAAGAATAAAGGCCTAACCTGTTTAGCCATTCTTGATAAGTCAACCCCTTCATCCCAGGAATCAGCCTAGTGAATCTCTTTTGAATTGCCTCCAATGCCAGTATATCCTTTCTTAAATACGGGGACCAAAACTGTACACAGTGGATAGTCAGAAACTTTTTCCCAGGGTGGAAGAGTCAGTTACTAGGGGACATAGGTTTAAGGTGCGAGGGGCAAAGTTTAGAGGGGATGTGCAAGGCAGGTTTTTTACACAGAGGGTGGTGAGTGCCTGGAACTTGCTGCTAGGGGAGGTGGTGGAAGCAGATACGATAGCGACGTTTAAGAGACATCTTGACAAATATATGAATAGGATGGGAATAGAGGGATATGGGCCCCGGAAGTGCAGAAGGTGTTTGTTTAGGCAGGCATCAAGATCGGCGCAGGCTTGGAGGGCTGAATGGCCTGTTCCTGTGCTGTACTGTTCTTGGTTCTTTGTTCTTTGTTCTTGCTCCAGGTGTGGCCTCACCAACACTCTGTACAGTTGTAACAAAATTTCCCTATTTTTAAACTCCAACCCCCTAGCAAGAAAGGCCAAAATTCCATTTGCCTTCTTAATTACTTGCTGCACCTGCATGCTAACTTTTTGTGTTTCATGCACAAGAACACCCAGATCCCTCTGTGCTGCACTTTTTTTGAGTCTCTCTCCATTTAAGTAATAGTCTGCTTTTTGATTCTTCCTACCAAAGTGCATGACCTCACACTTTCCTACATTAAACCCCATCTGCCAAGTTTTTGCCCACCCACTCAACCTATCTATGTCCCCTTGCAGATTCCTTATGTCCTCATCACAACATGCCCTCCCACCTATTTTTGTATCGTCAGCAAATTTGGATATATTACACTCTGCCCCCTCCTCCAAGTCATTAATATAGATAGTAAATAATTGAGGCCCTATGACTGATCCTTGTGGCACTCCACTAGTTACATCTATCCAGCCTGAAAAAGACCCATTAATCCCGACTCTCTGTCTTCTGTGTGTTAACTAATCCTCAATCCATGCTAATATCATGGCATGTGCTTTCCTAATTGCTTGCTGCACCTGCACTTTAGCTTTCAGTGAGTCATGAACAAGAACACCCAGGTCCTTTTGGACATCCACACTTCCCAATCTCTCATAATTTAAGAAATACTCTGCATTTCTGTTTTTCCTATCAAAGTAGATAACTTCCCATTTTTCTCCATTATATTCCATCTGCCATGTTCTTGCCAGCTTACTTAGCCTGTCTAAATCCCCTTGAAGCCTCTTTACATCGTCCTCACAACTCACATTCCGACCTAGTTTTGTGTCATCAACTCAGCCAAAGATAAAGGTTTGCAGCACCCAATAAGTTTGACACCATTGAGGAGAGAGCGATTTCATTGACTGTTGCCCCTGCCACTAGATTCAGTATCCAGCTGCTTCATCACCAGCTCACTGTGGCTTTAATACATATTATCACCTCTCTAATGAACCTACATGTGCCCAGAAAAGGGGGTCACTCAACTTTTTTTAAACTTCATTTTGTTTTGACGGTCCAGGCCTTATTCATAGCCTGAACTAAACTGAGGACTTATTTGCCTTCTCAGGTGGAATTAAAGATTCCATGATACTAATTTTGAAGAAGAGCAAGGGAATTTTCCCAGTGTCTGGACCAATAATGATCCTTCAACCAACATCGCTAAAACTTCCGAAGAAGGGTCACTGACCCGAAACGTTAACTCTGCTTCTCTTTTCACAGATGCTGCCCGACCTGCTGAGTAATTCCAGCATTTCTTGTTTTTATTATCGCTAAAACTGATCTGGTCATTATCACATTTGTGTTTGTGGGAACTTGTTGCTGCATTTCCTACATTATAACAGTGACAAGTACTTTATTGGCTGTAAAGCACTTTGGGATGTCCTGAGGTTGTGAAATATAAATGCATGTCCTTCTTTCTTTCTTGGTTGCTGCTCACTGCTTTACACAAGAAAACAGATGAAATCACTGGCCTGGCAAACAATGGCTGAGAGTTTCACTGCTCTACCACCGTAACTTTGATGGACGTGTTTATGCACGGAAATGGGATTTCTGTCACACTTTCAATGGAAGGACGGTCGCAGTGTCAGGTCAGCTCCTATGATGCTCTTGGCTAATGTGTCAGAGACCTGCTCTGTGCAACTCTGAACTGCAGGTTGAAAGATGTGGCAGAGATCTCCCACACTTGCCCATACAAAGCCTGTCCCATGGAGGCTCAATGCAGGTGCAACCTTGACAACCACTGACAAAGCTTCCTTTGTACTGGAACTGAAGTAAGAGCACTTTGAAATGGCATCCTTTGCGAATCTGCACAGGCAAATATCTTTGAACAAGTCTAGATATGACCCCTCATTTAAATAAAATGCAGCCCTTTAATGAGCATTGCATCAGGGTTGCTGGTGTGAAAAGTGTCCCTAATCACATTGCTATGCACATCAGCTATAGTGCATCAGGATCCCACACCTGATAGTACAGGGCTTCAGCAAGAAGCTGTGTTGCTTCAAGTGCTTTCCATCAGTTACCTTCAGTACCTTGCCTAAATGAGCATTATTCATGTGTGAGCATCAGTCATGATTATCAGCAGGCTATACAAAAAGGAAATATTTGCCTCACCCGAAGTCCATAACATGCTCAACAGGGGTGCTAATTTGTGAGAGGAAGCAAATCTTTCATTTCTGCTTCAAGAGTATCAAACCGGTTGGGGCACCCCTTCAAACGTGATCTTCCTGATCAGTATGTTTGCTCACGACTTAATCAGGGGAGCTGCTGTTTGTCTCCACTTGACAAGTGACATTGACAAATTCAAAGTTCTCTTGGGATGACATCTTTTCTCAGCAGAGAATCAACTTGATATGTTTCGCAGCCTTCCACTTGTGTCTGCTAATTCCCAATTTCGGGACAATAAACCAGCAGACAGGATCAGCTGTGGCCATTTGCCCTGTTTTCTCTTTCTCCATCTCCACTGAGCATACTCCTGAAATAAATAAGCAGTGGGTGAAGTCTGAGTCTTTTGCAGTCAGACTGGGTTTTGCTTTTTCATGTGATAAATTAATTCAAGGAGCTGCATGGCTAGTTTTTACAGCTGACTCTAATGTAGAAAGTTTGGGTTTAAGTCCAAGCTGGTATTGTTAGTCCAACCAATTGATAAATCAAGCAGTTCTGTGGTCTCTCAGACATAAGTACATAAAGATGGAATTTGGTTAATATACTATATGCTATGCTTTGCAATTTTTGATCTGAAAATTAGAACAAAACAAGGCTTTTTTCTGAAACTTGATGTTAATATATTATGACAGAACCTTGTAACGATTCCAAGGACATCCATTCAGACATGAGAGAATGCTTGCTATTAATAAATGTTGGACTGTTCGTGAGCTCAAAATGTTTTTTCCACTAACAGCTTTCCAGAACAGAAAAGCAAAAATGAATTTCATTCTTCCACAGCAACTGACTATGTAAAATTGCATATTAAACATCAGATTTGTTCTGGCTCTTTCTTATGTAGAAGTACAAATCATTTATCAAAATCTGAAGACTCAGATTTACTGGATCCATAAGCAGAATATTGCAGACTTTTCTTGATGTTTACATTACCAAAAATCAGAACAATGGTGGTGAAACAATCATAAATCCGCTTATTACAGCACTGCTGTTCCAACTATACGGATATTCCTATGTGTGTTAAGTGTCGCAAAATTATCAACACAGAGAGAAAGCCATATTGTAGGACCACCTAGCTCTGAAATCCTACCTGCCACAGTTCAAGATGTGTTCATTCCACCCTATATTCTCGCCACCTTCAAAATCTTCCCTAAAACCATCCCGTTCCACTGCACTTACAATCAGCTCTCCTCCTACTCAAGTTTTTTGAGATACTTTGCTGCATTAATGTATTTTTTAAGTTTACATTGTTGTTGCCATTTTTGTTTTGGCTCATGAATAGCTCGTTTCATCACCTCAGAATACTTTAACTCAGAAGGAGAGCAAAATAGCCCACCTCAATGTGACTTTAAATTAATTAGTGGGGTGGGGGGGGTGGGTTCAACTGAAGGGAAGTTAAAAAAAATCGAAAGGAAATGAGAGAGCAGAGGTGCAGGGTAGTGAAGAGAATGGTAATCAAAGTGTGACAGGAAGGGGCAGAAAATATAAGCAGAAGAGTGCAGCAGAAATTAGAACCAGAATAAATAATAATGGTAAAAGTCAAAGCTTAAGGCTCTTTATCTGAATGCACGCAGCATTTGTAACAAGATAGATGAATTGACAGCACGAATAGAAATAAATGAATATGACTTGATAGCTAATACAGAGACGTGGTTGCAGGGTGACCAAGACTGGGAACTCAATGTTCAAGGGTATTTGACGTTCCAGAAAAATAGGCAAAAAGGAAAAAGAGGTGGGGTAGCTTTGTTAATAAAGGAAGGTATCAGTGCGGTGGTGCGTAGTGATGTAGGTGCAATAGATTGTGATGTGGAGTCAGTTTGGGTGGAAAAAAGGAATAGCCAGGGGAAGAAGTCATGGGTGGGGGTCGTCTATAGGCCTCCGAAGAGTTGCCTCACTGTAGGACAAAGTATTAATCAGGAAATAATGGAGCCGTGTAAGAAAGGTGCTACAATTATCATGAGTAATTATAATCTGCATATTGACTGGACAAATCAGATTGGCAGAGGTAACATGGAAGACAAATTTGTAGAGTGCATCAGGGATTGTTACTTAGAGCAATACGTTGCAGAACCTATCCGTGAACAGGCTATTTTAGATCTAGTAATGAGTAATGAGGTAGGATTAATAAGAGAGATTGTAGTTAAGGATCCTTTAGGGGGTAGTGATCAGAACATGGTAGAATTTCAAATTCAGTTTGAGGACAAGCAACTCGGGTGTCAAACCAGTGTCCTCAACTTAAACAAGGGCAATTACAGAGGTATGAAGAAAGAGTTGTCTAAAGCGGGCTGGGAAAATAGACTAAAGGGAAGGTCAGTGGATGAGCAGTGGCAGACATTTAAGCAGATATTTCATAACACTCAGCAAAAATTTATCCCGGTCAAAAAGAAGGTCTCACTGAGAAGGATGAACCACCAGTGGTTAACAAAGGTGGTCAAGGAGAGTATCCAATCAAAAACTAAGGCATACAAAGTGGCAAAAACTAGTGGTAGGCCAGAGGATTGGGAATTTTTGGGAACCAGCAGTGGATGACTAAAAAGCTAATAAAGAGTGATTATGAAAGTAAATTGGCAAGAAATATAAAAACAAACAGCAAGAGCTTCCACAGGTGTACAAAAAGAGAGAGTAGCTAAAGTGAGTGTGGGACCCTTGGAGGAAGTGACTGGAGAATTGATAACGGGGAACAGGGAACTGGCAGATAATTTAAATCAATATTTTGCATCGGTCTTCACGGTGGAGGACACTATAAACATCCCACAGATATCAAATAAGCAGGGAGCTAATGGGAGGAAAGATCTTGTAACAGTCTCTATCATGAGGGACAAAGTATTTGACAAACTAATGGGACTAAAGGCAGACAGGTCACCAGGACCTGATGGCCTACATCCAAGGGTTTTAAAGGAAGTGACTGCAGAGATAGTGGAGGCATTGGTTGAAATATTCCAGAACTCACTGGATTCCGGGAAGGTCGCAGCAGATTGGAAAACTGCTAATGTGATGCCATGTTCAAGAAGGGAGGGAGACAAAAAGCAGGAAACAATAGGCCAGTCAGCCTAACATCAGTCGTTGGGAAAATGCTAGTGTCCATTATTATGGAAGAAATAGCAGGACATTTAGAAAAGCTTAACACAATCAAACAGAGTCAATATGGTTTTGTGAAAGGGAAATCATGTTTGACAAAGTTCTTTGAGGATCTAACAAGCAGAGTTGATAAAGGGGAACTGGTAGATGTAGTGTATTTGGATTTCCAGAAGGCATTCGATAAGGTGCCACATAAAAGATTATTGCACAAGATAGGAGCTCACGGTATTGGGGGTAATGTATTAGCATGGATTGAGGATTGGTTAACACACAGAAGACACAGAGTCGGGATTAATGGGTCTTTTTCAGGGTGGAAAGACGTAACTAGTGGACTGCCACAAGGATCAGTCCTAGGGCCTCAAAAATTTACTATCTATATTAATGACTTGGAGGAGGGGGCAGAGTGTAATATATCCAAATTTGCTGACAATACAAAAATAGGTGGGAGGGCATGTTGTGATGAGGACATAAGGAGATATAGATAGGTTGAGTGAATGGGCAAAAATGTGGCAGATGGAGTTTAATGTAGGAAAGTGTGACGTCATGCACTTTGGTAGGAAGAATCAAAAAGCAGACTATTATTTAAATGGAGAGAGACTCAAAAAAAGTGCAGCACAGAGGGATCTGGGTGTTCTTGAGCATGAAACACAAAAAGTTAGCATGCGGGTGCAGCAAGTAATTAAGAAGGCAAATGGAATTTTGGCCTTTCTTGCTAGGGGGTTGGAGTTTAAAAATAGGGAAGTTTTGTTACAACTGTACAGGGTGTTGGTGAGGCCGCACCTGGAGTACTGTGTACAGTTTTGGTCCCTGTATTTAAGAAAGGATATACTGGCATTGGAGGCAGTTCAAAAGAGATTCACTAGGCTGATTCCTGGGATGAAGGGGTTGACTTATCAAGAACGGCTAAACAGGTTAGGCCTTTATTCACTAGAGTTTAGAAGAATGAGGGGTGACCTTATTGAAACGTACAAGATTCTGAGGGGTTAAATAAAAGCAAAATACTGCGGATGCTGGAAATCTGAAATAAAAACAAGAAATGCTGGAAATACTCTGCAAGTCTGGAAGCATCTGTGGAGAGAGAAGTAGAGTTAGGTCAGTGACCCTGATGAAGGCTCATAGTTACACAATAAGGGGACACTCATTTAAAACTGAGCTGCGAAGGAATTTTTTTCTCTCAGAGGGTAGTGAATGTCTGGAATTCTCGACCCCAGAGAACTGTGGAGGCTAGAGCACTGAAAGTATTTAAAGAGGAGGTGGATAGATTTTTGAAATATCGGGGAGTTGAGGGCTATGAGGAGCTGGCACGAAAGAGGAGTTGAGGTCTGGGGCAGATCAGCCATGATCTTATTGAATGGCGGGGCAGGTTTGAGGGGCTGAATGGCCTACTCCTGCTCCTATTTCTTATATTCTTATGTTCTTATGTGACATAAATGCAAATACAAGAACTGAATAGGCAGTAGCATTGATGATAGCGGAAGAGGAACATGCAACTTTGATTTCTGTATTCAGCCAGTGAATGCTGAAACAGATTGAAAGCAGCAAAGAGCAATCTTTGGCAAATCCCCCCGCCCCCCCTAATAATTGAGATGTAATATACTTGCGTTATGTCACTATTGACCCTATGGACTTTATGGTGTGCCCCCTGTTTCTGGTTAGCTCCAAACTCTGTCGCCTAGCTACTGATTCCATCCCTCTCCCTGGCAACAGTCTGAGGCTAAACTAGTATTCATAACCTTGGTATCATATTTCACCCCAAGATGAGCTTCTGATCACATATCCGTGCGATGTTTCCACCTCAGTAACATCGCCCAACTTCAACCCGTCTCAGCTCATCTGCTTCTGAAACCCTCATTCATGTCTTTGTTACCTCTCGACTTAACTATTCCAATGCACTCCTGGCTGGCCTCCCACACTCTACCCTCCATAAACATGAGATCATCCAAAACTTTGCTGCCCATGTCTTAACTCACACCAAACCCATTCCCCTATTACCCCTGTGTTCGCTGACCTACATTGGCCCCTGGTCAAGCAATTTTAAATTTAAAATTCTCATCCTTGTGTTATGACCAGGTGAGAAAGGGGTCTAGGGTTCCCTCTCAGCCTTCATCTGGTCTTACCGTAATGGTTTAATTTTAAACATGCTATTTTTTTGGCTCCCCTTTAGTGAATCCTTGTTCACTAACTTCCAATTATAAGGCAAAGAAACTAGCCAAACAGGTTGTCTTAGGTTTAAAGAAGAAAAGTTGAAATTTATTAAACTTAAACTCTAATTCGGTTAACGTCTGCGGAGACAGGACGTACCCACGCTAACATGCATATGCGATACACACATGCAGATCGAGACAGAAAAGAACAGAAGAAAATAAAGTGGAAAAGTTTGAGGCAATCTCTGAAGAGAGTTTTTGTTACGGTTCTTCCAGCTCACTGTAGAGTCCTTGATTGTAGGTAGATCATGCTCTTCGTTGGGGCCCAGTACTCTTCTTAAATCTTGTTCGCTATAGGAGACCTTTCTCTCTTGGGGCTCATGTGTCTTCAGTGGATTTGGAGTTCCGTGAGAAAGAGCAGGAGAGCCAGACAGCAGGGGTCTTCTTCAGTCCAGGAGCATACAGCAGTTTCTCTGTTCAAAATTTTTTTGTATAATTCAGAAAAACCAGGTTGCCAAGCAGGCTAGTCACATGATGAGTTGGTCTGACTACATCTGTTTGTGGATTCGGCTCTTCCAGCAGTCATCCTGAAATTTGGGCTCCCTCACCTTCAATGTCTGATGCTCAATGTCCATTGTGAGTTAAATTGGATCAGGGAAGTAACCCCTTTGTCTCCACAAGCACTGTCTGTTAATGTGCAAATATCTTTTCAGCCAAAGGTATGTTTTTTTTTAAACAAGTCCTTTCTTCATTTCAGCAACAGTTTGAAATTTAATACCCATATGGCGAAATTAATATGTCTCATTATTGGCAAGTGGGGGTCTAGCACGACACCTCCACACCCAGCGGAATGAAATGCGATTTGAGAAAAGTGCATTTCATTAAAAGGGTTGCGAGAAAATATAAGATGCAGTAAAAAACAGGTATTTCTCTCATTCATTCACAAATCCTAAAACTTATTAAAATTACCCCCCTCCCCTTTTTTGGCATCCCAATAAACGTGTTTTTTGGGGGAAGTTTTGTCTTCAGTTTGCCCATTTCCATGGCTGCCTAGGGTCTTTGAGATGATTAGGTTAATTAGCCCTGAGTTGGAATTTTTTTTCCAGGTGAGTCAGGAGTGAGCGGGTCTATCCTGAACTCTCTTTCAATGCTTTACTGAGTCATGTGAAGACTTCAGGGGATGCATGGATCTCTTTATTTCTGCCTGTGGGGGAGGATTCTTTGTTAATCTCCCCTTTGTCATCTCCCTGCAGGTGTTTGTGCAGACTCTACTGCAATCCCCAGTGGCACTTCAACTAGGTGAGGCATTACCCTCATGGTTTCTCTGCCCCCTAGAGGTCTTTCTTTGTCTCTGCAGGTTCCTGTACATGCTGTTATCAACTCTGGTGGGGTTCCTCCAGTGTATGCATTTACATAACAGGATGTGGGGACTAACCTTTCACAGTTTTTGGGGTTGGCTGATTGGACAGTAGGGGTTTTCATCCAGGATTCCTCCCAGATTCCCTTTAACCTGCCCTCTTGGTCACTTTTCCCCCTTCCCTTTCTAACCTTTAGCCAGTCTTGTGCCTGCCTGTCCCCTTTTGTTCTCGATGCGGGTCTCTTACAGTTCACCGTCCCTCTGCTGGAGGGTCCTCCTAACACCAGTACAGGACTTAGTTACAGGACTAGATTTTACTGTAGGTTGGGTTTTCCCCTCAACTTGGCACATGTGGCAACTCCTGCAGTACTCTACCACATCTTTTTGGAGTTTTGGCCAGTCAAACTGCTGTCTTATGCGGACTTTGGCCTTTTGTATCCTGGCATGTATAGCCACTGTAGTCCCTGAGAATTTCTATGAGCTTGCTTGCCCCACTGGAGGGGTATGGGGTTACTTTCACTTCAGACACAAAACCCTGATAGCCTTCAGGAATTCTATTAAATTTTCCTGCACTTGCAGTACTAAACTTCCTGGGTTGCACTCTTACTGCAGTTAAAGCTACAGCTCGCTCTGTTGTGCTCTCCTCCAGGATTCCTTCTTCATTGACCGAATGTGCCCTGATTAACCCTACAGGTTTTCCCTTTAGTTTCCGGCAGTCAGCTTTTAGATGACCTACCTTATTAGAATGGAAGCACACAGGTCTCTGGGTCGCTCTCTTGCTCACCGCACCTTCCTATTTGGCTAGAGGAGGACCCCCTGTGTCTCCTGCTTTTCCTTCTCTCCCAGAACTGCTTGGGCTCCTACCACCTTCCCACCCATTGTCCTTTTCGGATTTGTGGGGGTGACTAGGAGAGGTTCTGTCCTGGGAAACCGACTTATAAATTGAAGCAAACTCAAAAGCCAGAACAGCCGCTTGCCGGGCTCTCTGGACCCGCTGCTCCGCTACATGGGTCTTTATGGAGTGGGAGAGAGTTTTTAAATTACTCTAACGGGATTACTTCTATGAGATTCTCATAGCTGAGCTGTACTTTAAGAGCCTTCAGCCATTGGTCAAAAGCCATCTGCTTACTTCTTTCAAACTCCAGATAAGTTTGATTAGCTTGCTCCTTGAGGGTTCTAAACTTTTGGCGATAGGCTTCGGGTACTTATTCATTTGCCCTGAAGATAACGTTTTTGGTCAGTTCATAATTTAATGAACTCTCATCTGGCAACAGGGAATAAACCTCTTGGCTTTTCCGGTTAGCTTGCTTTGTAATAAAATTGGCCAGGTCTCAGCTGGCCATTTTAGCTGCCTTGCCAGTTTCGCAAAGGACACAAAAATACTTCTACATCTTCCTCATTGAATTTTGGAATTAGTTGAGCTAGTTTTAACAATTTTGTACCCAGCCCTGAATATTGGCCATGCTTTCACTACAGTTACTCTGTCGCCCCCTAGTTAACTCAAGCTGCTTCAGCTCTCTCTCATCACATTCCTTCTGGAATATTCTTTCTCTCTCCCTCTCCTGCCTTTCATTTTCTTTACGTTCCTTCTGGAAGGCTCTTTCTTTCTCCCTCTCCTGTATCTCTCTCTCTTTTTCGCTTTCCTCAAATTCAAGTTTCCTCTGTTCCAATTGTATCTTTGCTAACAATACCCTGCCGAAGTCCGCTTCTAACCCTGTTTCTGTTTTTTCAGATTCAAGGGAAAAATGGTTGCCACTAGCCTTAGGAGTTCAGACTTCCTAGCCTTGCCATGTACAGTGATCCCACACTGCTCAGCCATTTTCTTCAACTCCTCCATAGACAGTGCTTTTAACTTATCCTAAGTTACTTCCCCCTGGCTTGGGGAGCTACGAGCTTCAGTCGCAGACATGTTAGTATTCAATCACACACAACCACAAGAAAACCTGTATCGAAATCTTGCTCTTTTTTGATTGGAAACAATTTGGCTCCCCACTTCCAATTTCTCTCATTTGTCTGTGGGTAAACTCCTGGACGGTAGCCCTCAAATTTCTGTTACGACCAGGTGAAAAAGGGGTCTAGTGTTCCCTTTCAGCCTTCATCTGGTCTTACCATAGCTGGGTTTAATTTTACACACACTATTTTTTAGCTGCCCCTTAATGAATCCTTGTACACAACTTCCAATTATAAGGCAAAGAAAGAAGCCAAACAGGTTGTCTTATGTTTAAAGACGAAAGGTTGAAATTTATTAAACTTAAACTTAAACTCTAATTCAATTAACGCCTATGGATACATGAGGCGCCCATGCTGGCATGCATATGTGATACACACATGCAGATAGACACAGAAAAGAGCAGAAGAAAATAAAGTGGAAAAGTTTGAGGCAATCTCTGAAGAGAGTTTTTGTTACGGTTCTTTGAGCTCACTGTAGACTCCTTGATCGTAGGTAGATCTTGCTCTTCATTGGGGCTCAGTAATCTTCTTAACCTTGTTGGCTATAGGAGGCGTTTCTCTCTTGGAGTTCATGTGTCTTCAGTGGATTTGGAGTTCCGTGAGAAAGAGCGGGAGAACCAGACAGCAGAGCTATTCTTCAGTCCAGGAGCATACAGCAGTCTCTCTGTTCAAAAGTCTTTGGACAATTCAGAAAAACCAGGGCTGGAATTTTACACCACTCCAGTGGGTTGGATGGTGGCGTGGGGACGGCGTAAAATTGAGCAGCAGGCTCCGGGAAGCCACTTAACGGCCACTTAAGGGCCCTCGACCGCCTCCACGGGTATTTTACCCATGGCAAGCGGGTGTGCCAGGGACGTGAAAGGTCGCCCAGCTATAGCTGCCGGCATTTCCGCACCCCAGGGGGGGAGGGCCTGGCAATCGGGCACAGGGTGCCCGATTGAGGACTGCCCCCGCCTCCCAACCCAACCCCGGGATCCAAGACGCCCCCTCCCCCCAAACGACCACCCTAGCCTCACCAGGGCATGACCGATTCCCCTGGTGAGGCAACCCAGACTAACCTTCAATACCGGTTCCTTGGTATCCTCCTTGGCCGGCTGGGCTGCAGTCCCAGCAGTGGCCACCGCTCCCGGTGGCACTGCTGAGACTAACAGCTGCCAGCCCGCTGATTGGCCGGCAGCTCACTGAGGCAGGACCTCCTCCAATTAATGCCTGGGGATCCGTAAAATACGGGACGGATCCCCAGGCTGGCCGGAAGCGGGTTCGGCACCGACATTTACTTCGGAGTCCGGCTCCCGTCTGCCCACTGTAAAATTCCGGCCCAGGTTGCAAACAGGCTAGTCACATGACCAGCTGGTCTGACCATGTCTGTTTGTGGATTCAGCTATTCCAGCAGTCATCCTGAAATTTGAGCCTTTCACCTTCAATGTTTGGTTCTCAAAGTCCATTGTGGGTTAAACTGGATAAGGGATAAGACCCCCTTCGTCTTCCCAAGCATTGTGTGTTAATATGCAAATATCTTTCCAGCCAAGGGCCTGGTGGTTTTTTTTTAAAGAAGTTCTTTCTTCACTTCAGCAACAGTTTGAAATTTAATGTCCATATGGCGAAATTAATATGCCTTATTCTTGGCAGGTGGGGGTCTAGCATGACACTTGTTTTCAAATCCCTCTATGGTCTCACCCCTTCCCATCCCTGTAATCTCCTCCAGCCCCACAGCTGTCTGAGATATCTGCACTCATCTTATTCGGCCCTCTTAAACCTGCTAACTTTAATTGCTCCCGCCATCAGTGATCGCGCCTTCAGTTGCCTAAGACCTTAGCTCTGTAATACCCTCCTTCACCTCTCTGCCTCTCTACCTTGCTTTCCTCCTTTAACCCACTCCTTAAAACCTACCTCTTTGACCAAGCCTTTGGCCATCTGACCTAATATACCCTTATGGGGCTAAGTGTCATATTTTGTTTTATAATGCTCTGGTAAAGTGCCTTGGACTTTTTATTACGCTAAAGGCTCTATATAAATATAAATTGTTGTTGTTGGTGATGGTGGTGGCAGCTGAACCTGCTGCAGGAACAGCACTGAGGAAAAGCAGCAAGGTGCTAGAAGCAGTGATGAACAGCATGGCACTTGAACAGTGTCTGGTGAGGAGTCATGGAGAACATGGTCCAGCTGTGAACACATTGGAGATAGATATACAACAGTAAAATGTAATCTTGGCATTAGCCTATTGATGCAAATGTAATTTATCATGTGTGGAGCAGGTGCCAGGCCTGCGCTGCTCACAATTCTTCAACTGCTCCTGCAGTCCCCAATGAAAAGTAAGTTTAAAAAAAATACTTTTTCCAAATCTTCCCAAGGAGTTAGGATGAGCTAGGCTGCTGCCCCGACTCCACAGTCACTGCGAACCCGTTCCTGTTGCTTGCTCCAAACCCCCTTGATGTGACAGGCATAATCAGGTTGTGAATAAACTGCTAATGAGGTCTGAGACCCAATTTTGGTTCAGCCTCAGGCGTCTCGGTTGGGGCATGCTGCTCACATAGTGCAGTGCTAAACGGGCCCAGACAAATTTCCCCCCCCAATCTGTTTTTAACGATATTGGTTGAGGGATAAATATTAATCAAGACACCAGGAGAATTCCCCAGCTCTTAGCTGGGAAAAGAACTATGTGATCTTTTACATCCACCTGAGTGAGCAGACAGGGTTGAATATCTTATCTAAAGGACAGTACCTCCAAAAGTGCAGCACTCCCTCACTACTGCACTGAAATATATAATCAAACCTCAGGAGGAGGGATTGACGCTAAAACCTTCAGATTTCGAGGCAAGTGTGGTACTACTTAGCCAACTTTGAGTCCATTTATCAAAAGGCACAACTTCAAACTTGCTTGAGGAGGCACCAGACCCTGGGAAATCATGCTGCAGACTGATAAATTTAAGAAGTTTTTACCTTCACCGTGTAACATTCATGGGGTAACATGCCCCGCTTTCACAGCCATAACAGCACCATTGAACATAAATGACCCAACATCTTTAAGCCCAATGACAGGAACTCTTTTTTCTGCCTCTTCAGATGTGAAAAGTTGGTGATTTTGACTTATTGTATGTCCTTTTATGTTAAATATTCATTTGTTCATTAACTGCTGCAGAACTTTGTATCAAACAGAATTTAATATCAATCACAACAGGGTAAGTGTACAGATCTGAAATCCCCATCAGATTACACTTTTAGCTTTCCTACAGTAATACAATAACTGAGTAAATCTCCATGAACCACTAGTTAAAATAAATTAAAGATAATCTGCTGTACTGGGGAGTATATTGGTTACGTTAAGTACTTTTGCACATTACCCGAGAGATGTGCTCCTATTGCAAAATCTAGCATCTGGTTTCTTTGACTGGAGCCATATAAGATATAGTAGACCCATCTTTCTTTTAAGTTTGAGAAGTGATGAGGTTAGACATGATCCCTGATAACTGGAGGTGGGTGTGTATCATAGTCCCTTTTTGCCTACACAACAACAAACATAATACTTTGAAGAAATGCATTGCATGTAAAGCACTGAGAGACTTTACAACATGATAATAAATGAACATACCATGTTATTTGATTATTTGTCAGTGTGATTTCAAGACTTGAATTTTAGAATTGAACGTAGATTCAGAGGCTGTGAACAACCTGAATTCAAGAGTCTAAAGGGCTGATTATAACTCTGCCCATCTACCTGGAATGGGGTGAGTGGGTGGTTAAAATGGTAGTCAGGTGCTTCTAGCTTTGTTCCCAGCATATTTGTGTCCAAAGCCATTTAAATGTGGGTTAATTAAGGAAAGCCAGCATGGATTTCTTAAGGGAAAATCATGTTTAACTAACTTGCTGGAGTTTTTTGAGGAGGTAATAGAGAGGGTTGATGAGGGCAATGCTGCTGATGTGGTGTACATGGACTTCAAAAGGTGTTTGATACAGTGCCATACAACAGACTTGTGAGCAATGGAATAAAAGGGATGGTAGCAACATGGTTCTGAAATTGGCTGAGTGACAAGAATCAAAGAGTAGTGGTTAATGGATGTTTTTCAGGCTGGAAAAAGGTTTGTAGTGAGGTTCCCCAGGAGTCAGTGTTGGGACCTTTGCTTTTCTTGATCTATATTAATAACCTAGACCTTGGTGTACAGAGCACAATTTCAAAGTTTGCAGATGATACGAAATGTGGAAGCATTGTGAACTGTGAGGAGGATAGTGTAGAACTTCAAAAGGACATAGACAAGTTGGTGGAATGGCCAGACAGGTGGCAGATGAAGTTCAATGCAGAGAAATGTGAAGTGATTCACTTTGGTAGGAAGAACATGGAGAGACAATATAGAATAAAGGGTACAATTCTAAAGGGAGTGCAGGAGCAGAGGGACCTAAGTGTATATGTGCATAAGTCATTGAAGGTGGCAGGACAGGTTGAGACAGCAGTTAATAAAACATACAGTATCCTGGGCTTTATTAATAGGGGCGTAGAGTACAAGATAAGGAAGTTATGTTGAACTTGTATAAGACTTCAGCCTCCACTGGACTATTGTGTCCAATTCTGGGCGCCGCAGTTTAGGAAAGATGTGAGGGCATTGGAGAAAGAACAGAAAAGATTCACGAGAATAGTTCCAGGGATGAGGAATTTCAGTTATGAAGATAGATTGGAGAAGTTAGGACAGTTTTCCTTGGAGAACAGAAGGCTGAGAGGTGATTTGGTAGTGGTATTCAATATCATGAGGGGTCTGGACAGAGTAGACAGAGGGAAACTGTTCCCACTCGTGAAAGGATCAAGAACGAGAGGGCACAGATTTAAAGTATTTAGTAAGAGAGGCAAAAAACTGTCCACTGGTTGGAGTCATACCTAGTTCAAAGGAAAGTGGTTGTGGTTGTTGGAGGCCAATCATCTCAGTCCCAGGACATCACTGCAGGAGTCCCTCAGGGTAGTGTCCCAGGCCCAACCATCTTCAGATCCTTCAAAAATGATCTTCCCTCCATCATAAGGTCAGAAGTGAGCATGTTCACTGATGATTGCACAAAGTTCTGTACCATTCTCAACTCCTCAGATATTGAAGTAGCCTGTGCCTGCATGCAGCAAGACCTGGACAACATTCAGGCTTGGGCTGATAAGTGACAAGTAACATTCGCGCTACACAAGTGCCAGATAATGACCATCTCCAACAAGAAAGAATCTAACCATCTCCCCTTAACATTCAATAGCAATACCATCGCTAGATCCCCACCATCAGCATCCTGGGGGTTACCATTGACTAGAAACTGAACTGGAGTAGCCATATAAATACTGAGGCTACAACAGTAGGTCAGAGGCTGGGAATTCTGCGACGAGTAACTCACCTCCTGACACCTCAAAGCCTGTCCACCATCTACAAGGCACAAGTCATACTCTCCACTTGCCTGGATGGGTGCAGCTCCAACAACACTCAAGAAGCTTGACACTATCCAGGACAAAGTAGCCCACTTGATCGGCACTCCATCCATCACCTTCAACATTCACTTGGTCAACCACTGATGCACAGTGGCGACAGTGTGTACCATCTACATGATGCACTGCAGCAACTCACCAAGGCTCCTTCAACAGCACGTTCCAAACCCGCAACCTCTATCACCTAGAAGGACAAGGGCAGCAGATGCATGGGAACACCACCACCTGCAAATTCTCCTCCAAGTCACATACCATCCTGACTTGGAACTATATCGCTGTTTCTTCACTGTCGCTGGGTCAAAATCCTGGAACTCCCTCCCTATAACAGCACTGTGGGTGCACCTATACCATATGGACTGCAGCAGTTCAAGAAGGCTGCTCACCAGCACCTTCTCAAAATTATGGTTGGGCAACAAATGCTGGCCTTGTCAGCAAAGCTCCCATCCCATGAATGAATTTTTTAAAATGCACTCAGCAAGCTTCCACAAAACACATGAGATTACTGGCAAGTTATTCTGTTTCTGTGGTGTTGGTTGAGGAAGGAATGGTGGCCGGGCAATTGGGAGAACTTCCTGCTCTTCAAAAAAGTTCGATTGGGTCTTTTGCATTTACCTGAACAGGCAGACAAATAACTTTAACATTTCATCTGAAGACAGCACTTTCACTATTGCAACATTTCTTCAGTATTACGCTGAAATGTCAGCCGAGATAGTGTGCTTAAATCTCTAGTGCCACTTAAACCCATGACCTTCTAATTTATATGTGAGAACACTACCATTGAATCAAACTGACATTTGAAGCAGAATACAGATCCAGCAAAGACGCCAAAAAGAATAAAATTGAAAATATCAGAATCCATTTATAGTGATAGATATTGTTTCAGTACTTGCTGAATAATTATTAGTGTTGCATAATCTTTGCTAATGAAGCACAAGCATTCAGATGTGAGGAACTATCATTCTGTTAAGATGGTTTTATCCTGGCACTTCTTTGATTTGGATTCCCAGACACCACCATTTGTGAACTAGCTTCCAGCTTTTATATTCATAAACTGGGTTTGTTGTATTCCGCTAGCGGCATTGTAGACACAGTTTTTCTTGAATCAATAGCCTCTTTTATGAAAAGTTAGTTTTGAAGTATTCAAATGTAACATTTTATGATTGAAGTTGTGCAAGATGACAAAATGCATGCCAGGCAACAGAGTCCCATTCTCTCATGAACCATACCCACCAGCCCTGGCACTGTCTTTGCCAACTAACCCCCATCTCCAAACTCCCTTTCCTCTCTAAAGCCCTTGAACGTGTTGTTGCCTCCCAAATCCATGCCCATCGTTCCAAGAACATCAAGTTTGAATCCCTCCAATTAGATTTTCAACCCTGCCACAGTATCGAAATGGCTCTGATCAAAGTCACAAATGGCATCCTATGTGACTGACAAAGGTAAACTATCCCTCTTCATTCTTCTTGACCTGTCTGCAGCCTGTAACACGGTTGACCACACAGTCTTTTTCCAATGCCTCTCCACCGTCATCTAGCTGGGTGGGACTGCACTTGCCTGGTTCCATTCTCATCTATCTAATCGTAGCCAGAGAATCACTTGCAATGGCTTCTATTTCTGCTACTGCACTGTTGCCTCTGGTGTTCCTCATCCTTTGCCCCTTCCTATTTCTCATCTACATGCTTTTCCTCGGCAACATCATTGAAAGCACAGCTTTCACATTAGATTAGATTAGATTAGAGATACAGCACTGAAACAGGCCCTTCGGCCCACCGAGTCTGTGCCGAACATCAACCACCCATTTATACTAATCCTACACTAATCCCATATTCCTACCAAACATCCCCACCTGTCCCTATATTTCCCTACCACCTACCTATACTAGTGACAATTTATAATGGCCAATTTACCTATCAACCTGCAAGTCTTTTGGCTTGTGGGAGGAAACCGGAGCACCCGGAGAAAACCCACGCAGACACAGGGAGAACTTGCAAACTCCACACAGGCAGTACCCAGAATCGAACCCGGGTCCCTGGAGCTGTGAGGCTGCGGTGCTAACCACTGCGCCACTGTGCCGCCCCTGTATGCTGACTACACTCAGATCTATCTCACCACCACTTCTCTCAACCCTCGCATTGTTGCTAAATTGTCAGACTGCTTATTCGACATCCAGTACTAGATTAGCACAACTTTTCTCCAATTAAATATTGGGAAGACTGAAGCTATTGTCTTCGGGCCCCACTCTAAACTCTGTTCCCTAGCTACCAACTTCATCCTTTTCTCTGGCAACTGTCTGAGACTAAACCAGTCGTTTAAACCTTGGTGTTATATTTGACCCCAAGATGAACTTTCAATCATATATCTGCACTATCGCTAAGACTACATATTTCCACCTTCATAACATTGCCTGACTTTGCCCTTGCCTCAGCTCATCTGCTGCTGAAACCCTCATTCATGCCTTTGTTACCTCTAGACTCGACTATTCCAATGCACTGCTGGTTGACCTCCAACATTCTACCCTTTGTAAACTTGAGGCCATCCAAATCTCTGCTGCCCGTGTCCTTACTTGCACCTGTTATGTTTTGTAATTCAAGCATGAAGAAACTAGACTCACGATTTCTGTGTGTGTAGGCTTTATTCAGATGGTTGTCTGGATTTGTCTTAGTTTCACTTTTGGAACCACACCCTCTCAGGGTGGACTGACGGAATAGTGAGCAGTCTTACAAACACAGCACAGAACAATCAATCACTGAGCAAACCCCATTGTAGACTAAGGAGATTATTTTGAATTAAACCTTCATAAGCATCAAACAGGTATATATTGAGTCATTTCTTGGAGTCCATTTGTTCCTGTAAGTACACAAATAACCTTTGAGATAAGGAGGTCTCTTATAATTGACGAAGATGTGGTTGTGGAACTGTATCCTCATAGTCACATCGAAATCTCCAGGTCTGCTGATAATCAAGCATCTTGCATTCCACTTGGTGTTGTTATCTAAGAGATAAACATTGGGGTTGCGCATCTGCTTGATCTGCTTAGGTCGCAATAGAGACGACGTGAGCTTTTGGTTGCAATTTGGACATTTGATGCGAACCCAATCTCCAACTGTGAATCATGGATTCCTCGTGCATGTTCACTTATCAGAGTATGTTTTTACTTTGCCTTGCCACTTTACGATTTCTTCTGTTTTCACTCTAAATTTGCAATAGATGGTGGTGACAACTGAAGAATGGTCTGTGGCATGCAAATGTTGCTACCAGTCATAAGTTTGGCCAATATCTTTGCTGTCAGAGAGTGTGGGGTGGACAGATATGTACGAAGTAGGATATGAATGGATTGTTCAAAGGTTTTCCCCTCTGACATGCTAGCTCTCAAACTGTTCTTAATCAGCCTGTTGAAATGTTTGACACCACCATTCAATTGCGGGTGTATCGCGATGTCAGATGGTGGTGAATTCCATAGCTTGCGAAGAACTCTGAACTGATTGGAAACAAACTGCAATCCATTGTCTGTAATGATAGTCTCCTGCAAACCCCACTGTGTAAACAACTTGTCTAGAACGTCAATGACCAAAGTGGTTTTTATAGAATTTGTTATGGTGATTTCTGGCCACTTGCTATGCAAATCATGAACAACAAGCAAAAAATGGTGATTGCTAGGGGCTGCATGCACTTCTCCAAAAATATCTACTTGGAGTTGTTGTCATGGCTTTATTGGCCATGGGCTCAGTTGTCGAGGTATGGGACACGGATTAACAGATTTTTCACTCAGTATACATGCTACACGGTTTCTGATTAGCTCTATGCGGTGATCTATTGCTGGCCACCAGACTGCTTCACAGGATTGTTGTTTCACCTTATCAACACCTGGATGTCCTTCATAGACAAGATGCAATACAAAATGTAGCATTTTAGGATAACCGCTCAAGTTCTTTTGCACCCATATCAATGAGGACTGACACCGAAATGCCCGCGAGTACGACTGTGTAATCTTTGAAGTGACCCCCATACATGGGACTGGACACTTTACCTTCTGCAATAACATACACATACCGTAATTCACTCTCAGAAATGGGTTCCTCCATATGTCGAACTGACAAAGTCTTCTTCTTCGACAGCCTGCATTCCTTTGAGAAGTGATTCATCTTTGGGCATGTGTTGCACTTTTTCCCTCTTGTTGGATATGGTGTTTTGAATCCATGGGCACCCCCACAATTCAGGACATGTTTTTGAGGGTGTTGAGAAGCCTGCTGAGGTTTCTTTGTCTGTAATCCTTGCACTTGACCTGATTGGGCAAGCTGTGTCTATGACCCTGAGCCTGAAGGTATATCTTTGTGTAACATCTTTGAATCTAACATGATGGATTTGATTTGGATGGCCAAGGTCATGGCCTATTCCAAAGTCAAACCTCAATGTGCATGAGTAGGCATTCCCCAATTCATGGGATTGCACTTTTTCCAATCAATTGGTCATGAAGTAGTTGATGTATTGGTGTGCCAAATTTACATGT
Source organism: Heterodontus francisci (assembly GCF_036365525.1). Taxonomy (NCBI): domain Eukaryota; kingdom Metazoa; phylum Chordata; class Chondrichthyes; order Heterodontiformes; family Heterodontidae; genus Heterodontus; species Heterodontus francisci. The sequence continues at coordinate 118,359,910 of NC_090372.1, read as the reverse complement.
AGAAGTCAACTGATATTACTCTTGTGCTCACTGACCTATACTGCCTCACGGTGAAACAATGCCTTGATTTTTAAAATTCTTATCCTTGTTTTCAAATCCTTCATGGCTTCACCTCTCCCTATCTTTTTAATCCGCTCTAGCCCCACTATCCCCCGAGATATCTGCGCTCAGTTAATTCTGGTCTCTTGAGCATCCCCAATTTTATTTGCTCCACCATTGATGGCTGTGCCTTCAGCTGCCTCGGCCCCAAGCTGTGGAATTCTCTCCCTAAATCCCTCTGACTCTCTACCTCTCTCTCTTCCTTAAGCTGTTCCTTAAAACCTTCCTCTTCATACAAGATTATGACCATCTGTCTTAATATCGCCATATGTGGTTTGGTGCCTGTGCTTTATAACGCTCCTGTGAAGTGCCTTAGGATGCTTTATTACATTAAAAATGCTACATAAATATAAGTTGTTGTTGTGGCAGACTTCAGGTCAGCGTAGTGCCAGTTGGACAGATATTCTCTGGCAGCACAGACACTTACACCATCCTACACCATGGAGATTACAATGTCACTAATAGTCTAGGTCACTTTTCTTCCTCTGATGTTTGCAGTATACCATCAGGATCACCTTGAATATTAGCCAATGTGATGCTTATATGTGTATAAAGCAGGTGACTCACGCATAGGCCAAAAAGACCAGTAATTTTATCTCTTTTGCCAGAATTGCTTAATGTCACTGTATTGCTGCATTTCTCAAAGTATTGGAGTTGTTGATCTCTCCCATTTGGCCATCCAGATAAATTTTGATCTATGTCTAACACTGCTATTTGTCATCACTGTCACTACTTATACACAGTGCTTATACACCTGCTGCTAATTCCCTAAGCTCACTAACTGCATCCGATGGTATGTGTGTAGCTGTGCTGCATTTGCAAAAGATGGTGAGAGAGACACAAAGTATTGTGAGGTGCTGTTTTATTCTGGCTGCAGACAATACTGTCAGGCTGCTCTACTAGATCAACAGTGATAGAAAAGGAGCAAACATTAGAATGCTGGTATCCATGCACATTTCTAAATCGAACTTGCATTGCAAGGCACTAACTGTGTGTGATGTTTGTGTCGTTCTATGTATGCCTGTGTGCAAGTGAATGAGAAGGGGAACTAGACATAAGAGTAGGATAGTACAAGTAAATAAAAGCAAAATACTGCGGATGCTGGAAATCTGAAATAAAAACAAGAAATGCTGGAAACACTCAGCAGGTCTGGCAGCATCTGTGGAGAGAGAAGCAGAGTTAATGTTTCAGGTCAGTGACCCTTCTTCAGAACTAGCAAGTATTAGAAATGTAAAAGGTTATAAACAAGTAAAGCGGGGGTGGGGCAAGAGATAACAAAGGAGAAGGTGTAAATAGGACAAGGTCACAGAATAGCTGACCAGAAGGTCGTGGAGCAAAGGCAAACAATATGTTAATGGTGTGTTGAAAGACAAAGCATTAGTCCAGATAGGGTGTTAATGGACTGAAAATCGAACAGCCGCAAGTACAAACATGAAAAAAAGTGGGTAAGCAAACTGAACAAACTAAGATGAAATAAAATGAACAAAAAAAATTTTTTTAAAAGGAAAAAGAAAAAAATAACTAAAAATAAAAGTAAAATGGGGGGGCCGTCATGCTGTGAAATTATTGAACTCAATGTTCAGTCCGGCAGGCTGTAGTGTGTCTAATCGGTAAATACAAGTCCTGAGTTCAGGGAAGGCCTGCAGTTTCACCTTTACAAAATCTCTTGATGCTCTTCTTTACAATGTTATGTCCTTCAAAGGAGTCAAGAGCTTGTACTTCCTGAGCCCTCCTTTAGTTTAATTCTGTTCCATGCAAGTAGAGAAACAGCCTTGGCAACTTGTAAGTTGGAGTACAAACGCAGCGTTAGACTTGTGCACAATTTTCTGCCCATGCTGTGTATTAGTAATTGACCATTTGTCCTGTAGCTAGATTGTTTTTCTATCATCTTAGTTTGTGATGAGATGAGGAGAAATTTCTTCACCCAGAGAGTGGTGAGCCTGTGGAATTCGCTACCACAGAAAGCAGTTGAGGCCAAAACATTGTATGTTTTCAAGAAGGAGTTAGATATAGCTCTTGGGTCTAAAGGGATCAAAGGGTATGTGGCGAAAGCGGGAACAGGCGACTGAGTTGGATGATCAGCCATGATCATCATAGGCTCGAAGGGCCGAATGGCCTACTCCTACTCCTATTTTCTATGTTTCTATGTGATGTTAGCGTGCTAAGGCTTTCAATAATAAAGTTACACCTTGAATATATATCTTGCTGATGTACGGATTGCCCTGGTGAACAAGGCTATAATGTACTGTGACAGCTTGTCATGGGCCAGCAATAAATAAGTAACAAGCAAAAGTTTGTAGCATGCATACTTGAGCCAACTCTGCTGGGTATATTTGTTCTGCAGGCTTCAGGTCAGTATGGAGTCAGTTGCACAGATGTCTTCTTGCAACAAGGACACTTACAGCCAATCTGCACCATGGCTATTGCACGGTCACTAATAGTCTCGGTCACATTTTTTCCTCTACCTGTTTCCAAACTCCTTCAGGATCACCTTCAATATTAGCCAATGTGATGTTCACATGTATATCATGTATTGTATGTGTGCAGTATTTATTTTGGAAAGGTCACTAAATTGTATCCACTGTGTTTCAGCTTTGCTAAGTCAGTGTTATTTTCCATACAATGCAAAACTTTCTTTGTGATTTATTTGCGATGTAGTGTGCTGTGCTAATATGCTCCAAATTCCCAGACCTCATCATTTACTTCACTTTCACTTTAAAATACCTGAGAACAGTCTTTTTCCAGTAAAACCTTGACATTAAAGCTGTTTATAATGATTTTTTTTTCAGCTGATATCTTATTTGAAGTCAGAGCCAAATTGTGCTGCAGCTTTGTCTCAAATTGATTCAGCCAGTGGCAACACTGAAATATAGGTGGAGTCTATCTATTGCTTTTTTAACTTGTTTTCATCTGTCTTCTTGTAAGCCTGTTCAAGCAATGAAATACATAGATTGAACTTCTGCTTTCATTTCTTAAAAAAATGTTTTTATTTGAGAAAAGGTAATGAAGTGATATATCACAGAGGCAGTTCACAGTCAGGAAACAGCGACATTGTACATCATAAATTAATGGAATATTCTCAGCATAAAATTTTATTTAATACCACAACATTTTTTCCATGACAGTGACAAAGTATCAATAAACCACAAATGTGCAAAGTGTGCATTTGTCTTGTGAATATCTAGCTCTCACCAGTGTATTGCAATATTCGTATCACAAGTCAATCTGACCACATAACCAAGTGACAAAATTATATAAATGTTGTAAGCTGTCAATGGGAATTGCATGAGCTGTCAACATCAGCAGAACTTTTCAAATACTAATGTGAACTTGCTTTGAAGGGTAAGTTATATAAAATAGAGAAGGGCACAATTGTCTGACGGGCACTGTAATAACAATATAAAGCATGGAATCGGAAAATGCTTTTGGATCTAGAAAGTCCTCTTTTATTACAGATCAGGGTACTTTTAACTTTTACCAAGTGTGACACGAAGTGTGTGATAATCAATTGGCTGCCTGTTCTAAGACATCTCCCAATTTCCCATTCCATTTACTACAATGAAAATGAAGATCAGGCAGGGTGCACAATGGCTGGCCCATCCAATATTGCCCCACTTTACACTGTGGCCAAAAGTTAAAGTTACTTCCAATTGTGTATCATCTATCATAGCAAGATTCTACCATTTTATAATGAGAGAAAATTCTGTGTAAACAGCTCCCTGAACCGCAAAGATACAGAAGCAAAATTCCAAAATATTCATTAATCCTCATATCTCCACTGTTCAGCCCAGGCTGCTATCCTTAAAATAAATCTTCCTGCCCCACAGAAGAGGAAATATTGGACCTCATATTCCACTCTGGGGCTGGCTACAGGAGGGGAGTGGACAATAGAACAGGATCTAGTTGTGCTGTGATTCCATCACGTAGAAAGGATGCTGAGGAATTCTGGTTGAGAGATATGATATATTGGGAGGAACTTTTAAAGAAAGACAGACACCAAGATGGCCAGATCACATGTTTAATGATGTAATCATGCACCAGTCATGCTCATAATATAGTAATACATACGAACATACAAATTAGGAACAAGAGTAGGCCACTCGGCCCCTTGAGCCTGTTCCTCCATTCAATAAGTTCATGGCTGAACCGATCACTCCACATTACTACCTACCCCCGATAACCTTTCACCTCCTTGCTTATCAAGAATCTATCAACCTCTGCCTTAAACATATTCAAAGACTCTGCTTCCACTGCCTTTTGAGGAAGAGAGTTCCAAAGACTCAGGACCCTCTGAGAGAAAAAAGTTCTCCTCATCTCTGTCTTAAATGGGCGACCCCTTATTTTTAAACAGTGACCCCTGGTTCTAAGATTCTCCCATAAGAGGAAACATCCTTTCCACATCCACCCTGTCAAGACCCCTCTGGATCTTACATGTTTCAATCAGTCGCATCTTACTCTTCTAAATTCCAGCCATACAAGCCTAGCCTGTCCAATCGTTCCTCATAAGAAAGCCCGCCCATTCCAGGTATCAGTCTAGTAAACCTTCACTGAACTGCTTCCAATGCATTTACATCCTTCCTTAAATAAGGAGACCAATACTGTACACAATACTCCAGATGTGGTCTCACCAATGCTCTGTATAAGCATAACCTCCCTACTTTAGTATTCAATTCCCCTCATGATAAACGATAACATTCTATTAGCTTTCCTAATTGCGTGTTGTACCTGCATATTAACCTTTTGTGATTCATGCACCAGGACACCCAGATCCCTCTGCATCTCAGAGCTCTGCAATCTCTCACGATTTAGATAATATGCTTCTTTGTTATTCTTCTTGCCAAAATGGTCAACTTCACATTTTCCCACATTATACTCCATCTGCCAGATTTCTGCCCACTCACGTAACCTATCTATACCCCTTTGTAGCCTCCTTATGTCCTCATCACAATCTACTTTCCTACCTATCTTTGTATCATCAGCAAATTTGGCAACCATACCTTCGGTCCCTTCATCTAAGTCATTTATATAAATTGTAAAAGGTTGAGGCCCTGTAGCACACCACTCATTACATCTTGCCAACCATAAAATGATCCATTTATGCCTACTCTCTGTTTCCTATTAGCTAGCCAATCTTCTATCCATGTCAATATGTTACCCCCTACATCATGAGCTTTTATTTTTTGCAATAACCTTTGAAGTGACATCTTATCAAATGCCTTCTGGAAATCTAAGTACAATACATCCACTGGTTTCCCTTCATCCACTGCACATATAACTCCCTCAAAGAACTCCAATAAATTGGTTAAACATGATTTCCCTTTCACAAAACCATGTTGACTCTGCCTGATTACCTTGAATTTTTCATTACACTGTTTCCCCTTTAAATAAAACATTTTTAATAAGCTATTTACAGGTACTCTAACCATATAACATCAAAAACAAACAATTCTTTGGTAATATGCACAATAGGCAAAATAACAATTGACCTTTTTCTTTAAACAATATCTTAAATCAAGTCTAACAACTGGTTTTCAAAGACTTCCTGATCTCACAGGTTTTTGATGTAAAATCAGGTTTTGGACACTCTGGTTTCAGTTGAGGAAATTACAGAAGAACTTGTTTCTTTTTCTGAAACTGATACTTCAGACTCCGAGGTCTGAACTGGTTCACACTCTGGCAAAAGCTCACTATCAAGTAGGGCATGCTCAAGTTTTGGATCATCCCTCACTGGGATCATGTAATCTACATGAACATTTTGAAATGGCTAGGTCGACCATGACGATGTTGTAAAAGAGTTTTTGGCGGCTTATTCCTATATCTTTGACAAATGAACATTTGCTAACCTATAATCTAAACCACCATTTAGACCAGGCTAATAACAAAAATGTCTGGCTATAGATTTCATGCTAACTATACCCATGTGTTCATTATGAAGTTCTGCCAGAATCAGGTCCCTTAAAGAACAAGGTACTACCATTCTCTGACGCCATTTAATGCATCCCTGTCCATATGACAACTCTTTACGTCGATTGTGGAACTGTTTCAGTTCCTCACCTGTACGCTGGTCAAACTCTGTCCAACTGTTCAAAATCTGTTCAGAGACTCTTTGTAAAACTAGGTCTTTCTGAGTTTCAACTGCAATTTCAGTTGCAGTGATTGGAAAGACCTCATCTAGAGCTGCTATTGTGAAGATTGCACCTTCACAGCATACTTTTGAGTCATCATACACAAAATGCTACAGTGCATCAGCTATAGCATTCACCTTTGAACTACGATATTGTAGACATACTCTGAGAGAAGTACAGCCCACTGCTGCATCCTTGATGCTGCTATTGTCAGTATTGCAGAATTAGGACCCAGAGCAGCTATTAGGTGTTTCTACCCAACAAAAATTGGTGAAACAATTTAACTCTGAAGGCAATTCCAAGTGCTTCCTTTTCTATCTGTGCATGGTTACATTCAGCGTTGGTCAGGATATGAGATATGAATGCTATGGACTTCTCTTGACAATCATACATGATATGACTGATCATTGCTCCAACTCCATAGTTTGAAACATCACATGCTAGCTTCAGGACACGATTCGTTCACAATGAACGAATAGTGCATCATTGGTCAAGCTTCTCTTACATGCATCATAACCATCTTGTTGTGCTTTAGATCATTCCCAGTTCATATCTTTCTTCAACAACTCATGTAGTGGAGTTAACACCATTGCAAGCTCAGGCAGAAATCGCGAGTAGTGTTGGACCATGCCGAAAAAAGATCTAAGTTTACATACATCTTTTCACTTGGGGCATTGACTATTGCCTCTATCTTCTATTTCACTGGCTGTAGTCCTTTTCCATTGATTTTCAAACCAAGGTACACTACCTCAGAATGCACAAAAGCATACTTGCTCCTTTTCAACTTCACATTGTGATCATTGAGCCTTTTTAACACATCATCCAACAGCTGAAGATTCTCTTCCTCTGTTGCGATCGTGATCAACACATCATCCTGATTACAAAAGCAATGCGTCACTCCTTGCAAAATGTTATCCATTGTAGCTTGGAAGGTATTTGGAGTAGACCTCACATCATATGGCAGCTTTGTGTAAGAGGGTGGCACAGTGGCGCAGTGGTTAGCACCGTAGCCTCATAGCTCTAGCAACCCGCGTTTGATTCTGGGTACTGCCTGTGTGGAGTTTGCACGTTCTCCCTGTGACTGCGTGGGTTTTTGCCAGGTGCTCCAGTTTCCTCCCACAGCCAAAGACTTGCAGGCTGATAGGTAAATTGGCCATTATAAATTGCCCCTAGTATAGGTAGTTGGTATGGGGGATGTGGTAGGAATATAGGATTAATGTAGGTTTAGTATAAATGGGTGGTTGATGGTTGGCACAGACTCAGTGGGCCAAAGGGCCTGTTTCAGTGCTGTATCTCTAAATAAAAAAAATAATAAAATAAGTAATAAAATAAAGCCCTATGTGTGTGTTTATAGTGAGATATTGCTGACTATCTTGATCCACATTGTGCTTTGCATAAGCATAAGACAAATCCAACTTCAGGAAGAACTTGGATCCCGTTAACTCCGCATACAAATCTTGAGAAGTCGGTAGTGGGCACTGATCAACATCCACTGCCTGGTTGATTGTGACTGTGTAGTGCCTGCATAGTCTTATGGTTTTGTCTGACTTGGGCATTACTATGATTGGGGTTGCCCAATCACTGAGATCATTTTTCACCAGCACATCATTCTTCTCTAGCATCTTTAGTGCCTCCTCAACCGGCCTAGCCTTGCAATATACTGGTTTTGCATCAGGCCTAATTTGGATGTGCACTTTCACACAGATTATACCTTCAAAGCTTTCGTTGAAAATGTTGCTGTAACTATTCATTAGCTGATCAAACTTCTTGGTCGTCTTAACTTGGAAAACAAGCTTCCAGTATAACTTCAGCTTACAAAGCCCATTAACCTTAGTTTGTTGTCATATCTCACTATAACAATGGGTAACCTGAGGGACTTGCCCTTATATTGGACATTGCATTCCATTTGTCCACACATTTCTAACAGCTCACCAGAATAAGTTTTCAACTGAACTGTGCTCTCAGAGGTATGTCATTGAATTGCTCTCATATGTGTCTCTACTCAAAATGGAGCAATCTGCAGCCGTCTTGATGCGCATATTGATGTACTATTGATTTAACAACACCGTAGTACAAATGACTCTGCCATTTGAGTGGTTGCTAGTGGGATAAATGCTGTTCAGCCCTAGCTCCTCTAGCATTCTGGATTCACTTCAAGATTGTGTCATGATCACGAAAAGAACAGTTCTGAACTAAAGGGAACTGGAGCAATTATGAACTGTAAAAATGAACTGGTGAATTAAACTCCAAAAATGAACACATTTTTGGTGTAGACAAGAGGAGTAAGAGGTCAGGTGACCCCACCTGTACTGAAAATATACATCATGCCTGGACTAGTTCTTCAAGAATTGGGTTGACAAAGACCTTCACAAAGTGACTCCATTTGCAAAGCCAAGATAATAGGTGGAAAATAACACCACTTTATCAAAATAAACCACATTTCAATCCCATTGTGTAACGATGGCCGCAGATTCAAAGACATTGAATGGACACACCAGGGGAGAGCACCTCTGGTCACCTAACCAAAATCTAGCCTGCTAAGGGTTTTTCTTTAAAAAAAAGAGTTTTTCTCTGAGAGAGAGAGAGAGAGAGCCAGGCAGCCAGAAAGCTGAGACATCCTTTTCCAGCTAAGAATACGGCCCTGCATGTAACGCTTATAAACCACAAGGCAGAGACTGGAAAAGGTGACCTTGAAAACTCCCCATATGAGAAATTTTAACAAGATTGTCCACCGCCTTTGACGGAGTCTTAAAGAACAGAATCTGCAATATTTCTGTGCACCAAGAAAAGGAACATCAGGCCTGCAATGCTGTAAAGAATTCCTCCTGGAAGACCAAGAAGATTTCAAAGTAAACTTTTTTTTAACAACCTCTACCTTTTCTTGTGTGTGTGCATGTGTGTGCCTGTGTGAGTGGGTGAGGTCTGGAACATTTTCGGGTATTGTTTTAATAAATAGTGTTATGTGATTGTTTCTATTTTTCTTTGCAAAAAGTGCTTTGAGCTGATATTTGAATAGTGGACTGAGTGAAGTGTGTACAGATTGCAAGGCACCTGTTTCCAAACAGCTCAACAGGGAAATGACAGGAAGATTTATGACTGTCACATGACTTGATTATTGGTTTTAGTTTCACTTTGCATTGTGAAAGGAGTGTGGGCTGGACCAGCAGCATGCAGTGACCTGGCTGGGACCTGTTTGAAGACCAGACAAAAAGGCCTACTCCCTGTAAAATAAGACTTGCCTTTCTTGGGAAAAGAAATCCCACATTTGAGGTTGTGGCTGTGATCTGCCTGGAGAGAGGAAAAGATCCTGGAGAGAGAAAAGACCAAGAAAAAGAAGAAAAGTTCCTACTCTGTGGAGGAAAACTGCTTTGCAGAGAGAAAACCCCTGCAATTTGAAAGATAACTAATTCCTATTGCCTCCAGTGTCTGGAGAATCCCTACCTCAAGAGTGATTCCTCTTGCTTCTTGTATTTTGAGAGATCCTGCAATCTCAAGAAAGCTTCTATTGCTAGGCTGCTACTTTAGAACCCACGCAGACCTGTGGTTAGACCCTTTGCTGAAAGTCCTGTGTGATGCCTACTGCCGACGAATTGCCTTGAATGCCTACCCACCACAGACTGTTCGCCAAGCTCATCTAGACAGACTTTGAGTGGCATCCGACTATTCAACTCTGGGACACCTCACTGACCCAGAAATATCCTACCAGATCATGACAACCCAATTATTTTATTATTCCTAAGAAACGGTTATAAACTGAAAAAGCCTTTTTCCCCAGTTAACCAGTTTTTGAATGTATGTGTGTGTGCATGAGGATTAGGAAGAATAAGGAGTTATAAAATCTTTTCATATATATATTGATTTATCTCCTTATTGTTTAAGTTTACTTAGTTTATTACTAAATAGTTATTTTTTTGTTGTTTAAAGAAACCTGGTTTGGTGTGCTTTATTCTGGGGAACTAATAGAGTGTTTAATTTGGCTACTTTCTGGTAGGTGGGAAACTTTATGAATATGCTATGACCTGTGGAGTAGTGGGACTGAACTAACAGTGCATTATCCCCGCCTTGGTTGTAACAATCGTTTTCTTTCTTTTTAAACCTACAAGAAAACCTGTCGTTTGTCTATTTATTTGACCCTTAAAACAATCAGGAACTAAAACACTTCTTTTTTTTAACTATCTGCAGTCAGTTGAGAGGTGAAAAGTGGAAGTCACCCACACCATTTCCTACCTGTCCATAACAATTGTGATCTTCACCCTTGTTACGTCACTGTTTTCCATTACTACTGAAAAGAGTTCTCTTTCCTGCTTTGGCCTTCGTTCAGCAATATGACCTATCTTTTGGCAATTAAAGCATTTGGCATTTCTGTACTGACATGCCTGTGTCATGTGGTTCTCATTACAGTGAAAATAAGTCACTAAACCTTTATCAACAACACTAGTGGTGGACAGAAGCTGTACTAGTCATGTGCGTAGAACAAAATTCCTGAGCATTCTCTGATACCATTTCCATGGTATAAGCAATCTTACATGCTAGCTCAAACTTAAGATATATGTTTTTTGTAACCTTGACTAGATTTTTTCATCCATCAATCCACACATTAATCTGTCTCATAATACATGGTCTAAGAATGGACCAAAGTTGCAACGTAATGATAAGTTCATCAGTGCCAAAATGTACTCACCAACAGTTTTGCTACTTCTCAGGTTTGTGGTTCCAAGTTTGTAGCTTTCCACCCTCTCTAGTGGCTTAGGATTAAAATGTTCCTTTAACTTAGTGATAATTATTTTGCATGGCACATCTTTTGTCTTGTTGGAAGCAAGAAGGTTTGTTAGCATGCCATACGCTTCTGTGCCAATCTCTGTTTGCAAAATTGCTATCTTGCGCTCAAGAATTTCCATATTCTGAGCCTCTTCACTTTCACCTTTGAGTTCTAATATGTAAATAGCTCCGAAGAACATGTCCATTCCATACATTCCTAACCTTCTGACATATCCCGTGAGCGCAGCCATTTTGTCCCATTTTCAAATGTAACAGTGACCCATAAAGACTTTACTGTGGCTGTCTGTAACAGTGATATAGAAGCTAAGTCAGCCTAATCAGAAAAAGCTCATCAAAGCGAGTGTAGTCGGTAGTTGATCGACACTAGGACCCTGCAGAATTCATTCAACCGACTGCAGCCACATGTTTTCAGAAACAATGAGGCTCAACACAATCTACTTGAAAAACTTTCACTGTCCTAGTATGTAGGTCACTGGGAGCTAGCATATTTTGTTCAGCATGGTCTTGACTGCTGTATGCTGCAAAGAGTTTTGCATTTTAATCCCATCCTCGTTGTCAAAATCTGTTATATATTGGGAGGAACTTGTAAATAAAGACAGACACCAAGATGGCCAGATCACATGTTTAATGGCTTCATCACACACTTGCCAAGAAAAATACGATATATGAAACAATTGTCTGCTGGCGCACTAAGCAAGAAGCAAATGAAACAATTGACCAATATTGCACACAATTGAGGTAATTAGCAACTAAATGTGACTTCTTTGCTATTGAACATGCTGAATGGGAAATTAGAACACAAATAATCGAAGGTTGTCTCTCCAGTCAATTATGCCAAAAAGCACTCGAAAAAGACAGAAAGCTGTCAGAGCTGTTGGAGTTAGCAAGATCACTATCACTCTCAGAGTCCAAAGAAAGAATGCTCTGTTGAATCCCATTAGTTACACAAACAGAGACGAAGTCCGACTGTAGCTTTAAGAAACTTTATTGCAGTAATTCTTGGTTACATCACCAGCAAAGCAAACAACAACAACACCTGGGCTCTTCTCTCCTTTCCTTTTCTCTCCCTTGCCTCCTCCTGCCCTCTCCTGCCTGAGCAGGGAAAACAAGCCTTTCCTTACAGTTCTTCATACACATCAGTGACACCCCCTTTATGTTCCCAATTGGTTTACAAACTTTGCAGTTTCTTGGTGTCAGGGCCTGATTGGGGTACTGCCTTGTCACCCTCTCCTCAAGCAGTTTCTTATTCCCCGAGCTCCTTGGAACGTTGGGCTGATTGTTGTACAATAGGCTACTCTTCGGCAGGCTGCAGCTGTCCTGTTAGTTTTTAGCTTGTTAGTCTATTTCTACTCATAAGCTGTCGGTGCAGCCCTGAAGTTATGAAGTTATTTCTGATAAGCTGTCTGTGCAGCTCCGAGGTTAGTTTGTTCGTAATACATGATTGATTAATTATTTCATCTTAAATGTCCCCATATTATTCTGTTCTCGAAAATTCTGTTCTCACAGCTCTATTCTATGTCATATCTGGAGACTGTGACATGCTTATCAGTTTCCACATAGCAACAGACTGACACATGATTGCAGTCATATATGTGATTCCTATGCATAACAACAACATTCTCAAATTGTATGCTGATTGCTTCTGAACATCAGTAATGACATTCTCATCTACAATTGCACTGAAAGGGAACTTGAGACATGCCTACAATATCTCAGAGAATGTAACCTCACCTTGAATAAAGAAAAGTGCTTGTTCAATGAAAGCAGAATTGAATTCTTCGATCATGTGTTGAGCGGTGAAAGAGTATCACCTGATCCATGGAATGTTGAAACCATGCAAACACTGCAGATTCTACGAACATGCAGGAAGTCTGGAGTCTGCTAGGGCTTATCACATACTGCAGTCACTTCATTCCTGATCTTGCTATGTTATCTGCCCCCCTACACAATCTGACAAAACAGACCACCAAATGGGAGTGGACTAAATCACACAAACAGGCAGTACATCAGATGAAATAATGTTTGTCAGCAGGTTGCACAAATGCCTATTTCGACCCTGAGAAAACCACCCAGCTAGTCATGGATGCAAGCCTGGTTGGCTTAGGTGCAATTCTCATACAGAAAGACAAGACAAGTTACCCATCAATCATTGCATGGCAAGCAGATCATTAACGCTCCTAAAGCAATGTTATTCACAAACAGAGAGAAGCATTTTCAATCGCTTGGGATATCTTACACCTTCATGTCCACTTGTATGGTAGTGAGTTTGAACTAATAAGTGATCATAGTAAGCTTGTTCAACAATCCACATAGCAAATTACCCACTTGAATAGAGCATTGGATACTCAAACTGCAAGAGTACTAGTACCAAGTTGAGTATCAGCCAGACAAGCTCAACCCAGCAGACTATCCTTCATGACGTCTGTTGCTGACAATCAGTCCTCCTAGTCATGAGGAAAAGATTCCCGAGCAGAATCTTAACAATGTAAGCCTAAATATGGTGCCAAATTCACTAAAACTAGCTGACATCACAGCAGCAACAAAACAGGTTGAGGCATTGCAACTATGCATGATGGCTGTGGAATCACAAAACTGGAAAGACGCAATCAAGAGAGCATCTACAAATGAAATCACTCACACACTACAAGGCCTTCACAATCTTCAAAATGAGCTCACTGTTACAACCACATCTGATCTCATGTTGCGCAATAATTGTATTGTGTTATGATCACCTGCTTAACGATTTGTCTAATATTTTAGAGGTCGTTTTTCATTTTGGGGAACTAAATGTGTAGCTGTAAAAATTTCAAAAGGTTGCAGACCACCCAAGATTTAAAGTTCAAAGAGCTCTCCTTGAGTGCTTACAGAGACAGAGTTAGAGAGGTGAGAGCCATAAAACCGTAGGTGGGCTTGTTTAGTTGGGAGTTGAAGCCAGAAAATCTGGAAGGGATTTTTCTGTCATCATTAGCAACATCAATTATTCATGTGGGTGTCAGAAATCAAAGAGATTTTTGGAGTTGGAGGTAATGAGTTTAAATTGCTACCTGGAACATCCCACATGTACCACAAGCTATGAAGATAGATGATGCAGGGAGATGCCTTTGGTCAGGTGTTTTTATCTCTGTGCTTGCTGACACGGACAGTCAGTTGGCCTTTGGTGAGCAGTTGGCTTTGGAAGCTACTGGTCTCAGGACCAAAGTGGCCACCAGGAACAAAGGGTGTTTCTGTTTTGAGTGAGATCTATGCTCAAGCTGGAAATCCAGATTCATGAGGTGTTGAGAGTTGAAGGATTGCCTAGCCGGATGCCAGTGGGAGAATCCCCAGGAGATTGCATACTTCAGAAGATATCTGAGAAATTAAGGAAATCAAAGTGAATTCCTAAGAGCTGTGGTACACTTTTTATTGGTGAACTACCAAGACCCTGTAAAGTATAGGGGGACTCTTGGTGTGGAAGTAAAAGTCAAACGGGGGTGTTCTGTTGTAATTTAGAGTTTAAGGTATACACCTTCATGTTTTGTCAAGATTTTAAGTTTAAAGTATAAGTGATTTCAAATTGTAATTTTAAGTTAGTAGTGTTTTGCTTTGTTTAACTCTTGGACAGTAAAGTTTTTTTGTTTTAAACATATAATGCGTTGGAAGTAGGTCAGAGAAGGTTTACTAGACGGACACCTGGAATGGGCGGGCTATCTTATGAGGCATGATTGGATAGGCTAGGCTTGTATCCACTGGAATTTAGAAAAGTAAGAGGAACAGACTCGGTGGGCCGAAGGGCCTGTTTCAGTGCTGTATCTCTAAACTAAACTAAACTTGATTGAAACATATAAGATCCTGAGGGGTCTTGACAGGGTGGATATGGAAAGGATGTTTCCCCTTGTGGGAGAATCTAGAACCAGGGTCACTGTTTAAACATAAGGGGTTGCCCATTTAAGACAGAGATAAGGAGAAGGTTTGTGTCTTTGGAACTCTCTTCCACAAAATGGAATAGCTGTTAAAATGAAGGCACATAGCCTCATTATAATACTTAAATGATCAACCCACCTCCTGCAAACAGATTGGACGGCCACTCCTCGACCCACCTCCATTAGAACCAGAAGTGAGTGGGCTTCAGTCGGTTGAGTTCCTGTTTCAGATTTTTGCCATTTTGACATCTGACATGACTCCAACTCACCTGTTTTTGGAAGTTAAAATTCAGTCCATAGAATCATGGGGCTTGAAATTTGTGAAACAGGATAGGGTAAAAGCTTAAACAAAAACAGAAAATGCGAGAAATACTCAGCAGGTCAGGCAGAATCTGTGGAGAGAAAAATAGAGTTAACATTTCAAGTCAATGACCTTTCATCAGAACAACTGATGAAAGGTCATCAAAGGGGCATTTCTGAAGAAGGCCCTGGGCTATCTTGGGAATTGCCCCTTTTACGCTCTCCATATAGGCCTGAGCAGAAAATCTGAGAGACATGAGGCACCAAAACTTTATTAAGAAGATTTCAGAGGAAATTGATTCTTTTCCCATTAGGCCCACTTGCTCTATTGGGAACAGAAGATAGCAATATGCTGCTTTTGCTGAGGTTGTGCCAGGCCTCTGCTTGGCCTTCAGAATACTATATAAGGCTGGATTTTCAAATGCCGATGGGGCAGGAGTGGGAACGGTTGAAAATTGCATTCCTGGAGGGTGGCATTGGGTCCCGCCACCTCCGGAATGTGATGTGATCTTCAAAGGGAGGCTGGAGGTGGGGGTGTGTGTGCTGGGAGTGGATTCTGAAACCTGCACACCACTAAATAAGTGTTCCTTGAGCTCATTGATGAGCTCATTAACAGGCCTCAGAGGAGCAGTCTGAAATTTTCAATTGGCAGGCACAGGGATCACAGAGTGTGTGGGGTCTCCACTGCCACCATTGCCCCACATCACAGAACATGCAAGCGCAACAATCCCATGCACCAACTCCACCTCCCCCCCTACCCTCGCCACCAACCCATTTCACTTTTCTCAACAAGCTTTCAAAACACACAAGTCTGATCTTGCAGGGAAGCGGTACTGAGCAAACTGATGGAGCTGCGGAATGACAAGTCCCCGGGTCTGAATGGACTTCATCCTAGGGTCTTAAAAGAGGTGGCTAATGATGTGTTGGTTTTAATTTTTCAAAATTCCCTAGATTCTGGAAAGGTTCCATCAGACTAGAAAGTAGCCAATATAATCCCTCTATTCAAAAAATGTGGTGGGGGGAGGCAGAAAACAGGTAACTATAGGCCAGTTAGCTTGATGTCTGTCGTGGGGAAGGTGTTAGAATTGATCCTTAAGGAGGTTGTAGCTGGGCACTTAGAAAAACTCAAGGTAATCAGGAATAGTCAGTAGGGTTTTGTGAAAGGGAAATCATACTTAACCAGTTTTTTGGAGTTCTTTGAAGGAGTGACATGTGCTGTGGATAAAAAGGACCCTGTTGACATATTGTACTTGGATTTCCAGAAGGCATTTGACAAGGTGACACTGTAAACCGTGGCGCGGAGTCAACTCCCCCTTGGCCCCTTTATTCCCTTTGCCAACTTGATCCTGGCCGTCACGTGGGACTAAGTCCTCAATTCAGGCTCAGGCTGGGTGTTTGGGATATCGGGTTACAGGAGAGCCACCCTCCACCTAATCCACCGGCTACAGTTAATGGCTTAGTACAAAGTGGAGGAAACTCAGTCCTTTCTTTAATTATCAATTTACTTTATACATGTTGCTGTACAATGTAAGAATAAGGCTTATACACTTGGTTAGACAAAAGCATGCAACTCAAACTGGGTTATACAGTTAATAACAAAGCTAACTAGAATTGATAAGCACACCCACTAGGTTCCTCTGACCTTTCCCTGACCTAGTCACAGAAAACAAAGGATAATACCCGAAAAAGGGGAGAGCTGACACTGGCCAGGCATTCCGTTCTCTCTCCCTTTTACGTCGTCGCCGCGTTGCTCACGCAGGGTCTTCCACTTCCGCGATGGTTGGTCTCCGGAGTTTCTAGCTGGCTCTATGCCCGAGATTCTCTATACTTATTCTCTTTCTTATCTCTTCAAAACTATGCTGTTTCTTTCCGTTTGGTTTAGGCCTGCTCACCTTGTTCGTATCTTCTCCTTATTGGCCCAGGCCCAAACACAGTATCACACTGTGTCCAAGTAAGGCTCTATTCCTGTGATCTCTCTCCTTGTCTTGTCACATAAATTAATTAGTTCAAACTGGTTTTTACCAGCACAGGCCAGTGTCTGAGCTCCGGTTACTATAGTTCACAAACAATCCAGCAGTTTCTAACAGAATCTGTACTTCTTGCAGCCCCTGGCCAACACCACATAAAAGGTTATTGCACAAAATCGGCACTCATGGTGTAGGGAGTAACATATTAGCATGGACAGAAGTTTGGCTGGCTGGCAGAAAGCAGGGAATATGCATAAATGGGTCCTTTTCTGATTGGCAGGATGTGATGAGTGGGGTCTGTGCTGGGGCCTCAACTTTTTACAATTTTTTATTTCAATGACTTAGATGAGGGGAGCGATGGCATGGTAGCTACATTTATAGATGATGCAAAGATAGGTAGGAAAGTATGTTGTGAAGAGGACAAAAGGAAGTTGCAGACCGATATAGATAGGTTGAGTGAGTGGGCAAAAATCTGGCAGATGGAGTATAACGTGGGAAAATGTATTCACTTTGTCAGGAAGAATAAAAAAGCTGAGTATTACTCAAATGAAAAACAACTGCAGCATTCCGAAGTGCAGAGGGATCTAGGTGATCAAGTGCAGGAGTCACAAAAAGTGGTACAGCAGGTAATAAAGAAGGCTAATGGAATGCTATCCTTTATTACGGGAGGTATTGAAAATAAAAGTAAGGATGTTATGCTTCAGTTATACAGGGCATTGGTGAGACCACATCTCGAAAACCATGTGCAGTTTAGGTCTCCTTATTTAAGGAAGGATGTGAATGCATTGGAGGCAGTTCAGAGGAGGTTTACTAGATTGATACCTGGAATGAGTGGGTTGTCTTATTAGGAAAAGTTGGACAGACTGGGCTTGTTTTCACTGGCATTTAGAAGAGTGAGGGGAGACTCGATTGAAGTATATAAGATCCTGAACGGTCTTGACAAGGTGCATGTGGAAAGGATGTTTCCTCTTGTGGGTGAGTCCAGAATTAGGAGGCACTGTTTTAAAATTAGGAGTTGCCCTTTTAGGACAGAGATGAAGAGAATTTTTTTCTCTCAGAGGGTTGTGCGACTTTGGAATTCTTTGCCTCAGAAGGTGGTGGAGGCGGAGACATTGAATATTTTTAAGGCGGAGGTAGATAGATTCTTGTTAGACAAGGGAATCAAAGGTTATCGGGGGTAGATGGGAGTGTGGAATTCGAGACAGGAACAGATCAGCCATGATCTTATTGAATGGCAGGGTAGGCCCGAGGGGCCGAATGGCCTACTTCTGCTTCTAATTTGTATGTTCGTATGATCAAGATCATCAAAAGTTTTTATTATAACAAGATGGATCAATGACAAAATAAGCGGAGGGAACTTCACCTAGGTGATCCATCAAGCGCAGCTACCGCTGTGAGCGCTCATGTTCACTCCTACGAGGTGCTCCCCCTGTGGCTGAGGATGAGGTGGAGGCAGCCTGCTCCATTGTATCAGGAACTGGCTGACTTGCATGTGGCTTCTGTCCTTATCATGGAGGTCCCCGTGGAGTCTCCTCCATAGGCTGCTATGCCTGTGTCGTTGCAGAGGCAGTCTCTGTCACTGGGCTTTGCAGCACGAATGGGTCCTCAGTCAGGAGGTGAAGGATGATATTGGTGCCCTCTGAGGGGTGGCCCCCACATCACAGCCTCTTCGACTGCCTCAGCCCTTTCATGGTGACCTTGCATGCTGGATTATGCCACTGGCTGGGACGCAGCTGGCATCCACTCCAAGCATCTCTGTGCCATCAGTGGCACTGAGCATTCCATGCTCCAGAGGTCTCATATTTCCTGTGCATGTCATCATGGTGTTCCTGCATCCACTCAGAGTGGGGCTGCATATGGCTTTTCAAGAGGGTGACCACTCTCTCAATGGGGGAGCTCAAGCGCTCAAAGCCCTGAGTCATAACAAAGCACATTTGCTGCATGAGCTCCTCCATTGTCTGGCCACAGCTCTTCAATGCCTCAGGGATCTCTGGCATTTGGGAGCTCATCTGCCTCTGACACTCCAGAAAGACCCTCTTTGTGCATGACACCTGAGGCCCAGCATCTTCGCCCAGTAAAGCATGACCGTGTCTGTCCTCCATCCTCCAAGAAGGTCTTCCCACAGCTGACTCTGCCTCACTCACCACCTCCTGCTCACTTGTGACATGCCACTCACCCAGTGCTCCCCCTTCTAATCTTAATTCAGGCCCAGCCGAGGTGCATGTGTCTACACTGGTGGATGGTGCAGAGATATGATGTCACGATGTAGGCATCTCCCCACACCCCCGAGGAGGCCAGTGACGTCTGTGCAGGAACACTGTGCTCCGTCTCTGCTGCAGGCCCTGTGGGAAACACAGGAAGGTGGTGATGACAACTCAGGCTATTCAGCAGGTGCCTCAGCACAACCAACCCCATAGATGACAGCAGTTGAACAAGCCACAGCGCACATTGGGCAGGAGTTTCCTCCATGCCTTTCACCAGAAGATAGAGCTATCAAATGACCCTGCTCTTCATGGCTTCCAGTCGCCATCACCCGCGGCCTGCACGATGGCACCAGTGCAAAATCAAGGGCTGCCTCTTCCATCAGTGCCAGGTTGTGAAGGTCAGCAACGGCATCAAACGTTTGAGCTATCTCCTGCCTGTTGTGCACTCGCTTTTCCTGACGGATGAGGATACAAATACTTATGAGTAGGCTGCCCTACCTATTCCAGCATGATGTTGACATGATCTGTGCGCTCTTCAGTGATGCCCCCTTCTCAATTGCTCCCCATATGAGTGGGTGGCAGATGTCTCAGTGAAACAGTTGGGCACTTGTTCTGACAATGCTAGAGATACCTAAGGGCACTCAGTCTGCTCAGGTCGTGCGCATGCTGCTGCATACAGAGTTCGAGGCCTGTCACCCAGGTTTCACTTGCCACTCACTTTCCCAGATCTTAACTGGTCATTGAACCTCTTGTGACACTGGACCCATGTCCTCGGCATCACGCCTCTACTGCTGACCTCCATGGCAACCTCCATCCAAGCCCTTTTGGTCTCCTGACACGCTTTTCTTCTACCAGAGCCAAGAACAGAATTACTCGCCTCATGGAGACAGCCTCCGTCAACGCCTCTGGAGAGGGATAGAAAAACCTTGGCGCTGCCCGAGGATGCCTGCCTGTGCCAGTGCCGGTCCAATCAGCACCCTCCTGTGACATGTCCTCAGCAAACAACCAGTCATGGCTGCCACTTGCCTTTACAAAGGGCTTTCCGCATCCATGTCCCACCTCCCGGCACCACTGATTGGGCACCAAACTCACTCCTGAGCCAATTATCTACTTTAAATTTGAAAATCGCATCGCGTCACTGACACTGAAGTGACCCAGGGTCGGGACCCGGAAATTACAGGGCATTGAGTTCTTGGTGTCAATTTGAAGATCCCGCTCCTATATCTCTGCTCCAACATTTGAGCTGGCATCTTGGGGTGGACACTCAGCCATACAAATGACCTGTACCCCTGATTTGGAATGGTGTCTCCACCTTGGGGCTGTAGGAGATGGAGTCCCACTTGATTGCACATATACCAGTGGGCTAGACCCACTGGAATTTTGGGGCCATAAAATATTACAGCACAGGAACAACTCATTAAGCCTTTGCAGTGCTTTTGAAACACCTACAAGTTGATTTCCAGTAGTGTTACACAATTCTGTAATTATATATCTACTGTTGGTGCTGTCATTTTTTAATATTCATTCTATTTATTTCAACTAGAGTTTCGCTGGTAAGTAACTTTACAAGATCAAGGGTGACTGCATAGCTCACAGAAATGATTTTTTGTTTTATCAATTTATTTGGCAGGGCAAATCTTTCAAATCCAGGCAGTTCTTATCAGTTTTGTGCCTCTACAATCCTTCTACTGATGCTTGTTCCAGAGAAATGAGTACTTCAAATTAAAATGGGAAAATTACTGTTATAACCTGCAGCAGGAATCATTTTGTTTTGTAATCATATTAAATTTGCAACATAAGTTCCACTAACAAGTGTCATATGCTGGGAATACTCACCTCCTGACTCCCTAAAGCCTGTCCACCATCTACAAGGCACAAGTCAGGAAGGTATGTGATGAAATACTCCCCAGTTTCCTGGATGAGTGCAGCTCCAACAACACTGAAGAAGCTCGACACCATTCAGGATAAAGCAGCCTGCTTAATCAGCACCCCATCCACCACCATAAACATGCACTCCTTCTACCGCCAGTGCAGAGTGGCAACAGTGCTTACCATCTTCAAGATGCACTGCAGCAACTCACCAAGGCTCTTTTGACAGCACCTTCCACTTAAAAGGACAAGGATAACAGATACATGAGAACACTAGAACCTTCAAGTTTGCCTCCAAGTTCTTTTTTATTCTTTCATGGGATGTGGGCGTCTCTGGCAAAGCCAGCATTTGTTGCCCTAATTACTAATTACCGTTGACAACTGAGTGACTTGCTAGGCCATTTCAGAGGGTAGTTGTGGGGCTGGAGCCACATGTAGGCCAGGCCAGGTAATAATGGTAGATTTCCTTCTATAAAGGACATGAGTGAACCAGATGGGTTTTTACGACAATCAACGGGAGTTTCATGGCACCATTACTGAGACTAGCTTTCAATGACAGATTTTTATGAATTAATTGAACTTATTAATTAATTCCACCAGCTGCCATGGTGGGATTTGAACCTGTGTCCCCAGGGCATTAGCCTGGGCCTCTGAATTGCCAGTTCAGTGACATCACCACTATGCCAACACCTCCCAAAGTCAGACGTCATCCTGACTTGGAATTATATCGCCATTCCTCACTTTTTCTGGGTCAAAATCCTGGAACTCCCTCCCAAACAGCACTGTGGATGTGTCTATATCACATGGACTGCAGTGGTTCAAGAAGGCGGCCCACCACTACATTTCCAAGAGAAATTAGGGATGATCAATAAATTTTGGCCTCGCCAGTGATGCCCATCTCCCATGAATGAATTTTTAAAAAATCAACTTCTATTTCAGGGTAATATTTTCTTTGATTTCTGCTTTGCTGGTTTTTCTGTAGGGAAATTTGTTGCCTGTTTTATTTACATAATTAGTGGAGAATCAAGCCTGTGGGAATCATTAGAACCACAGTATCATAGGGACTCAAAGCAATGCCACAGACATCAGATTAGATCTTCATGCAGCACTGAGCACTGGCATTTCAAATCAACAAATGGATTAATGAATGACATGGACTGGCAAAGAGATACAAACCACAAGCTGCCCAACCTTCTGAGATTAATATGATCCAAAAATGATACCGTTCAAAATACATACTAAATTTCAGTAGCTGGCACGAGATGTGCCTGCCACGAAGAAGCAGAAATTAGACTTGCACCCAAAACAATGCAATATCAGTGGTGCAACCCCTCCACATTCCAGTCCATCCCAGTCTGAAGAAGACGACAAATTTGGTTTTGAAACCATTTAAATTCTACTGACAATCTGAAGGCACAAAATGAGCACCTCCCTGCAGCTCGCTAGTTGGGGAAGTTTTTCTTTTAATTTGTTCATGGGTGTCAGTGGCTAGGCCAGCATTTATTACCCATCCCTAATTGCCCTTGAGAAGATGATGGTGAGCTGCCTTCTGGAACCACTGCAGTCTATGTGAGGTAGGTACACCCACACTGCTGTTAGGAACCGAGTTCCAGGATTTTGACCCAGTGACAGTGAAGGAATGACGATATAGTTCCAAGTCAGGATGGTGTGTGACTTGGGAGGGAACTTGCAGGTTGTGGTGTTCCCATACATTTGCTGCCCTCGTTCTTCTAGGTGGTAGAGGTCGTGGGTTTGGAAGGTGCTGTCTAAGGAACCTTGGTGCGTTGCTGCAGTGCATCTTGTAGATGGTGCACACTGTCGTCACTGAGCATTGGTGATGGAGGGAGTGAATGTTTGTAGATGGGGTGCCAATCAAGCGGGCTGCTTTGTCCTGGATGGTGTCGAGCTTCTTGAGTGCTGTTGGAGCTGCACTAAGTGGAGAGTATTCCATCACACTCCTGGCTTGTGCCTTGTAGATGGTGGACAGGCTTTGGGGAGTCAGAAGGCGAGTTACTCGCCTCAGGATTCCTAGCCTCTGACCTGCTCTTGTAGCCACGGTATTTATATGGCTACTCCAGTTCAGTTTTTGGTCAATGGTAACCCTCAGGATGTTGATAGTGGGGAATTCAGTGATTGTAATGCCTTTGAATGTCAAGGGGAGATGGTTAGGTTCGCTCTTGTTTGAGATAGTCATTGCTTGGCACTTGTGTGGTGCGACTTGTCACTTATCGACCCAAGCCTGGATATTGTCCAGGTCCTGCTGCATTTCTACACGGACAGCTTCAGTATCTGAGCAGTCGTGAATGGTGCTGAACATTGTGCAATCATCAGCAAACATCCCCACGTCTGACCTTATGATTGAAGTAACGTCATTGATGAAGCAGCTGAAGATGGTTGGGTCTAGGACACTACGCTGAGGAACTCCTGCAGTGATGTCCTGGAACTGAGATGATTGATCTCCAACAACCACAACCATCTTCCTTTGCGCTTGGTATGACTCCAACCAGTGGAGAGTTTTCCACCTGATTCCCATTGACTCAAGTTTTGCTAGGGCTCCTTGATGCCATATTCGGTCAAATGCTGCCTTGATGTCAAGGGCAGTCACTCTCACCTCACCTCTTCAGTTCAGCTCTTTAGTCTATGTTTGAACCAAGGCTGTAATGAGGTCAGGAGCTGAGTGGCCCTGGCAGACCCCAAATTGAGCATCACTGAGCAGGTTATTGCGAAGCAAGTTCCACTTGATAGCACTGTCGATGACACCTTCCATCACTTTATGGATGATCAAGGGTAGACTGATGGGATGGTAATTGGCCGGGTTGGATTTGTCCTGCTTTTTGTGTACAGGACATACCTGAGCAATTTCCACATTGCTGGATAGATGCCTGTGTTGTAGCTGTACTGGAACAGCTTGGCTAGGGGTGCGACAAGTTCTGGAGCATAGGTCTTCAGTACTATTGCCGGAATGTTGTCAGGGCCCATAGCCTGTGGAGTATCCAGTGCCTTCAGTCGTTTCTTTTTTTTTGTTCATTCATGGGATGTAGGCGTCACTGGTTATGCCAGCATTTATTACCCATCCCTAATTGCCCTTGAGAAGGTGGTGGTGAGCTGCCTTCTTGAACCGCTGCAGTCCATTTGGGGTAGGTATACCCACAGTGCTGTTAGGAAGGGAGTTCCAGGATTTTGACCCAGCAACAGTGCAGGAACGGTGATATAGTTCCAAGTCAAGATGGTGTGTAACTTGGAGGGGAACTTGCAGGTGGTAGTGTTCCCATGTATTTGCTGTCCTTGTCCTTCTAGTTGGTAGAGGATGCGGGTTTCGAAGGTGCTGTCCAAGGAGCCTTGATGCATTGCTGCAGTGCATCTTGTAGATGGTACACACTTCTGCCACTGTGCGTCGGTGGTGGAGGGAGTGAATGTTTGTAGATGGGATGCCAATCAAGCTGGCTGCTTGGTCCTGGATGGTGTCGAGCTTCTTGAGTGTTGTTGGAGCTGCACCCATCCAGGCAAGTGGAGAGGATTCCATCACACTCCTGACTTGTGCCTTGTAGATGGTGGACAGGCTTTGGGGAGTCAGGAGGTGAATTACTCGCCTCAGGATTCCTAGCCTCTGACCTGCTCTTGTAGCCATGGTATTTATATGGCTGCTCCAGTTTAGTTTCTGGTCAATGGTAGCCCCTAGGATGTTGATAGTGGGGGATTCAGCGATGGTAATGCCGTTAATTGTCATGGGGAGATGGTTAGATTCTCTATTGTTGGAGATGGTCATTGCCTGGCACTTGTGTGGCACGAATGTTACTTGCCACTTATCAGCCCAAGCCTGGGTATTGTCCAGGTCTTGCTGCATTTCTATACGGACTGCTTCGGTATCTGAGGAGTCACGAATGGTGCTGAACATTGTGCAATCATCAGCGAACATCCCCACTTCTGACCTTATGATTGAAGGAAGGTCATTGATGAAGCAGCTGAAGATGGTTCGGCCTAGGACACTACCCTAAGGAACTCCTGCAGTAATGTCCTGGAGCTCAGATGATTGACCTCCAACAACCACAACCATCTTCCTTTGCGCTAGGTATGACTCCAGCCAGCGGAGGGTTTTCCCCTGATTCCCATTGACCTCAGTTTTGCTGGGGCTCCTTGATGCCATACTAGGTCAAATGCTGCCTTGATGTCAAGGGCAGTCACTCTCACCTCACCTCTTCAGTTCAGCTCTTTTGTCCATGTTTGAACCAAGGCTGTAATGAGGTCAGGAGCTGAGAGGCCCTGGCGGAACCCAAACTGAGCGTCACTGAGCAGGTTATTGCTAAGCAAGTGCCACTTGATGGCACTGTTGATGACACCTTCCAACACTTTACTGATGGTTGAGGGTTGTAGCTGTACTGGAGCAGCTTGGCTAGGGGCGCGGCAAGTTCTGGAGCACAGGTCTTCAGTACTATTGCCGGAATATTGTCAGGGCCCATAGCTTTTGCAGTATCCAGTGCCTTCAGTCGTTTCTTGATATCATGCGGAGTGAATCGAATTGGCTGAAGTCTGGCATCTGTGATGCTGGGGACTTCAGGAGGAGGTTGAGATGGATCATCAACTCGGCACTTCTGGCTGAAGGTTTTTGCAAATGCTTCAGCCTTATCTATCGCACTGATGTGCTGGGCTCCCCCATCATTGAGGATGGGGATATTTGTGGAGCCACCTCCTCCAGTTAGTTGTTTAATTGTCCACCACCATTCATGACTGGATTTGGCAGGACTGCAGAGCTTAGATATGATCCGTTGGTTATGGGATCGCTTAGCTCTGTCTATCGCATGCTGCTGACGCAGTTTGGCATGCAAGTAGTCCTGGGTTGTAGCTTCACCAGGTTTACACCTCATTTTGAGGTATGCCTGGTGCTGCTCCTGGCATGCCCTCCTGCACTCTTCATTGAACCATGGTTAGTTTCCTGGCTTGATGGTAATGGTAGAGTGGGGGATATGCCGGGCCATGAGATTACAGCTTGTGGTTGAATACAATTCTGCTGCTGCTGATATCCCACAGTGCCTCACGGATGCCCAGTTTTGCGTTGCTAGATCTGTTCAAAATCTATCCCATTTAGCACGGTGGTAGTGCCACACAACTCGATGGAGGGTATCCTCAATGTGAAGAAGGAACTTTGTCTCCGCAAGGACTGTGCAGTGGTCACTCCTACCAATACTGTCATGGACAGATGCATCTGTGACAGACAGATTGGTGAGGATGAGGTCAAGTATGTTTTTGCCCTCACCACTTGCCGCGTACCCAGTCTCGCAGTTATGTCCTTTAGGACTCAGCCAGCTACCGAGCCACTCTTGGTGATGGACATTGAAGTCCCCCACCCAAAGTACATTCTGCGCCCTTGCCACCTTCAGTGCCTCCTCCAAGTGGTGTTCTACATGGAGGAGTACTGATTCATCAGCTGAAGGGGGGCAGTAGGTGGTCATCAGCAGTAGGTTTCCTTGCCCATGTTTGACCTAATGCCATGAGACTTCGTGGGGTCTGGAGTCGATGTTGAGGACTCCCAGCACAACTCCCTCACTACCCCAGTGAGCCGCCACCTCTGCTGGGTCTATTCTGCTGGTGGGACAGGACATATCAGGGTATGGTGATGGCGGTGTCTGGGATGTCGTCTGTAAGGTATGATTCCTTGAGTATGACTATGTCAGGCTGTTGCTTGACTAGTCTGTGGGACAGCTCTCCCAACTTTGGCACAAGTCCTCAGATGTTGGTAAGGAGGACTTTGCAGGGTCGACAAGGCTGGGTTTGCTGTTGTCATTTCCAGGTAGATGCCGGATGGTCCATCCAGTTTCATTCCTTATTGACTTTGCAGCAGTTTGATACAACTGAGTGGCTTGCTGGGCCATTTCAGATGGCATTTAAGAATCAACATGGAGTCACATAGAGGCCAGACCAAGTAAGGACAGCAGATTTCCTTCTCTAAAGGTCATTAGTGAACCAGATGGGTTTTTACAATAATTGACAATGGTTTCATGGCTTTCATTAGACTAGGTTTTGATTCCAGATTTTTTAATTTATTGAATTCAAATTCCACCTTCTGCCGTGGTGGAATTCGAACCCATGTCCCCAGAGCAATACCCTGGGTCTCCGGATTACTAGTCCAGCAACAATAGCAATACACCACCGCCTCCCCCATTCACAGCCAAACCTCCATCCACTTCGAATTTCTGAACTTCACATTCGGGCATGATGGTTTAAAAGAGACCAAAAGCAGTCTGGGTCCAAATCTCTTTGGTCCTTCTTCCCCACGAGGCTATTAGATTCAGCTCTCCCCAACACTACCAGATCCCATCAACACCAATGTTACCATACTCTGCCATTGCTTCACCCCCAATACTCCAAATCCTGCCATTAGTCCTCCAGATGCCAGGACTCACATCTCCCAATCCCAGATCCCAGCAGATCCTCACAAGTCCCTGGACCACATTCATAATCCCAGGATCCCTCTCCAAGTGATCTCAGATTCCAGGATTTACCCCAGTATTTCCAGAACTTCCCTCTCCAGTGTTACCAAAAGCCTAGTACCATCTTCCTAGTGCTGCAACATCCTGGGAACATTCCATCAAATATTTCTGAACTCCATTCCAGTACTGCCTGACCTTGGAGCTCCTTTCCAGTACTGTTAGACCCTGGGGGCAACCCCAGTTCATGTAAGTCAGTATCCCAGGTAATGCAAAAGCTAAGTACTGCAGAACCTGGAAATCAGAAATAGGAAACTGAAAATGCTGGATATGCTCAACAGCTTATCGACTTGAAATGTTAACCCTGTTTCTCGCTCCAAAGCTGCTGCCTGACCTGTTGAGCATTTCCAGTGTTTTCTGTTTTTATCCCTGGTAATGCTGCTTGGTATAACATCTATTTTTTTATAAAACCTCTGACTTACTGGGCTGGATTTTCCCCGTTGGGTCTTGATCCCGACGTGGCCTCAATTCGGGGTTGGGTACCCAGTAGTGGCCATAGTGGGACGTTGATTGCCATCTTCCCAGTGGTGGCCAATTAAGAAGCCACCACAGGTAGCGCCATTCAGTGATGGACTGTGGGTGATGCAAGGACATGGAAGGCCCAATCTGAAGGCCCGCAATGATGTCCGATTGGCAGCCCCACCAGGAGTGGTGGGCACTGCTGGAGCAAGCAGGAGACCGTGAGGGCACCTCAAGAGGGAGGCATTCTCTGCAGCACTGTGAAAAATGAAAATTCACGCATGCCACAGCTGTCAGGCTATCATTGTGGAGGAGGAACCCCCTACGCTAGATGGCTTGTGGCTACTGTTTTAGCAGTCACATCCCAGCAGAGAGGAGGCATCAAAGGCCCTGCCGCTGGATGATCACCTTTAGTTCAGTTCCAGGCTCTGGCCTCAAAGTGGGGAGGAGGGTAGAGGGGGTAGAATTGCAGGGAAGGGGGAAAGAAGTGGGGGGAAGAAGGGGGGAGGGAGCAGGTCCCGCTGCCATCAGTAAGATCCCGACGGTGCCATCATCTTTCCCACAATTTGCTCATGAATGAGCCGAATTGGCTACCTGTTGCTCCTGGGCAGGTAGACTTTGCCATGTTGACCCCGCCTCCGGCAAGAATGTAGCCGACCTGACGTGCTATATTCCAACTTTGCTCCCAGTCCTGCCTACTAATCCGCCCCCGAGGGACCGGGAAAATTCAGCCCACTGTGAGCAAATGCCATGGGAGATCTACTAACTGTACTAATTAGGATTCAAACTGCAATATTTCCTCGTCCTACACAAATCTGGATGACGCTTGTGTATTCTGAGTATTATTTAAAGAGAAACAGTGAAGACAGTTTGAATTCACTCAGCATTGTACAATTTGAAGTTTTCATTTGAAATGTAAAAGAATTGAAGCATTTGAATTTACTTTTCATGCAAATTTAAAGCACATTCAAAATTACAAAAGAGCAGTAAAATAGCGACTTTACAGAGCACTTAGAGATGCTGCTTCTAAGGTGTGGGCAACTGATGAGAATGGTGTGTGATTAAGATATGAAGCTAAATTTTTCCCAATGGTTGGTCAGTGTGGCGTGTGTGAAACCTGTAGGGTTGTGTTGAAATAATTGTAAAACATGCTGGAAAAAAGATTGAAACTTAAATCCTCTTGATGATGGTCCAATAGGAATTTCACATAATGAGCACTGAAGTAGAATTGCAAAGGATACAGGTTTTGGAATGTACCTAGTCTCACACAGTGAATGATTCATACCACAGAGCCTCAGATTTCATTTATCAATATATAGATCAATTGAATTCCACCCCCCCCCCCATAATTATTTCATCAGTTGAAAGGAGAGATCAAAATGTATGATCGTATGCTTCTGTGCACTATTCTGTGTCACCCAATTACTGTTCATTTTATCTTTCATATAATCTACAGGGATCGGCAACGTGTCCGTACACAGACACCAGTGTCAGTGGTAAAAGATTTTGAGGTCTGTGACTGGTACTTTCAGAAATGAGAAATTTCCCATTGATTTCTTCTTTCCAGATAAGTCCGACTTTAAAAATAATCACAGCTGTCAGTTGCGCAGCTGACAGGTTTTTAAAGTGGGAACCGTGCTTCCAATTCAGACAAGGTCAGGGTTTGCGGCGGTTTCTGATTTTTTTTAAAGCCCGCTGGAAAACCACAATTTTGTCCAAATTGGGAGCACTGTCCCCGCTCTAAAAACCTGTCAGCTGTGAAACTGACATCTGCGATTTTTTTAAAAAACTGACCAATCACAAAGCAGCTCTGGGGAAAGTTCCTGCTCTCTGCAACTGTCCGTGAGAGAGGGAGAAGAGGGAGAGATGGGGGAGAGAGAGGGGGAGAGGGGGGAGAGAGAGAGGGGGGTATGGGGGGGGGGGAGAGAGAGGGGTGAGAGATGGACATGGAGAGGGAGGAGAGAGAGATTGGGGAGAGAAATGGAAACAGAGGGGAGAGAGAGGGGAAAGAGGGACACAGAGGGGAGGAGAGAGAGGGGAAAGATGGACACAGAGAGAGGGAGAGAGAGCGAGGGGAGAGGGATGTACACAGAGAAGGGATCGGGATTGACACAGAGAAGGAAAGAGAGCGAGAGGGGAGAGAAAGAGATTAAGGTCAAGATCACATCTGACAGATGGACATCTGTCCAGATTATCCACATTGCTACATCAAGTGTACGGGCGGATATTGAGTACTTTTGCAGCAAAAACAATGCCAGGTACTCACTAAATAGAGAGAAATGCGTTTTACATCGGTCTGTGTTCTGATGGCATTAAATTGGCTATACACTTTATGTACAAATTCATTGCCCCCATGTCCATAATTTTGTCAAATGTCTGTGGTGCAACATGCTGGTGCCAATCCCTGATAATCTCATACTTCCATTTTTCTTATTTTAAATATACACCTGTCATATCATTAAATCTCCTGAAAGCATTTTCTTATAAGTATACACTACGTCCACTGCCATTCATACAAAACTTGCACCCTGAAACACATACATGTTTCAATCATATTAGACAGCAACTGTACTTTTAAAATGATAAACATCATTGGCTTAGTGGGTAACCACCTTCTTTACTCAGAGGCTTGTAAATCTTTGGTATTCTCTACCCCAGAGGGTTGTGGAAGCTCAGTCATGCAGTATGTTCAAAGTAGAGATTGACAGATTTCTAAATACCAATGACATAATGGGATATGGGGATAGTGTGGGAAAAAGGCATTGAAGTGGATGATCATCCATGATCGTATTGAATGGTGGCGCAGGCTCGATGGGCTGAATGGCCTACTCCTGCTCCTGTGCTCCTATGTTCCTACATTGGATGACCCTGAGTCACGCAGACTAGGAAGGCCCCAGTTCCGAAGAAGGGTCACTGACCTGAAACGTTAACTCAGCTTCTCTTTCCACAGATGCTGCCAGACCTGCTGAGTGGTTCCAGCATTTCTTGTTTTTATTTCAGGTTTGGCCCCATGCCTGTCTAAAATTAATCGATCTCAGCAGGAGTGCCACAATTGTTCTCAATGTCCCTGGAATAGGGAAAGGAAAATCAGTCAAACATTGTGCTGCTGATCATTCATCTATTCACAGTTATGATTGCCTTTTCGCCCTTCCCCTGAAATCAATAGCCCCATTGTCCCCTTCCCCATGTTCAAGTAGCCTACCAGCTGTCATTGCTCAGGTTTATACAGGAAAAATGGATGAGATACCAGAGATCAGCTGTATGCAAGACAAGTATGAGAGGTGTGCTGCAGTAACTGCAACAGAAACAAACGTAAATATAAACTCGAAAGAGCTGAGACTACAAGGCACTCATACTTAGACAATTGGGAGCATAACAATTGATTAAAGTACCTTTATAATCCGTAACACAATATATGGGTAGAAGTGGTTGACTCAGATAACTAACTGAGCTATCGGGAATACAATAAGAAAAAGATATTTACCTTTGGATAATATAGAGCTGGGTTCAGTGTCGCAAAAGGGTGAAAAACCTCCTTCACTCCACCAAGGTGAGTCCTCCATACCCATCTCATGTTTAGGGTTTGAATGTTTAGGGTTTTGTATTACAATGTAAACAAGAGCGATCAGCAGAAGGTTACAGTATCTGATAATGTGTGGAGAACAGAGGCTAAAATAATTCAGAGCAAGTTTAATGGCTTTGTATCCTGCATAGCTAATATCACGATGTAGCATTTAGAGTGAGTGAAATTCAGGAGATTATTGTGGATCTATGTCCAAAAACTCCACCAACAGTTGAGTGTTTTTCAACAGTGAGTTTTGTACAGCCATTTAGACAAAAAGAGCTCATGATTAAAGGGACAGAGGAGAAGAAGGGCTGCATTTTATCAGCCTGCCCTGGGTCTTGGCAGCAGTACTGGATGATGGTGACGTCACCGCACATCACATGTGTGAGCAGCGGCCTGCGATCGCGCAGAGGCCGTCCATTTGAATGCAGGAGGCAGGGACAGGGATGGGTAACAAGACACCAATGGCATTGTCAGCTGAGACAAACACAGGTGCTGAGGTGCCATATTTAAAACACTGCCAGCCCTGCTTGAACTGCTTCTTCACTTGGTGAGTTTGCTGCTGCTTTGCCTTTGTGCAGCTGTGCTGTTGACTGGAAGACCCTGTGCTGCTGATCCTTATCCCCCCCCCACCCCCCACCCCCTTGCTGGAGATGCTGTGCTGCTGATACCCGATGCCGCCCTGCAGATTCTCCTCCAGGCTGTAAGGGAAAGGCAGGATTTCCTTCCATTGGATGGCAGGAAGAGACCCTCCTGCCTGACTAAGCAAGCAGGGACGAAAATCGCAGAGGAGGTCAGTGCCATGGGGGTCACCGTCCGAAACTGGGTTCAGTGTCGCAAAAGGGTGAAAAACCTCCTTCACTCCACCAAGGTGAGTCCTCCATACCCATCTCATGTTTAGGGTTTGAATGTGGCCATGCGGGAGGGAGTGTGACATGGTCAGCGATTGGCTGCAAAGGGGGTAACAAGGGGCTGAGGCAACAGCAGATCATGTCAGATGCATGGCTGCATCTACAAGACAGCTGGCCTTCTGTCTAGTTTGGCCCCCACACGTCCCTACATTTCTAACCTTTGCCAGTTCTGATGAAAGGTTAAACTCTGCTTCTCTTTCCACAGATTCTGCCAGACCTGCTGAGTTTTTCCAACACTTTCTGCATTTATCCCGCAGATACCCTCATCTTGGCCATGGGTTCAACACAATGGCAAGGCGAGAGGGGGAACAAAGCACCTGAAGTGTTCTCCAGGCCCATGTCCTTTTATGGTCAGCAGGGAGGTTTAAGTGAACCTTCAGAGGGAGGACGAGAGGCTGACCTCAACATCTGGGAGCTCCCCCCAGGATGCTGTGAGTGTGGTCATCGGCTCCTCAGCCCCTCTGCCAGTGACCCCCCAGCTCCAGTTGCCACATTGCCTGAGGAGGCTCCTGTGCCTGCACAGGAATCCCTCAGCCAGCCAGGGCTCTCCAGGCCTCAGGCAGCCAGAGGACATGTGCCAAAGGTATCCCAGGCCACAGAGCAGCACATACAGCAGCCTGCCTTCACCTCAGCTGCCAGCGCAGGGGAAGCACTTTGTAGAAGTTCACAGAAACACCTGAGGAAGAACACCGAGATGCACTTGGGGTTTCACAGGTGTGTGTGCCTTGGTTTTGTTATTGGGTATTGTAAACATTTAAATAAATGGAAGTCACTTTCATTGTTGAGAATCTCTCATGCTTTCCCTGCTGTCCTGTCAGATGCCACCTTCCCCTTGCTCCCTCAATGAGATGCCAGTGCAGGGGCAGGATGCATATGGGCACCTTCTCAGCTTTATACACGCACCTGGAGAACCTGGGTGCAAGGCGCAGGAGTGTGATAGGAAAGAGGCTACACACGGAAAACAGTGAGGTCAGTATTTATTGAGTTCACTTGCAACAGGCATCATGGTGGCAGGAACCAGGTATGTATGAGATTGTCCAGAGCCTCCCCTACGCGTCTCTCAATGGCCCTCACCTCCAGTACAAGGGCTTCATCACCCCGCGCTGTCTGCTCAGCATCCTCCTCCACATCCTCCTCATCAAATGAGGAGTGACATTCAATCATGACCTGTTGATGCAAGGCCTCCCCCCTCTTCAGTGCTAGATTGTGTAGAGCACAGCAGACCACCAAAAAACCCTCACTGGGACATACTGCAAGGCATTTTACCCCACGCCAGGAAAGGATTGTAGAGTGAGCAATAGAGAAAGCAGAAGCAAAATACTGTGTTTTCAGCAAGTGAAAAGGGGGAGGAAGGAAGAAGAACAAAAGGGAAGGTCTGTGATAGGGTGGAGGGTAGGAGAGATTAAATGACAAAAAGTGTCAAGGTACAAAGCCAAAGCAGGTAGTAATGGGACAAGTAAAGAAACAAAAGATGTGTCTGGATGAAGTGTAAATGACAGGATAGCAGCTGTCAGAACACAAAGGGATTAAGAAAGAAACTTGGGGGAAGAAACGAACCAGCAAAAAAAACACTAAAAAAGAAAAAAATGGGGGCAGAGGTCATGATCTAAAATTATTGAGCTCAATGTTGAGTCCAGAAGGTTGTTAAACACCCAGTCAAAAGAAGAGGTGCTGTTCCTCGAGCTTGCAGTGAGCTTCATTAAAACACACTGCAGCAGGCCAAAGACAGAAAGGGCAGAGTGGAATCATGGTGGAGAATGGAAATGACAAGTGACAAGAAGCTCGGGGTCGCACTTGCAGACCGAATGGAGGTGTTCCACAAAGTGGTCACCCAGTCTGTGTTTAGTCTTCCCAGCAGAGCACATTGTGAGCAGTGAATACAGTATACTAAATTGAACGAAGTACAAGTAAATCACTGTTTCACTTAGAAGGAGTGTTTAGGGCCCTGGATGTTGAGAAGGGAGGAGGTAAAAAGGCAGGTGTTGCATCTCCTGCGCTTGCATGGAAAGGTGCCAAAGGAAAGAAGGGAGGTGTTGGGGGTAACTGAGGAGTGGACCAGGGTGATGTGGAGAGAATGATCCCTTCGGAATGCTGAAAGGGAAGGGGAGGGGAAAATGTGTTTGGTGGTGGCATCATGGTGGAGCTGGCAGAAATCCCAGAGGATGATCCATTAAATAAAGAAGTTGGTGGAGTGGAATGTGAGGACAAGGGGAACCCTATCATGGTTCTGGGAAGGTGGGGAATGGGTGAGAGCAGAAGTACGTGAAATAGATCGAATGCAGTCGAGGGCCCTGTCAACTACGGTGGGGGGAAATCCTTGGTGAGGAAAAAGGAAGACATATCGGAAGCGGTAGTTTGGAAAGTTACAGCGTCCGAACAGATGTGATGGAGACGAAGAAACTGGGACAATAGAATCAAGTCCTTGCAGGAAGTGGGGTGTGAGGAAGTGTTGTCCAGGTAGCTGTGGGAGGTTTATAGGGAATATTGGTAGATAGCCTATCCCCAGATGTGGAGACAGAGAAGGGAAGGGAAACACCAGAGATGGGCCATGTGATGATGAGAGAAGGGTGGAAATTGGAAACAAATTCAGTGAAATTTTCCAGTTCAGGGTGAGAGCAGGAAGCAGCACCGATACAGCCATCAATGTACCAGAAAAAGAGATGAGAGCTGGCACCTGAGTAGGACTGGATCAAGGAATGTTCCACATATCCCACAAAAAGGCAGGCATGGCTGGGACCCATTGTAGCAAAATACTGTGGATGCTGGAAATTTCAAATGTAAATAGAAAATGCTAGAAATACTCAGCAGGCCAGGCAGCTTCTCTCTCCAACCGGGAGAAAAGAATAGAAGGATATGGTGATAAGGTGAGATGATTTAAGGTGGGAGGAGACTCATGTGGAGCCTGCACATCAGCACACAACGGTTGGGCCTAATGGCCTCTTTCTATACTGTAAATTCTATGTCATTCTATGTAATGAGAGCTCCAACCTTTCCTGCTGGTAGGAACCCACTAAAGCATTTGTTCCTTGTCTATTTGGATCTACCACTGGCACTGATATTGTCAGATAGACCTCTTGGTGGTATTGTCATCCTTTAGTCCAATGGAATCTTTGTGGCTGAGCAATTTGGGGATGATTTTCCTCATTCAGGATTCCAGCTGCTCTGCCTTTTCTCATAGAAAGAATTTTAAACAGCAAATTATCACAGACTATTCTGAGCTCAAATCCTATTGCTATAAATGAGCATTTTGTTCATCAACAAAATGTTGCCATCTAGCCTCATCGAATGGTTCTTCAAATGGATTTTCATGCACACTAATTTGATGTCATAATTCTGCATCACATTTTAATGTGATGTCACGTCTATCTGGCATTTTTTGAACTGCAATATTGAAGCAGAACAAGGAAGATTTTCTTCGGTCTGCACATAGTGCATTGGATCTGCTGAGCACAGTGAATACCAGAAAATTGAGTGGAAGCATGGGAGTATACGTTTGTAAAGGAACCTACCCGTTTCGCCTCCCTTACTTTAAATTGAGGAAAATTGAGCAGATTCCTTTACAGGTAGGCTCTCCCACCTACCTCATTTTTGTTGCATCCAGGTGACCCAGTGAGTCTGGATGCAGAACCAGGTAAAGGTTCTTTTTGGGAGTGAGTGAAAGTTTTTATCAATTAACTTTTCATGACTGTCTCTCAGTTATTTATTTTTCATACAATTTTCCAGTGCTCACGTTCATAATTCCTGCCATTATAAACACTTTGCTGATTTCCAGGCTTTAGTGATAAATCTCTACTAAGACAAAGCCAAACTAAGCGACACCCATCGCACATATTGGTTCCAACAGTGTGTAAATGGTGAAAGTATGCTTTGTAGCCCTCACTTCTTCCTTTATAAAGAAAACTACATTTCTTCAGATCTAGCAGTACCTTATCAACACTGGATTGTTGAAAATGGACAACTAGGGATGATTCTACAAACTAGAGAGGGAATCTTGCATTCACAGTGAGCATGAGTCAGAGATAAAGCCACAACACTGTAGCCTTGAATCTCTGTTCCTTCATCTGCTCTGTACTGGAAACATAAAGTCACCCCATGATTCTAAGATTTATGTTGGTTCCATCCTCTGTTGCTGGGTAACAGAATATGGGAATAACTTGACTACATTGTTCTGTTGGCAGGGAGCCTCATCAACCAGGAAAGCATATTGAACATTAATTTAAATGGTCAGAAAATGATACATCATCTGTACCCACATTTCTGATATGCAGTCCTGATAGGGGAGGCTCCAAGCTGCCTCATGTTTCTCTTATGTGTATGAAATCTAAATTTTTTGCCCCATTTTGAGTTACTTTTTAACTCACATTTCACAGCAAATAATTCCCAATTAAGCATGGGGTCTGACCTGAAGCAAATTATGGATTGTTGGTTAGATCACTCTTCAAGGCGAGGTAGAGAATCAGAAAAGGCGTCTTTCATGCGGGAAACTCAAAGAAGAATTTGGGTGAAATTATACTATGCAATTTTGGTGATTTCATATTAATGCATTTATATGAAATTCCTCTTTTCACTATTTTATTGGAGGCATTTAACTCCTTAAAAGAAACAGCAAATGTCTTTGTTAAAATAGTGGACACAGTGGTAGAACATTTGCTACTAATCTGATTTCCACTCCTGATTTCCACTCATGGACAGTTACTAATCTGTAGAAGTACAAACTTAATTGAATATGTATTTGCAGACTTAAACAGGAAAATAATTTTATTGTAACTATTTCTTTAGGGCAATGAAGTCATACATTATTCATTATTTAGGTAAATGGAAGAAATTGTTGCAATATAACATCTCACGCACATTCTTTAGATCATGAAAAATAGTTGGCGTTTTGACTGCTGGTGAATGTTGGAGGAACAAGCGAAGGCTACAATATTCCATTTCTAATATTCTACTTCAATCATATTGTTTAGGAGTGTATGCTTTATGGTAACTTGGAAATATTATTTTCAAATACTGGGCTGGATTTTTCCAGCTCAGTGGTGAGCTTCAAAAACATTGGGGCACACGCACGAGATCTTCTCCGTGGAGCCGCCATGATATTTAGCGTGGCAGCTCATTTGCATGGCTGGGGCAACAGCATCTGGCGCCACTGTGCAGGCGCTGGTGCCATTTTTAAAAGGCTTCCAGCCCTTCAGTTCAATTTAAATTTTTAAAGTTAAAGGAGAGATAAAGTTAAAGTGCAAGATGGAATAAAAGTTTCAATCCCCTCTCCCACCCCTGCAATGACTAAATAATTTATTAATTGCCTTCTCCCCCCACAAAAAAAAATTACCTAGCGATCCCGACTTTCTCCTCCCAAAATTTATGCCCTTTTACCTTTAACCCCTTCCTACTATCCCCTCCACCAATCATAATGGTTTCCCCACTGCCCCTCCGCCCTGAAAACTGAACGGAGATCAACAGGCGCAGGAGTTTTGGCAACTGGCCGGAATATCACAGCGGGACAGCCAGTGCGACGAGGTAAGTATTTATTCTTGGGATATATTGCCCTTACAGAGTAATTTGAGGTAGACTGGGCCCTTTTCAGGGCCGAAAATGACGGCTTTAGGCCCATTCATAAGTTTGCGCGATATACAGCGAGAAATGATCTGATCAGGGTAGCCATTGTCACACAGGATGTCTTTGATTTGCCCCATATTCAGCATCAAGCTTGCATGGTGAGTAAATGGCTCAGGCCCTATTTACGAGGTTGCCGATAAGGACGTACTAGTTGAGAAATCTGCTAAGGGGTTCTCAATCACAGTCTACCTCAAACCTACTTTCACTGGTCAATACACGTGTTGGGATTCTTACAGTTCCACGTGCTATAAGATTGGCCTTATCAAGAACCTCGTCAATAGGGCCCGAGCCATTTGCTCACCATGCAAGCTTATGTACAGGGCAAATCAAAGACATCCTGTGTGATAATGGCTACCCTGATCAGATCATTTCTTGCTGTAGATCGCGTAAGTATTTAATCAGTAATTTAAATAGATGAACATATTTTAATGATGTTCCCATCGCCGAGTGGTGGGAGGCCACCACAAGGTCTTGCAGCTACCGGTAATATGGGGCGGGGCCTTCCCAGCGTCAAGACCTGAGGCGGGCCTGTCTCGGAGGTATTTTCTGGGGCCCCCTGCCATGACCCCCGATGTCGGGGGTGGGGGCGGCCGGTAAAATTCAGCCCTCTATCTTGAATGCATATGAGACATATTACAGCTTATTTTAAGGTCCTTTCACCTAGTAACAATATAACTGTTTAAGATCCATACTCGGGATGTGGGTACCACTGGTAGGTCTGGCATTTATTGCCCATCTCTAGGTTTAAATTGAAATCTTTATTTATCTTCAGAACTGGAAAATTTAATTTCTTTGACTTTGACATTGATTGCCTGTTACTGCTAAATGGCTTGTTGTGATAGCCATCCAGTAAGCATTTTTGGTGAACTCAGTATACAATTCTAAGCACTTGAAGGGTCCAAGAACAGTATAATGATGAAAAGGAATTATTACTATCTCCTGCAATTCATTGTTTATGAGACAATTGAAGAGGATCTACTCAGACCTTAATGATACTGGTTGGCAGAATTTAATAGGCAGCAAATGCACGACACTCCTTCAATCACCCACACACTCTAAAGTAAACAGAGAACTTCCATCAGTGATGGATGGTCATATTTTTGTGGGTTCTTCCAAGCATGCAGAGCCAGATTCCATAACTTTGGAACAATCATTTCACTTCATTAATTACATTTACTCTGTTCAAAACTGTAACACTGCTGCCGAAACCTACAGACAGTTTCAGTTTTTAGTGGTGAATCTGAAATTAACATGCAATTGTTCAGGCAACAACAACAACTTGTATTTATATAGTGCCTTTACCAAATAAGGCAAGCCAAGACACTTCAGAGGAGCATTATAAAGAAAAATTTGACATCAAGCCGCATAAGGCAATATTAGGGCAGATCATGGAACCCCCACCCTAACAGCGCTGTGGGAATACTTACACTACATGGACTGCTGCGGTTCAAGAAAGCAGTTCAGCATTACCTTCTCAGGAACAACTAGTGATGGGTAATAAATGCTGGCCTTGCCAGCAATGCTCCTATCCCATGAATGAATTTTAAAAATGGTCAAAAGTTCAAAGAGGTAGGTTTTAATGAGTGTCCTAAATGAGGAAAGCGAGGTAGAGAGAGGGAAAGGTTTAGGGAAGGAATTCCAGAGGTAAGATTATTAGGTTACTAAAAGTTATTAACCAGAGTACTATTTGTTAAAATCCAACTATTATAAACTAACAACTATCTTATTATCATAAACTAACATTTAACTTTATTAGAACCCTTCTTTGTAGTATGATGAAGTGGAAAAACTTAGGAACTAGGGCACAGTATAGATAAGATGTCAAGGCAGAGAGATTCAGAGAGATGATATCAAGTTTAAAAATGCTTACTTGCAGTACAAGTGTGAGACCTTGAGAGCAGACAGTGAAAACAGCTTCTGTGTAGATTTGTCTTGCAATGAAACCAGGAACTTCGAAATGTAAAATGTCTGTCACTCTCGAATTGGCCTTTATAGCCACTCCAGGTGCTGCTTCACAAACTACTGACCATCTCTAGGCACTTACCCATTGTCTCTCGAGACAAGGACACCAAAGAAGAAGATATCTTTTTGTCAAAGTATTTCTTAATCTGCTGCTTTGACTTCCCCAGCTTTTGAGCTACAAACTGATTCATCTGATTAGTGTATTCCATTACCTGCTCCAGCCACCTAGAACTACATGATCCTTGTAACAAAGGTCCTGCACATGGCAATGTCAGGTGTCCCAGTGTTCTCATCAATCTCCCAGTCATAGCCTGACATGGAGACCCTTTGAATACCAAGTGCGGTCATGGTCCTAAATTATGGCAAAAAGGAGCACTCCTTTGAACCTAAGTGGCAGGGGCCATACCAGTTGTGGACCGTTTGAGTCCCTCAGTGTATTTGATTCAGTTCCCAGGGAAAACAGGTTCAAGGTGCACAAGATGGTACCATATAAATCAGCTGAAAACTGTGAAAGAGTAAATACTTCACAATTTCTGCTTACAGATCAACATGGAGCTGACATCCAGACTCATCCCAGGAGTGATAATAATCATCAACATCATCCAACTTGTGTCGAAACCATGAGGCTAGGATCAGCTCTACGATATGGAAACACATCCGCACAAGAAAGCCAGGATCTAAAGGAACTACAAGGTTTTGACTCAGGGGTTGGGCATGATATGACGATCTATTGTGATCAGTGCAGATGGGCGAAGACCAATGTTAACGTATCATTGTATAGGTTTAAGAAGGGGAAGGAGCAAAGGTGGCATGTCAATATTCCAAGAATGGTATAAGGGTCACAGCAAGGTTCCGACTCGGATGGGGGAAGTGGAGAGACCCTGGATTTGGTTTTGTAAACTTCACCAAGATCATCATCAGTGGAACTCTTCATGCTTTGCTATTTGAGGCACCTTGTGCGACAAATGCTTTACAAGACACGAAGCT
The DNA here is from genome assembly GCF_036365525.1 of Heterodontus francisci. Taxonomy (NCBI): domain Eukaryota; kingdom Metazoa; phylum Chordata; class Chondrichthyes; order Heterodontiformes; family Heterodontidae; genus Heterodontus; species Heterodontus francisci. The sequence continues at coordinate 118,318,689 of NC_090372.1, read as the reverse complement.
TAGAGGTCACAGCTTTTCTTGAAAATAGTAAAATAATTAGCGAGGGGTCAATAAGCATATCTCCCCTTCAACTGGGGGAACTGTAAGATTATTAGGTTATTAAAAGTTACTAACCAGAGTACTACTTGTTAAAATCCAGCTATTATAAACTAACAACTAACTTATTATCATAAACTAACATTTAGCTTTATTCGAACCCTTTTTTGTAGTATGGTAAAGTGAAAAACTTAGGAAATAGAGCACAGTATAGACAAGATGTCAAGGCAGAGAGACTCTGGGAGATTATATCAAGTTTTAAAATGCTTACTTGCAGTACAAGTGTGTGACCTTGAGCGCAGACAGTGAAAACAGCATCTGTGTAGATTTGTCTTGCAATGAGATAAGGAACCTCGAAATGTACAAGCATTGAGATAGTCAACACAAAGGGGTACTACTTGCAAATCTGAAAGGTTAGCAACCATTACAAAATGATCGTTGGCTGGTTAAGAAAGGCATTCTTTAATACAAGACTAATCACTGATTGGGAGAGGGAGGGTTAACTGGAAAGCTACCAGGATAAAAAGTCCTGTCTTTGATACTGTACGGCAGAGAATTTTCGAACAACAACAAGAGACAAGACAAACCACATGAGAGAGAGAGAGAGAGAGAGAGAGAGTGACTGAAAAGCTTGAGGTGCCAAAGCTGCAAAAGAAACTAGTCGTGTGCTCTACCATCCAGTTTCTGATACAGGTAGTATGTGTTTAGATTGTTAATCACTGCCTGAGTTTGTGACTAATAGTTTATCTGAAAACTTAACAAACTTATCTTTACCTTTATCTCAATAAATTCAATTCACAACAAGCTTTATTCTGCCAAGTTTGTTCCTACCTTAGAAGGGGGTATAAACCACCCCTATCTCATCAAATCTTACACAGAGCTTAAAGCCTAGGCAGCTGATGGTGCAGCGATTATAATTGGGGATGATCAGGTCATGCAGTAAAACTAGAAGTAAAAACAGGAAATTCTGGAAAGACTCAACAGGTCTGGCACACCTGTGGAGAGAGAAAAACAAAGTTAACATTTCAGTTCGATGACCTTTCATTAGAATTCAACTTAAAACTAGACACTGTTACTGTAAATGTTAAGAATAATTTTACAAACTTTTAAGAGAGTTCAGTTACACTGCCATGCACTTAGCTTACATGTCCAAGGGACACATTAGTCACATAAGGAACATAAGAAATAAGAGCAGGAGTAGACATTCAGCCCTTCGAACCCGCTCCGCCATTCGATGAGATCATGGCTGAGATTCTACTTCAACACCATTTTCCTGCACTATCCCCGTATCCCTTGATGTTTTTAATATGTAAAACTCTAGTGATCTCAGTCTTGAACATACTCAACATCTGAGCCCTCTGGGGCAGAGAATTCCAAAGATTCACCACCCTCTGTGTGAAGAAATTCCTCCTCATCTCAGTCCTAAATGGCCTGCCCCTTATTCGGAGGCTGTGTCGCCTGATTCTAGTCTCCGCAGCCATGGGAAACATCCTTCCTGTATCTACCCTGTCGAGCCCTGTAAGAATTTTGTATGTTTGAATGAGATCGCCTCTTTCCTTAGGTAAGGAGACCAAAATTGCACACAATACTCCAGGTGCGGTCTCACCAAAGCTCTGTATAATTGCAGTAAGGCATCTTTACACTTATACTCAAATCCTCTTGTAATGAAGATGAACATTTGCCTTCTTAATTGCTCGCTGCATCTGCATGTCCAGTGACTCATGAACAAGGAAACCCAAGCCCCTTTGAAGTTCAACACTTCCCAGTCTCTCACCATTTAAGAAATACTCGATATTTCTGTTTTTTCTACCAAAGTGGATAACATCACATTTCTCCACACTGTATTCCGTCTGCCAATTTTTTTCCCATTTGCTTATCCTCTCCAAATCCCCTTGAAGCATCTTTGCATCCTCCTCACAACTCACACTTCCACCTAGTTTTGTGTCATCTGCAAACTTGGAAATATTGCATTTAATTCCCCAGATCCAAATCGTTGATATAGATTGTGAATAGCTGGGGCCCAAGTACTGGTCCTAGCGATACCCCACTAGTCATAGCCTGCCAACCTGAAAATGACCTGTATATTCCTACTCTCTGTTTCTGTCTGTTAACCATAGAGTCATAGAGTTATAGAGCACAGAAACAGACCCTTTGGCCCATCGCTGGCTATCAAACACCGATCTATTCTCATCCCATTTTCCAGCACTTGGCCCGTAGCCTTGTATGCTAAGAATTTTCAAGTGCTTATCTAAACATTCTTAAATGTTGTGGGGGTTCCTGCCTCTACCACCTCTTCAGGCAGTGTGTTCCAGATTCCAACCACCCTCTGGGTGAAAATTTGTCCTCAAATCCCCTCTAAACCTCCTGCCCCTTACCATAAATCTATGCCCCCGGTTATTGACACCTCCGCTAAGAGAAAAAGTTTCTTCCTATCTACCCTATCTATGTCCCTCATAATTTTTTATATCTCAATCAGGTCCCCCCTCAGCCTTCTCTGCTCTAAGGGAAACAACTCAAGTCTATCCAGTCACTCGCTCTTCATAGCTGAAATGCTCCAGCCCAGGCAACATCCTGGTGAATCTCCTCTGCACCCTCTCCAGTGCAATCACATCTTCCTATAGTGTGGCAACCAGAACTGTACACAGTACTCCAGCTGTGGCCTAACTAGCGTATTATATAGCTCCATCATAACCTCCCTGCTCATATCTTCTATGCCTTGGCTAATAAAGCCAAGTATCCCATATGCCTTCCTAACCACCTTATCTACCTGTGCTGCTGCCTTCAGTGATCTATGGACAAGTACACCAAGATCCCTCTGACCCTCTGTACTTCCTAGGGTCCTACCATCGATTGTATATTCCCTTGCCTTGTTGCCTCTCAAAATGCATCGTCTCACTCTTCTCAGGAATAAATTCTATTTGCCACTGCTCTGCCCATCTTACCAGCCCATCTATATCATCAAGTAATTGTTCTCAATCCATGCCAGTATATTCCCCCAACCCCATGTGCTCTAATTTTGTTTACTAATATCTTTTGTGGGACCTTATCAAAAGCTTTCTGAAAATCTAAATATACCACATCCACCTTTTCCCCCTTATCTATTCCTCATGTTACATCCTCAAAAAAACTCCAACAGGTTTGTTCAACATGGTTTCCCTTTCATAAATCTATGTTGACTCTGCCTAATCCAACCTTTATTTTCTAAGTGTCCTGTTACCACATACTTTATTATAGATTCTAGCATTTTCCCTGCAACTGATGTTCGACTAACAGGTCTGTAGCTCCCCATTTTCTTCTCTCCCTCATTTCTTAAATACAATTGCCACTTTTCAATCTGCAGGAACCATTCCAGAGTCTCTAGAATTTTGAAAGATGACCACCAATGCATCGACTATCTGCACAGCCACCTCTTTCAGCACACTGGGATGTAGATCATCAGGTCCAGTGGATTTATTTACATTAAGTCCCATTAATTTCTCTGGTACTTTTTAAAATTAATATTATTGTTTTTCAACTCCTCATTTACACTAGTCCGTTGATTCTACATTATTTCTGGGAGGTTCACAGGAGCTGATTCATCATCCCTCAGCACACTTCAGCAGTATAGTAGAAGAATGCATTTACCTACTACATTAGGCCTTTCAACTTGGTGACACTACATAGTGTGGCGTTTAACAAACGAAAGCATATGACTTGACAGAATATCACAACATTGGTGGAGTAGCTGCTAATCTTACCTGCCTCAAGTCCTTTGAAACACAATATGGTCACCATCAATTTCATTTAGAGTGGACGTTTATGGAGTATTCTTTGAGTGATAAATCCAAAGCTTAGCAGAATGTTTTTCATGGGAAGTTTATGAGAATAACTACTTTAAAGCAAAATAATGTTGCACTTTATTATTGCATGATAAAATAGTTGCCTAAATGGGTGCTTTTAGATCGCTGGTGTCAGTTATTTATTGTTGTTTGAAACTTCATTTTTTTCATTAACACACTTAAGTTAGTGGGGTGGGGGTAACAGAAGTTTCACCAAAATAACTTTGACAGCAGGTCAGCAAACCATCCAGAGAAATAGCAAAAATGGTAATTTTTAGCTGTTAACACTATTTTGCTTAGGGTCCTGCTGATGTACCACTTAAAGTTGCTGCAGGAGATTCCTACATTAAAACAATATCTAAACTTCATAAGTACTTCATTGGCTGTAAAACGACTTGGGACATCCTGAGGTCATGAAAAGGCGCTTTATAAATGCACATTCTTTCTCTCTTTGAAGTAGATTGGGAGAAACTCTACAGAAATTCTTGGCAAACATGTTTAATATACTTTTTGTCATCACCTGAGTGAATTTCAATATAAATAGCATGTATAAATATTAAAACTTATCCCTCAGTGAAAATGAATAATGGAACTGGTAATTAGTGTCAGTTTAACGGAGTAGTAACACTGATACTTTTAAGTCAAAGATTTATATGTTGAAGTTCCACTCCAGGATGTTGATCAGATAATCTGGGCTGATACTTCAGTGAAGTACAGAAGAAGTGCTGTATTATTGGAGATGCTGGAGTTTGGATGTCAGGGAGATATACAATATCCAAGGGGTATTACTCAAAGTACAGCAAGGAGGATTCCTAATTAAAGGTGAGATGAAGACCTGGCCAAAATCTATCCATTAACCAAAAATAATTAACTGATCATTTATTTAATTTACTGTTACCGAGATCTTGCTGTGATTAAATTGACTGCCTTGATACACTTCCAAAGTAACTAATTGACTGCATACCATTTTCAGGAGGTGAAATGTGCATTTTAATGCTAAGTTCTTATTAATGTTCTAAGTATGTGGCTCATATTGGTTTAAGATTTGCTGTTTGATTTTTAGGCAAAGATTGTCTCCCAGCTTTAAGCCTAAAGATTGATCAGGGACGGACATACTGTAAGGAAATGTGTTATGGCTGATCTTAGTTTTCATGGAATGGCAAAGTGCTGCAATGGAAGCTCAGGCAGCTGCCATAGTGGATCTGGGCTCCTCAGCTGAAAGGTGCTTCCAGAGTGTCTCAGCTACCCAGAGATCTGTCCTCCAGCAGATTACTGGGCTGGATCAACAGACTCTCCAAGCTAGTGGCATGGAAGTCATGGACCAGGAACCTTTGAGCCTCCCTCTGGATGGCAGCATTCCTGCTCCCTCCGTCCACCCACCATTCCTCCTGCAATTGCTTGTCAGCCAACGGCTCAGACTGCTTCAGCCTATGTTGAGATGGCACAGGCCAATACAGGGCCATCATGCCCCACAACCTCTCGAGGGTGTCCCAGTCAGATATCTGGCCTGTTTTCTTCAGTTTCTCAGCAGCCACTCACCTTGCCTGCTATTGCCACTTAGAATTCACTTTGTAGAAGCACCAGAGTAGGCAAGATCACCTTTAGGAACCCCTAAGGGTAAGCACCAGGATGAATAGTTTAATATTTGTAAGTATTGTTGGTTGTGTCATGTGGTCATTGCTTGTTTTAGGTAGGTAAAGAGTGATTATGGTAAAAGGATAGAGATGGAACCAGTGGCCTTTTTTATGGGGAAGGAATTGAAAGGATGGAGTGCAGATGGAGGACTTCCTGATGGATCTTCAGTTGTGGATGATAAGGCATGCGGCAACAGTGATCTGAAGTCTGATGGCACAGGATGTCTCTCAAAAGTGCTCTTCAATTATATGGTGAGCATTCCTCTCAGGTACAGGCCATCTACCTGGAACCCTCTGGTGCTCCCCCTGGTTCTCCTCCTCTACAGACTCCTCCTCCTCTTGTGGCTCCTCAGCTTGACCTTCTGGCATCATTGCTGGTAATAATGGCTGGTCTCTCAGGATTGCCAGATTGTGGAGTATGCTGCAAGTCAGCTCTAATCTGGAGGCCTTCTCAGCTAAGATTTGCAGGCCACCTCCTCACTGGTCAAAGCATTCTAAACTTCTGCTTGAGGAACGCATTGGTCTGCTTAGTGATATTGACTGTTTCATTATAAACACACCATGGCAGCTCCCTGGGTAACAGGCATTCACCGGCATGATGCACTGCCGGTGGTTGAACATGAGTTGCAAATTGAGGAATGGAATTCCTTTCTGCTCCTGAACACCTCCAAATTTAAATGAAGGGTTTGCATGGTCACATGCATACAATCAATGGCTCCCTGAACCATGGGGAATCTCTCAATCCTGTCAGATCCTATAGCTCTCTGCCTCTGATCTCTGGCAATAAGAAATGATATACTGTCATTCCTCAGAGAGTATAGAGGCTCAATGACCTCCCTTATGCACAAGTGCACAGAAGATTGTGATATGTGACTGATAGCACCTGTTGCAGCCTGAAAGATTCCAGTAGCATAAAAATTAAGTGCTGCTGTGATCTTGACTGCCACAGGCTGTGCTGTGAGGTCTGATTCTTCCTTCCACAAGGCCAAATATTTCTGTGATGACCTACTTGGTGAAGCACAGTCTCCTCATGCACTGTTCTTGGGGCAGATGAATGTAGGACACATGCTGTCAGAAGACCCTGGAGAGTAGGGCCCCTGCTGAAAGCCCTCCTCATCCTCCTGTCCCTACTCTCCCTCTCTCCTCCAGCAGCTGGTGCTGCTCTGCCTAGCCTCATCTCCTCCTCCCATTCTTCCTCCAGACAAAGGGGACACATAGCAAGATCTCTTTAACCTACTTTCTTCTGGTGACTCCTATAAGATCTCCAATAGGGAACAGTAGCACAGAACTGATTCTTTTTAGGTAAAGTCCTCAGTGTATTTCCAGAACAAATGTTAACAGAGTGTTGGTGAAGTCTTGGCGAAGTGCCCCAGAAAGTCTGCTGATGTGTCGCAAAAGTGCTCTTCACAGTGTAATCAATCTTTCTCAATCAGCAAGTGAATATTGAAAACTGAGTATGGCTTTAAATAGCAATTCTCGAAATCTTCACCAATGACTTCTTTACTCCTGTTTAGCTACTTGCTATTAGAAGAGGTCATTAATTGCAATGCTAGCGAGAAAAATGATGTGAAGCCTTTTCATTGAGTGTTAGGGGCCAATTTAGTTGGTATTCAAAGGCCTTGGGCCGGCCATTCTTAGAGTGTGCTTAAATTCCTTTACCAAGATGGTGTCTTTGTGCTACGGCAGGTTAACAAGGTGTTGCCGCTCATGGCCCAATTTTGGCCACCTCAGCACCTAAACTACTGCTGCTACGGTGGGAAGAATAGACCTCATTATTTCTTCCAAATTTGTTATCCTATCTATGACTGCTGCACATTTTTGAGACAGCTTATCAATAAATGACCAAAAACCCTCAGCTGGGGTTTAATTGGAACCTAAAAATGAATGCTCAGCTGAGCTACATCTAAATCTCATACTTTTACAGTGTAGGTTGTGAGAAGATTTGACTTTTCATTGTTTTGCATTAATTGCTGGTGTTATCAGACAGTCATCCCTCACTTCGAACATGTAGCAGGTATTATTAACTTAACGTTATATCCAGGGGGGCCAATTCAAAGATTTTCCTTGTAATTGGTAATAGATTCAACCTTTGCAGAATCATGCTCTGTTGAGATACTTCCTCCCACGTTTGTGCATCATCTGATTCCCTCTAGATGAAGGTTTGATATATCACATTTACAAAATAACTACTTTCAAAATTCTCCTGTTCACAGTTTGCCTTGTCCATAAATCACACTGTATCTGTTGTGTATTTATAGGACAGTCATCAGTTTCACAAAGGATTCAGAACCTAGTTACCATCATTCATCAAAAGCCCTTTATTGGTAGAAATAGTTCCTGTAAAGTCTAATAATTTAAGTGTGGTTACTTGATGTATTAATTTATACCTGATATAGAATTTCTGTACAATCAATTGCAGATTATTTTTGCAAATGCCCTTTAAGGATTAACCTCATCTTGACAAAATGTTTGGCAATTTTTTTATGTGTGCAAGAATGATACAATGATTTAAACCCCTTCAAAATACATGACTGTCAATTGCATATGAAGACAATGTAATGAAAATCTTGTATTGGAGGTATCGGATTGGAGTCAAAGGATAAGAACATCAGCAGAGTGAAGGATGGCCATTGAGGAAATAAAAATTGGGATGCATGTAAAACTGGATGCAAATTTGTTATCATCCATTTTACACGATCATACTGAGCCAAAATTACCTCCAGTATTTGGGTTTCTTTACCCTTTTTATTCTAGGAACACTTAGTTTCTGTACTTTAGACTATTCTCTAAGTGAGCACTGGTTCCCTACGTCCTCATGTTTCTTTATTTGGTTTAAAAGCTGGGTAAGTTGCATAGTATGCCAAGGACGATGAACAAATAATCCTTTTTTGGATTACTTTAGAGACTGATTCTACTTTATGTCTTCCTAGGATTTGCCTTGTTTTGATAAGCAGCAGAACATAACCAGCAATGGCCTTTTTAGACGTTAACTGCCAAACAAATTTCTCAATTGAACATGTGAATAGTAGAATCAATACAATATATATTTACAGCAGCAGTTAACCTTACTTACCTGTTTATTGCAATAGAAAATTGAAAAATGCAATTTGGTTATTAAGCTAAATTTGAATAAACTTTCAGATTTTATTCTTTTTATATTTTCACCAATTACACATAGCTGGCTCTCATGCTTTGGAAGCTTTTAGATTGACGTGCCTTCATGTATACAGATAGCCTGGTGCATATTTAAAAGATCCAGAAAGACTTAATCATTTGCAGAAAACTGGCTGGTATATCCGTCTGAAATAGTTAACAAAAGCGAGTAGAATTTTATTAACTGTTGAATTTGAAAAGCTACCAATCTAATACATATCTAACTGGATGGTTTGGTTCCTCTCTCAAGTAATTGCTCAGTGACAATTGACTAATGATTGCAACATTGATCTGGAATTTCCTGGAAAATCTCAGCATAACTGCAGTATAAGAGTGTGTTACTTCACTTTTATGCAGAAACATCCCTACGCAAAAATTTTCTCAATCGTTTGTGCTGATACATCCGACCAAATCTTCTACTACTCATTTACACAACTCCATCCCCATGCAAAGACCAGCACATGCAAGTTTCTTGCATTGACATGAATATTGTGCTGGTATAGAATTTTTTTGTTCTTTCATGGGATGTGGGTGTTGCTGGCAAGGCCAGCATTTTGTTGCTAATTGCCCTTGACAACTGACTGGCTTGGTAGGTCATTTTACAGGACAATTAAGAGCCAACCACATTGCTGTGGGTCTGGATTCACATGTAGGCCAGACCAGGTATAGATAACAGATTTCCTTCCCTATAGGATCTAAGTGAACCAGATGGGTTTTTATGACAATCGATGATAGTTTCATTTTTTTTTAATTCATTCATGGGATGTGGGCGTCACTGGCCAGGCCAGCATTTATTGCCCATCCCTAATTGCCCTTGAGAAGGTGGTGCTGAGCTGCCTTCTTGAACCACTGCAGTCCATTTGGGGTAGGTATACCCACAGTGCTGTTAGGAAGGGAGTTCCAGGATTTTGACCCAGCAACAGTGAAGGAACAGCGATATAGTTCCAAGTCAGGATGGTGTGTGACTTGGAGGGGAACTTGCAGGTGGTGGTGTTCCCATGCATTTGCTGCCCTTGTCCTTCTAGTTGGTAGCGGTTCCGGGCTTGGAAGGTGCTGTCTAAGGAGCCTTGGTGCGTTGCTGCAGTGCATCTTGTAGATGGTGCACACCGCTGTCACTGTGCGACGGTAGTGGAGGGAGTGAATGTTTGTAGATGGGGTGCCAATCAAGCGGGCTGCTTTGTCCTGGATGGTGTCGAGCTTCTTGAGTGTTGTTGGAGCTGCACCCATCCAGGCAAGTGGAGAGTGTTCCATCACACTCCTGACTTGTGCCTTGTAGATGGTGGACAGGCTTTGGGGAGTCAGGAGATGAGTTACTCGCCTCAGGATTCTGAGCCTCTGACCTGCTCTTGTAGCCACGGTATTTATGTGGCTACTCCAGTTCAGTTTCTGGTCAATGGTAGCCCCTAGGATGTTGATAGTGGGGGATTCAGCGATGGTAATGCCGTTGAATGTCAAAGGGAGATGGTCAGATTCTCTCTTGTTGGAGATGGTCATTGTCTGGCACTTGTGTGGCGCGAATGTTACTTGCCACTTATCAGCCCAAGCCTGGATATTGTCTAGGTCTTGCTGCATTTCTACACTTCAGTATCTGAGGAGTCACGAATGGTGCTGAACATTGTGCAATCATCAGCAAACATCCCCACTTCTGACCTTATGATTGAAGGAAGGTCATTGATGAAGCAGCTGAAGATGGTTGGGCCTTGGACACTACCCTGAGGAACTCCTGCAGTGATGTCCTGGAGCTCAGATGATTGACCTCCAACAACCACAACCATCTTCCTTTGCGCTAGGTATGACTCCAGCTAGCGGAGGGTTTTCCCCCTGATTCCCATTGACCTCAGTTTTGCTGGCACCATTACTGAGCTTAGCTTTTAACCCCTGCACTGGGAGTTGAACACATGTCCCCAGGGTATTAGCCTGGGCCTCTGGATTACTAGTTCAGTGTCATTACCACTACGTCACTGGATGTTAAAGGATTTAGATGTAGCACAGCCCAAAGTCATCTGATGTTGGAGTAACTGAGGTTCCTGGAGTTCAATAGCAATTTTTACTGAGACTGGCCCTATAATTAATTACAATACTGTCAATCTCAGTGTACCCAAAATTTTGTAACCCTACATACACACCCCATGCATCCCCTCCCATGTGTTCGGAAGGACTAAGCAGCTGGAATTATCTTCCCATGAGACATATTCCTATTCTGGCAAATAATGGAAGAGGAAGAGGAACAGCAGAGGCAAGAAGCTCTGAAAGTGAGACACATTGGCAGAAAGCACTGACAGAGTGAAGCAATCAGCACAGTCACATGGTAACACTCAATAGTGAGACTACATCTAACTGGAATATTAACCTCAGAAGGTAATTCTGATTAATTCAGGTTTTAAAATGTTACCAATAGCTTTTTGAGACTAGTGTTCAAATGAACTATATTAACACCATGGTGATGGTGCACAAATTTATCTTTGTCACTGGACATCGGAATGGAAGCACTGCCTTTTCAGTTTCATGTAGAAATGAGAGGCAAAACAGTAATATATTCCTCTCCAGTAAGCCTAATGGTCAAATGTCAGGGATCTCAATTAGACAACTTTAAGTTCAAACCCAGACCTAACTGAGATTCACACTTCCTTCCCCTCAATATGCAAGTTGCTGGTCTTTCTTGCCAGACCAATAACTGATGCAGCACTGCTGCTCCGTTTCGCACTCAAGGTATGTTTTCTAAATTTGTTTTAGAAATGTCCAGTAGATGGCAATAAACCATTTTAAACCATTTTAAACATAGTTTAATAAAGTTATAACGCAAATAGGCAACAATTGTCATTCAGTTATTTTATGGTGACGGCATAGGCAAATATGCTCCCAGGGAAATTTGGACCTAAGTTTTCCTTGACATCATCGGCACAGGAACCAGTGTAAATTCTGGTGTGATTTCTGCAGCGGGGCAATCCAATAAATACAGGGGCAATGTCGCAACATGATTTATGTGATTCATATGTTGCTTTTTTGACCCATATAGACCATGACTACTGAATTTAGGCAGCCAATATGAAGCTGAATCGGAAAAAAAGTGCTTCATGTCTGCCATCCCATAAAAACTACAAGGGATTCACAAAGCAGAACCTCAAAAACTGCAGCTTCAAAGCAAAAAAGATTTATTTTTAACTTTTCTTCTATTGAACTTAATTTATGACCAATCAATTACTGCAATATGTTTCAAATGCTCAAACAAAAACAGCTCCAAAGTGAAATTAGCCCATAGCTTTGTTGACCTCGAATACTTCAGAAGGACAGGATTTACAAGCTTAGCGATGGAAATAAACCTGCACAAATAAAAGCAAAATACTGCGGATGCGGGAAATCTGAAATAAAAACAAGAAATGTTGGATTCACTCAGCAGGTCTGGCAGCATCTGTGAAAAGAGAAGCAGAGTTAACGTTTCGGGTCAGTGACCCTTCTTCGGAAATAAACCTGCGAGCAGATAAGAAATTAAAACAAGTAGAAATAACAAATACGTGTACATGGTGAAAAGGTGTGTATTTAGAAGATGAAAATGCGAGTTAAATATTAATAATGCACGGAAGTCAATGTGAAGCTATTATTTGCAAAGCTAACCTACTACTTAATTACATCTCAAGATTGCCAAGACGGCAATGTTACCACAGAGCCAAATTAATTGATACTTATAAAAACAATTTAAAAAATCTTAAAAAACAGCTCAGAAATAATCTGCGAACTATCACTTTTCTGCCTCAGTTGGAGGACTACGCTCTCACATGGTGAGGATTATTGAGGTTTTGGAAAGGGTGCAGATCAGGGCCATTAGATCAATTCACAGTTTGAAGCATCTTAGCTATCAAGATAGGCTCAAAGTGTAGAATTTGGGAGTTCTTATTGAGATTTATAAGATGATTAAGGGAATAGACTGTGTTTGCGTAGACAGCTTGTTTCAACTAAATCGGGTGGGTGGGGGGCACAATTTTGTGTTATATAAGGCCAGAACGAGGTTAGATTTTAGGAATTGGTTCTTTTCCCAGAGCTGTGTCAGCTTGGCTCACAGACAGCACTCTCACCTCTGAGGGTCACTGACTCAAGCTGCACTCCACATCGTAGCTGATATTTCAACACGGTGCAGAGGGAGTGTCGCATTGTCAGAGAAGCCCATCTCTCAGATAAGAGGATAAGAGGTTAAGCTGAGATTCTGTTGGCTTTCTCAGATGGAAGCAAAATGCGTTTGCTTAAGAAGGTGTACAGAACTAAAACAAAAATGTTCCAATGACAGAAACAGGAGACAAAGCATTCAGCTTCCCAGGGCCCTCCGATTGACTCCTCACGTTATTCTAGAACCTCCACCGACCGGAATTCCCTCCGAATGAAAGCCAAGTTTTTTTTAATTTCCAAAATATACTTTATTCATAAAAATCTGTAAAAAAAATACATTCCCAAACAGTTTAAAACAGCATCAAGTCAAAAAATACAAACAGTGCAAAGGTGATCAGTTTCCTTCTATACAATCATGAGTTGCCTCACAACTCTTCCATTTCACATTTGTTGTGCCAGATACATTTTTACGTTATACAGTAGACAGAAATTTTCCCGATACAGTTCGAGGGGTTTCCCATGGATCCAGCCCCTCAGTTCAGCTTGGTGGGGGGACCTTACACAGTGGTCTTTCCCCATTGAGCCTTTGCTGCGGCTGCCCCAAGCTTTAGTGCGTCCCTCAGCTCGTAGTCCTGGACCTTGGAATGTGCCAGTCCGCAACATTCGGTCGTGGACAACTCTTTGCGCTGGAAGACCAGCAAGTTTCGGGCAGACCAAAGGGCATCTTTCACCGAATTGATAGTCCTCCAGCAGCAGTTGATGTTTGTCTCGGTGTGCGTCCCTGGGAACAGCCCGTAGAGCACAGACTCCTGTGTTACAGAGCTGCTTGGGATGAACCTCGACAAAAACCACTGCATCTCTTTCCACACCTGCTTTGCAAAGACACATTCCAGGAGGAGGTGGGCAACTGTCTCTTCCCCACCATAGCCACTGCGGGGGCATTGCGTGGAGGGGGTGAGACTTCGGGCGTGCAGGAAGGATCTGACGGGGAGGGCTCTTCTCACCACCAGCCAAGCTACATCTTGGTGCTTGTTTGAAAGTTCTGGTGATGAGGCATTCCGCCAAATGACTTTGGCCAGGCCCATCCTTTGCAACACCGGGGACAGATAGAACCTCAGCACGTTGTGACACTTGGAGTTTGCGTACTGGAGGTCTACATACAGCTTGATGCAGCCGCACACGAAGGTGGTCATCAGGATGAGGACCACGTTGGGTACGTTTTTCCCGCCCTTATCCAGAGATTTGAACATCGTGTCCCTCCGGACCCGGTCCATTTTAGATCCCCAGATGAAGCGGAAATTGGCTCGGGTGACCGCCACAGCGCAGGAGTGGGGTATGGGCCAGACCTGCGCCACGTACAGCAACAACGTGAGCGCCTCGCACCTGATGACCAGGTTCTTACCCACAATGGACAGAGATCGCCGCCCCCACATGCTCAACCTTTGTTGTACCTTGGCTACTCGCTCCTCCCAGGTTTTGGTGCACGCCCCGACCCTTCCGAACCATATCCCCAGCACCTTCAGGTAGTCTGACCTGACAGTGAAGGGGACAAAGAATCGGTCAGCCCAGTTCCCAAAGAACATGGCCTCGCTCTTGCCATGGTTAACTTTGGCTCCTGAGGCCAGTTCGAACTGGTCACAGATGCTCATCAGTCTGCGCACGGACAGCGGATCCGAGCAGAAGACGGCGACGTCATCCATGTACAGGGAGGTTTTCATCTGAGTGCCTCCGCTGCCTGGGATTGTCACCCCTCTTATGCTCGCATCCTTCCTAATAGACTCAGCAAAGGGTTCAATACAGCAAACAAACAAGACAGGGGAGAGAGGACTCCAGATTGGATTGGGAAACTTTCCGATTCCCACCCGTTGATTGAGACTGCGCTACTGATGTTTGTGTAGAGCAGTTTGATCCAATTGCAGATTCCCTCCCCAAACCCCATTTTGGAAAGCACGTCCATCATGTAGGTGTGCGATATCCTGTCAAAAGCCTTCTCCTGGTCCAGGCTGATGAGGCAGGTGTCCACCCTCCTGTCCCGTACATAGGCAATCGTATCCCTGAGTAGCGCGAGACTATCAGAGATCTTCCTGCCGGGTACAGTGCAGGTCTGATCAGGGTGAATCACCAACTCCGTAGGAGACTTGATTTGACTGGCTATGACTTTGGACAGAATCTTGTAGTCAACATTAAGCAGTGAGATGGGCCGCCAATTTCTGATTTCTGCCCTCTCCCCCTTCCGCTTGTAAATGAGGGTGATGATGCCTTTCCTCATGGATTCTGACATGCTGCCGGCCAGGAACATACTCTCGTATACTTCCAGCAGGTCCGGGCCGACCCAGTCCCACAGGGCCAAGTACAACTCGACCGGTAAGCCGTCGCTTCCGGGAGTTTTACTCGTCTTGAAGGACTCGACGGCCTTTGTCAGCTCGTCCAGAGTTAGCAGCTTGTCCAGTCTCTCCCTCCTGCTGTCATCTAAGACCTCTGTGATAGATGACAGGAAGGACTGGGAGGCTCTGCTGTCTGTGGGCTTCGTCAAGCTGCCAACATTCCACTGCATGCGGGGTAAACCCACCCCCAACAGCCCCATTCTCAATGGCTATGCTAAGTAGAAATCTGCATTTATACATCTGGGGATGTTAGCTGCAGATAGGATTATGTACAGCACCCCTCCGTCCCTGTCAAATATTTGTTCAAAGCCTATTGTGTAGTCTCACAAATAAAAAGCCGTAACTTCTTGGTTGAGCTATCAGAAGGTATTGCACTTATGAAACATGTCCCAGCTTGAGTTACCACATCCGGGAAAGGTAAGCAATAAAATTGGGAAAATATTAACATGCTAATACTGACATAGACGTGCAGTTCCATTCTCCAGAGTCAGACAAAATAAGTGATACTGGAGGATGTCTCCAGTAAAGACAAACAGTGCTCTCTAGTGGTTGATACACTCAAATTTCCTCAGTCTATCAGATCTGCCTCAAGATTTATATCCAAATACTTGTTTATGCCATGGGGTAAGTGCTCTGAGTACCTGGCCTACTGCAGACACAAATCAGAAAATCACACACACTAGCCAATTTTCCATGCACTGATTTTAATGTTTGGAAAATCAGTAGGCACGATCCCTCACCACAGGTGAGGACACAGAAAATATATCATCATAGAGAGTTATTAGTTCAGATCAAGATATGATGACCTGAATGACTGCATTCTTGAGCTCATTGACTCATATTATAGACCAGCTACTATAAAATTGCCAACCTAAGCTGTGCATTGAGTTCAACAGATATGAATTTGAGGTTGGAGTATAATTATGACTCTGGTAATCTGCAAACCAAAACAAAAAAACGGTGCACAGCCACTAATCAAAGAATTTTGCAAAAACCACAAGAGTCTGACTTTAAAATATTTAAGACTTGGTGACCCATCAAATCAGCCATACAGTTTAAGCTCTCAGTATAGCTGGGATGAAGCGCCACATTACTGGCCGGAAGTGTGTCTGTTATGACCTCATGAGACTATTAATGTTAAAACACAAGGTATGAATTCCTCAGACCAATTTAAAGAATTACACAACAATATTTCATGTTTTAAGACTTATTATAACAACTAAACTAAAAATCACTATTAACTAAACTGTATGTTGTAAGTAGCTAATACTTTAAATTTAACAGAAAGGTATCTTTCCTTCACTTATTAAAACACTGGAAAACCTCACACCACATTAATATCTTACTCAGTCCTCCTCGAAGTGAAATCTTGGCAGCTAAATGTCCCAAACTCCTCCCAGTTACAATGGGTTGGATCTCCCAGACCTTCTCAAAGTCAATGTCCTCTTTCCTCACTTCCTCTGAGCACTTTCGACTTGGCCTTTCATAAACAAGGCAATCTCTGGTGATCTCCGCAAACCTCAAATTTAAAATCAGATTCAAGTCCTCACAGCCTTTCGCTGTATCAGTGTTCCCAGAGCAGGTGTTCCCTCTTTCTTTCCCTTGAGGCTGCTCATTGCTGGTCATTGTCTTCCGCTCTTCCTCACAGCCTGCAGATTTCTGAAAGTCTATAGAATTTATCTAGAATTAGAAGGTCAATAGCCATTTGTTTTTTTCCCATATGCACAGCCCGCCAGTCTGGTTACAGCAGAGCCACCTTGGCCTTCCTTTGTTTCCAGGTGTTCGCAATTGCAATTACAATTTGTATTTGCATTTTTGGAGCCATTGGCTCTTTGTTTAAGATCTGAAATTCTGGCAAAGTGAAACCCATTGTCCGTCAGGTGTTACAACTTTGCATTCTCTGCTTTTCAAAAGGGTCTTTGATCTGGGTTCCTTGTTGCTCTGGTAACCAAGATTCCTTGCTGGTCTTTATTCAGACTTGGTGTGAGGTCACTGCATCAAAGATCCTTCTCACATTAAAAATCACTGGTTTTTAAACATAATCATGCTACAAAGTTCAGCGTTCATGACAGTGTCGCATGTCACACTGGGAAAGGAAAAAACATTGTTGTGCAGGTCCCATGACTGAAACAGGGATTAGCTCCTCGACATATGCTAATAAGCAGCCTGACACTCATTTGAGGCCCCCACTGTAAGATTGGTTTGACCTGAGGCAAGCAACACTAACCCTATTCCCCAGTTTCTTACCCCACATGCCAATATTCCCCTAATCCCCAGTTCACAGTGCCCCCTCTGCCCTGCCCGATCCCCAATCCTGAAACATCCATTCCCCAGTTTTCCTCTCTCCCTGACCCCATCCCCCAGACCCCACCTCTGACAAACCACATTCACCAGACTCCCTCTCCCCCCAAAACCCACATTCCGGAATCTCTCTCTCTCCAACTTCCCACAGCCTCCGACATCTATTCCCCAGCTTCCCTCTCTACCATCGAGACCCCATTGATCCCATTAACCCTTGAATCTCTCTCTCCCTCAACACCACGAGCCCGCCCAATTCCTTGATTCCCCCCCTAATCATTGTTCACCCAAAATGCACACATCTCCCTGCTCTATCCCTCTGTCCCTAAGATAGGATTGGCTGTCTGCAGCTATGGTAGGTGGGTGGGAAGGAGGGGTGTTTTCACTAAGGCAGTGGCTGCTCCATGCCAGCAACCCATATGAAGTGACCTGGAAGCTAGAAACTCTCCTGACATTCAGAAAAGCACAATTCCACTGTGATCCAATTACCTGCTGGTGAGCATCCCTTTAAATACCGGGCTGAATTTTATGGCTGTGAAGAGCAGGTTAGGAGGCGGGGGTGAGGGTGGAATGCCTGTCACCTTCCCGCTGTCATTGGCATTTTGCCAGTGATGGGGAAGGTGGAGGATGGCCCACCTGCCCAGAGACCAATTGTGCCACTTAAGTAGACAATTAAGGGCCTCTTCCTGCTGCCACTGGCAGTTTACCAGTGGCAAGTGGGCCCTGCGCTGCGTGGAGAGTCCAGCTGGTAAAACCTGGCTGCCTCTCTGTGGGCTTGGGCTTTGCAGGGGGGCCTCCTAAGCGGGCACTAAGTGACCCACAGACAGGCCATCCCGACAGCAACAGCCGCCCCACAGCAACATCCACCAATGCCGTCACCAACCACCACTGCCAGGGCCTTTCTGGCTGGCCCTGGAGATCCCCCGACCGCACTTACCTTGCTGCAAGGGTGGTGTCTCTCGGCTGGGTGCAGTCCCAGAAGTGGCCACTGCTGTCAGTGACACCACTGGGACTGAAGAGCTGCCGGCCTTCTGATTGGTTGGCAGCTACTGGAGGCAGGATACAGCCTGCTGATTAAAATAATTTCAGTTTAACCTGCTCACTAATGCTCAGTTTGGGCTTTGCCAGGGTCACTCAGCTCCTGACCTCATTACAGCTTTCGTCCAAACGTGGACATCATTTGTTACATGTTGGGCCTAAAATCCACTTTGGGATCCTTCAAATGGCCAAGGTGGGATTACCCCAGCTTTCCGGGACCACCGCCGCCCTGAAAAATATAGCCCACTGTTTCAGGGGCTCTGAAAGACTAATCCAATTTGGTATTTCTAGCAAGTTGAGTGCTGAGAGGGTCTTTGCCAATGACTTCAACTTAAAATAACATTTGAGACTTAATTGCTTCATAGACCCCCAAACTGCATGTATTCACGAGGGCCCTGCCTGTCTCAACCGATGAAAAAAAAAGCCCCGTTAAAATGACAGCCGGTGGGAATGGAGCAGCAAGTCCCCTACAATATTAACTCCCCCACTCCCCTTACCACCTACCTTGTTCCCGCCGATTGGAAGGTTACAATCGTTCCTCAGATGCCTGAATCGTGATATTAAGTTGTCTGAAATTAATAATAAGGCAAAATGCGAGCTAAATTAGATCGCCTCCCAAAATGGATGTGGGGATCATGATGAACAATTAACCGGCCTGTTCCATGTAATGCAGGCAGAAAGCAAACTTCATGCAGCCTGCTGATTAAAATGATTTCAGTTTAACCTGCTCACTGATGCTCAGTTTGGGTTCTGCCAGGGCCACGCAGCTCCTGACCTCATTACAGCTTTGGCCCAAACATGGACAAAAGAGTTGAACTCCAGAGGTGAGGTGAGAGTGGCTGCCTTTGACATCATACGAACATACAAATTAGGAGCAGAAGTAGGCCATTCGGCCCCGCTAGCCTGCTCCGCCATTCAATAATATCATGGCTGATCTGTGTGTCTCAAATTCCACACTCCCGTCTACCCCTAATAACCTCTGATTCCCTTGCCTAACAAGAATCTATTATCCCGCCTTAAAATTATTCCATGACGCTGCCTTCAGCACCATCTGAGACAGAGAGTTCCAAAGACGCACAACCCTCTGAGAGAAAAACTTTCTCCTCATCTCTGTCCTAAAAGGGAGACCCCTAATTTTAAAACAGTGCCCCCTAGTTCTGGACTCCCCCACAAGAGGAAACATCATCTCCACACTCACCTTGTCAAGGCATCAAGGCAGCATTTGACTGAGTATGACATCAAGAAGCCCTAGAAAAACTGGAGTCAATGGGAATCAGGGGGAAAACTCTCCGCTGGTTGGAGACAAACCTAGAACAAAGGAAGATGATTGTGGTTGTTGGAGGTCAATCATCTCAGTCCCAGGACTTTACTGCAGGAGTTCCTCAGGGTAGTGTCCTAGGCCCAACTATCTTCAACTGCTTCATCAATGACCTTCCTTCCATCATAAGGTCAGAAGTAGGGATGTTCGCTGATGATTGCACAATGTTTGGCACCATTCACAACTCCTCATACTGAAGCAGCCCATGTCCATCTGCAGTAAAACCTGGACAACATCCAGTCTTGTGCTGATAAGTGGCAAGTAACATTTATGGCATACAATGCCAGGCAATGACCATCTCAAACAAGAGAGAATCTAACCATTTCCCCTTGAGGTTCAATCACTGAATTCCCCACTATCAACATCCTGGGGTGTTAACATTGACCAGAAACGGAACTGAACCAGCTCCATCAATGTTGTGGCTACAAGAGCATATCAGAGGCTGGGAATACTGTGGAGAGTAAGAGAGTTACCATCTACAAGGCACAAGTCAGGAGTATGATGGAATAGTCTCCACTTGCCTGGATGAGTGCAGCTCCAACATCGCTCAAGAAGCTCGACACCATCCAGGACAAAATAGCCCGCTTGACTGGTACCCCATCCACAACCTTCAACATTCACTCCCTCCACCACCAATGCACATTGGCAGGAGTCTGTACCATCTACAAGATACACTGCAGCAACTCACCAAGACTCCTTCGACAGCACCCTGCAAACCCACAACCTGTATCACCTAGAAGGACAAGGGCTGCAAATGCGTGGGAACACCACCACCTGCAAGTTCCCCTCCAAGCCCCACACAATCCTGACTTGGAATTATATCGCCGTTCCTTCACTGTCGCTGGGTCAAAATCCTGGAACTTCATACCTTTGTTTTCGTTCTTTCATGGGATGTGGGTGTCGCTGGCAAGGCCAGCATTCGTTGCCCATTCCAAATTGCCCTTGACAACTGAGTGGCTTACTAGGCCATTTCAAGGAACAGTTAAGAGTGGGGCCTAGAGTCACATATAGGCCAGATCAGGTAAGGACAGCAGATTTCCTTCCCTAAAGGACATTCGTGAATCAGATGGGTTTTTACGACAATCGATGATAGTTTCATGTCACCATTACTGAGACCAGCTTTCAATTGCAGATTTTTATTAATTAATTGGCCTGGGCCTCTGGATTACAAGTTCAGAGACATTACCATTATGCCACCTACATCCCAAGGACTGCAGTGGTTCAAGAAGGAAGCTCACCACCATCTTCTCAAAGACAATTAGGGATGGGCAATAAATGCAGGCCTAGCCATCGATGCCCACATCCCGTACAAATAAAAAGAAGCTATTAGGGGTTTATCGGAACATAGGAGCAGGAGTAGGCCATTCAGCCCATCGAACCTGCTCCGCCATTCAATACGATCATGGCTGATCATCCACTTCAATGCCCTTTTCCCACACTATCCCCATATCCCTTTATGTCATTGGTATTTAGAAATCTGTTAATCTCTACTTTAAACATACTTAATGACTGAGCTTCCACAGCCGTCTGGGATAGAGAATTCTAAAAATTCACAACCCTCTGATTAAATAAATTTCTCCTCATCTCGGTCCTAAGCGGCTTCCCCATTATTTTGAAATTGTGTCCCCTGGTTCTAGACTTCCCAACCAAGGGAAACATCTTACCTGCATCTACCCTGTCTATCCCTTAACCTTGTCTTCTTGACATTATTCTGCATTCTAAGCATAGTTGATGCTTGCTTTTGTTTCGCCTGCCTTCTAATGTTGCTTGCTACTTTTCTACCTCCTGTTATTAGCTTTACTTCCTTCCAATTTGAGCTCTCAGGTTCCTATCCCATCGATAAGCTAGTTTAAACCCTCCCCAACAGCACTAAAATTTCCCTGTGAGGATATTAGTTCCAATTCTGTTAAGGTCATAGAGAGATACAGCACTGAAACAGGCCCTTTGGCCCATCGAGTCTGTGCCACCATCAACCACCCATTTATACTAATCCTACATTAATCCCATATTCCCTACCACATTCCCACCTTCCCTCAATTCTCTTACCACCTACCTACACTAGGGGCAATTTACAATGGACAATTTACTTATCAACCTGCAAGCCTTTGGCTGTGGGAGGGAACCAGAGCACCCGGCAGAAACCCACACAGTCACAGGGAGAACTTGCAAACTCCGCACAGGCAGTACCCAGAACTGAACCCGGGTCGCTGGAGTTGTGAGGCTGCAGTGCTAACCACTGCGCCACTGTGCCGCCCATCCATGTTGTATAGGTCCCACCTTCCCCAGAACAGGTCTCATTGCCACTGAAGTCTGATGCCCTCCCTCCTACACCAATTCTCCAACCACGTGTTCAATCGATCAATCCTCCTATTCCTATGCATGTGGCACTGGGAATAATCCTGAGATTACTGCTCTTGAGGTCCTGTTTTTAATTTCTTTCGTAACTCCCTACAATCTGCTTTCAGGACCTTATCCTTCTTCCTACCAATGTCATTGGTACCAATGTGGACCACGAGCTCTGGCTGTTCACCCTCCCCCAGATGGATTTCCTGCAGCTGCTCTGTGACCTCGTTGTCCCTGGCACCGGGAAGGCAACACACCATCCTGGAGTCATGTGTACTGCCACAAAATGGCTGTCTGATCCCCTATCACTATTGCTCTTCCACTCTTCTTCCTCCCCTCCTGTGCAGCTGAGCCACCAGTGGTGCCACGGACTTTGCTGTGGCTGCACTCCCTCGAATGAAAAACTGATTAGCAAGCAAGATAGACTCAAGGGACTCCTGCATTGCCTACGTGGTTCTCCTAGACTGCCTAGCAGTCACCGATTCCCTCTCTGCCTGCATACTCCCAACCTGTGGTGTGACCACCTACCTAAGCTAACGATCTGTAACTAGTGTAAAGTTTCTACCCAACAAAATCTGGTGAAACCTTTTGATTCCAAACATGATTCCAAGAGCTTCCTTTTCTATCTGTGCATGGTTATGTTCACTCCTGGTCAGGGTATGTGACACAAATGCTATGGGCTTCTCTTGACCATAATCTATGACATGACTGATCATTGCTCCAACTCCATAATATGAAGCATCAAATGCTAGCTTCAGGACATGATTGTGTCGTAAAGAATGAGTAATGCATCGCTGGTCATGCTTCTCTTACATGCATAATAAGCATCTTGTTGTGCTTTAGACCATTCCCATTTTACATCTTTCTTCAACAGTTCATGTAGTGAAGCTAACACTGTTGCAAGCTCAGGCAGAAATCATGAGTAGTATTGAACCATTAACTATTGTCTCCATCTTCACTTTCACTAGCTGTAGTCCTTTCTCCATTAATTTTCAAACCAAGGTACACTATCTCAGATTGCACAAAAGCATACTTGTTCCTTTTCAGCTTCACGTTGTGATCATTGAGCCTTTGTAACACTTCATCTAACACCTGAAGATTCTCTTCCTCTGTTGCAGTCTCAATCAACACATTATCCTGATTACACAGGCAATATGGTACTCCATGCAAAGTTTTATCCATTGCAGCTTGTAAGATTTTTGGAGATGACTTCACACCATATGGCAACTTTGAGCAGGATTATAACCCCATGTGTGTGTTTATCATGCGATACTGCTGACCCTCTCGATCCACATTGAACTGTGCATAAACATGGGACAAATCCAAAGTCGTGAATATCTTGGATACTGCTAACTCAACATACAAATCTTGCCTGGTTGATTGTGTCTTTGTAGTCCCCACCTAGTCTTATGGTTTTTTCTGACTTGGGCGCAACTACAATTGGTGTTGCCCAATCACTGTGATCAGTTTTCATTAGCACACATTCCACTCTAATTCCTCTTCAACCTGGGTTTTGAGAGCATAAGGAACTGGCCTAGCCTTGCAAGAAACTGATTTTTACATCAGGCCTAGAAACATAGAAAATAGGAGCAGGAGTAGGCCAATCGGCCCTTCGGGCCTACTCCGCCATTCAAAAAAGATCATTGCTGATCGTCTAATTCGACTTGCCCTTATATTGGACATTTCTCTGCATTTGTCCATATATTTCTAACAGCTCACCAGAATAGGTTTTCAACTGAACTGTGCTCTCAGAGGTACATCACTGAATTTGCTCTTATACGTGTCTCTATTCAAAATGGAGCAATCTGCAGCAGTATCGATGCACATGTCGATGAACTGTTGATTTACCAACACCTTTGTACAAAAGTTTCTGTCATTTGAGTGATTGCTAGTGGCATAAATGCCATAGAACCCTATCTCCTCTCACTCTGGATTCACTTCAATATTGTGAACTCCACCCTTGTTACTTCGCTGTTTTCCATTTCTATTAGAAAGAGTTCTCTTTTCTGCTTTGGCCTTCGCTCGACCAGCAATGCAATATGGCCTATCTTTTAGTAAATAAAGCATTTGGCATTTCTGTACTGACATGCTACGTGGATGTCATTACAGCGATAACAAGGTACTAAACTTTTATCAACAACACTCTTCTGATCAGGTCTCCCTGCTTTAGACTTGGCAGAATTACTTGCATAGGATGAAATTCCCAAGCATTCTCTGATGCCATCTCCATGGTAGAAGCAATCTTATACACTAGCTCAAACATAAGGTATTATGTGTTTAGTAGCTTCAGCTTCATTCATTCATTCACCAATCCACACACTAATCGCTCTCATAATACAGTCTAAGAATGTACCAAAGTTGCAATGTAATGATAAATTCTTCAGTTCTACAATGTGCTCAACAACTGTTTTGCTACTTCTCTGGTTTCTTGTTCCAAGTTTGTAGCTTTCCACTGTCTCTAGTGGCTCGGGATTAAAATCTTCCCCCAACTTGGTGATAATTATTTTCAATGGCACATCTGTTGCCTTGTTGGGAACAAGAAGGTTTGTTACCGTGCCACTCAATTCCATTGCCAATCTCTATTGTCAAAATTGCTTTCATGTGCTCAAGAATTGCCTTAATCTGAGTCTGAAATAAAAACAAGAAATGCTGGAACCACTCAGCAGGCCTGGCAGCATCTGTGGAAAGAGAAGCAGAGTTAACGTTTCGGGTCAGTGACCCTTCATCGGAACTGACAAATATTAGAAAAGTCACAGGTTATAAGCAAGTGAGGTGGGGGTGGGGCAAGAGATAAAAAGGAGGTCTAGATTGGACCAGGCCACATAGCTGACCAAAAGGTCACAGAGCAAAGGCAAACAATATATTAATGGTGTGTTGAAAGACAAAGCATTAGTGCAGATTAGGTGTAAAGACACTGATATACACTACAAATACATTGGTCGTCTCAATTTCTCTGCCCCCCTCACTCACTCTAACCTGTCCCCCTCTGAACTTGAGGCACTCCGTTCTCTCAGGTCTAACCCCGACATGGTCATCAAACCTGCAGGCAAGGCTGGTGCTGTTGTTGTATGGCGTACCGACCTCTACCTTGCAGAAGTTCAACGCCAACTCACGGACACTTCTTCCTACCTCCCTCTGGACCATGACCCCACCATCGAACATCAAGCCACCGTCCAAAGGACTGTCACTGATCTCATCACCTCTGGAGATCTTCCCTCTACAGCTTCCAACCTCATAGTCCCACAACCCCGGACAGCCCGTTTCTACCTCCTTCCCAAAATCCACAAACGGGACTGTCCCGGCAGACCCATTGTGTCAGCCTGCTCCTGCCCCACTGAACTTATTTCTTCCTATCTAGAGTCTATCTTTTCTCCGCTGGTCCAGTCTCTTCCCACCTACATCCGTGACTCTTCTGACGCCCTACGTCATTTTGACAATTTCCAGTTTCCTGGTCCCAACCACCTCCTCTTCGCTATGGACGTCCAATCGCTCTACACCTCCATCCCCCACCAGGATGGTTTGAGGGCTCTCCACTTCTTCCTGGAACAGAGGCCCAACCAGTCCCCATCCACCACCACCCTCCTCCACCTGGCTGAACTTGTTCTCACATTGAACAACTTCTCCTTCAACTCCACGCACTTCCTTCAAGTAAAAGGTGTCGCTATGGGTACCCGCATGGGTCCTAGTTATGCCTGTCTTTTTGTGGGATATGTCGAGCATTCTTTGTTCCAGTCCTACTCAGGCCCCCTCCCCCAACTCTTTTTCCGGTAGATTGATGACTGTATCGGTGCCGTTTCATGCTCCCGCCCCGAACTGGAAAACTTGATCAACTTTGCTTCCAATTTCCACCCTTCTCTCACCTTTACATGGTCCATCTCTGACACTTCCCTTCCCTTCCTCGACTTCTCTGTCTCCATCTCTGGGGATAGGTTGTCTACTAATATCCATTATAAGCCCACCGACTCCCACAGCTACCTCGACTACACTTCTTCACACCCTACCTCCTGTAAGGACTCCATTCCATTCTCCCAGTTTCTCCGTCTCCAACGCATCTGCTCTGATGATGCTACCTTCCATGACGGTGCTTCTGATACGACCTCCTTTTTCCTCAACCGAGGATTTCCCCCCACTGTGGTTGACAGGGCCCTCAACCGTGTCCGACCCATTCCCCGCACCTCTACACTCACCCCTTCTCCTCCCTCCCAGAACCGTGACAGGGTTCCCCTTGTCCTCACTTTTCACCCCACCAGCCTCCATATCCAAAGGATCATCCTCCGCCATTTCCGCCACCTCCAGCGTGATGCCACTACCAGTCGCATCTTCCCCTCCCTTCCCCTGTCAGCATTCCGAAGGGATCGTTCCCTCCGTGATACCCTGGTTCACTCCTCCATTACCCCTGCCACCTCGTCCCCGTCCCATAGCACCTTCCCCTGCAATCGCAGGAGGTGTAATACCTGCCCATTTACCTCCTCTCTCCTCACTATCCCAGGCCCCAAACACTCCTTTCAGGTGAACCAGCGATTTACTTGTACTTCTTTCAATGTAGTATACTGTATTCGCTGCTCACAGTGTGGTCTCCTCTACATTGGGGAGACCAAACGCAGACTGGGTGACCGCTTTGCGGAACATCTCCGCTCAGTCCGCAAGCAGGACCCTGAGCTTCCGGTTGCTTGCCATTTCAACACTCCCACCTGCTCTCATGCTCACATCTCTGTCCTGGGATTGCTGCAGTGTTCCAGTGAACATCAACGCAAGCTCGAGGAACAGCATCTCATTTACCGATTTGGCACACTACAGCCTGCCGGACTGAACATTGAGTTCAATCATTTCCGAGCATGACAGCCCCCCATTTTACTTTCATTTTTAGTTATTTTTTCTTCCCTTTTTTTTTTACATTCTTTTTTACATGTTTTACAATCCTTTTTTTTGCATTTATTTCATTTCATCTTAGTTTGTTCAGTTTGCTTACCCACTGTTTTTTTTCAGGTTTGCACTTGCTGCTGTTCAATATTCAGTGTATTTGCACCTAATCTGTACTAATGCTTTGTCTTTCAACACACCATTAACATATTGTTTGCCTTTGCTCTGTGACCTTTTGGTCAGCTATGTGGCCTGGTCCAATCTGGACCTCCTTTGTTATCTCTTGCCCCACCCCCACCTCACTTGCTTATAACCTGTGACTTTTCTAATATTTGTCAGTTCCGATGAAGGGTCACTGACCCAAAACGTTAACTCTGCTTCTCTTTCCACAGATGCTGCCAGACCTGCTGAGTGGTTCCAGCATTTCTTGTTTTTATTTCAGATTTCCAGCATCCGCAGTATTTTGCTTTTATCTTCTTCTGAGTCTGTGTCTCTTTACTTTCACCTTCAAGTTCAAATGAACTGAATGGATCTCAAGATCTGCATACAAACATACGATCATACGAATTAGGAGCAGGAGTAGGCCACTCAGCCCCTCGAGCCTGCTCCGCCATTCAATACGACCATGGCTGATCTGATTGTAACCTCAACACCACATTCCCGCCTACCCCGACAACCTTTCACCCCCTTGCTTATCAAGAATCTATCTACATCTGCATTAACAATATCTAAAGACTCTGCTTCCATCGCCTTTTGAGGAAGAAACTTCCAAAAACTCAGGACCCTCTGAGAGAAAAAGTTTCTCCTCATTTCTGGCCTAAATGGGCGACCTCTTATTTTTAAACAGTGACCCCTAGTTCTAGATTCTCCCACAAGAGGAAATATCCTTTCCACATCCATCCTGTCAAGACCCCTCAGAATCTTATATGTTTCAATCAAGTCAATGCTTACACTTCTAAAACTCCAGCAGATACAAACCTAGCCTGTCCAACCTTTCCTCATAAGACAGCTCACCCATTCCAGCTATTAGTCTAGTAAACCTTCTCTGAATTGCTTTCAATGCATTTACATCCTTCCTTAAATAAGGAGACCAATACTGTACACAGTACTCCAGATGTGGTCTCACCAATGCCCTATATAGCTGAAGCATAACCTCCCTACTTTTGTATTCAATTCTCCTCGCAAGAAATGATAACATTCTATTAGCTTTCCTAGTTACTTGCTGTACCCTTTTACGATTCATACACTAGGGCACCCAGATCCCTCTGCATCTCAGAGCTCTGCAAACTCTCACCATTTTGATAAAATGCTTCTTTTTTATTCATCCTTCCAAAATGGACAATTTCACATTTTCTCACATTATATTCCATTTGCAGATGTTTGCCCACTCACTTAACCTATCTATATCCCTTTGTATCCTCCTTATATCCTCTTCACAACTTACTTTCCTACCAATATTTGTGCCATCAGTAAATTTAGCAACCATACCTTCGCTCCCTTCATCAAAGGCATTTATATAAATTGTAAAAAGTTGAGGCCCCAAAACTGATCCCTGTGGCACACCACGCATTACATCTTGCCAACCAAAAAATGACCCATTTATGCCTACTCTCTGTCTCTTGTTAGCTAGCCAATCTTCTAACCATGCCAAAATGTTACCCCCTACACCATCAGCTTTTATTTTCTGCAATAACTTTTGATGTGGCACTTTATCAAATGCCTTCTGGAAATCTAAGTACAATACATCCACCTGTTCCTTTATCCACAGCACATGTTATTTCTCCAAAGAACTCCAACAAATTGGTTAACCATGATTTACCTTTCAGAAAACCATATTGACTCTGCCTGATTACCTTGAAATTTTCTAAATGCCCTGCTATAATGTCTTTAACAATAGCTTCTAACATTTTCCCTATGACAGATGTTAAGCTAACTGGCCTATAGTTTCCTGCTTTCTGTCTCCCTCCCTTTTTGAATAAAGAATTAACATTGGCTAATTTCCAATCGAACGGAACCTTCCCTGAATCTAGGGAATTTTGGAAAATCAAAATCAACGCATCAACTATCCCACTAGCCACTTCATATATTCCCAACCTTCTGATGTATCCTGTGAGTGCAGTCATGTTTTCCCATTTTTAAATGTAACAATGACCAAGTTAACACTTTACTGTGGCGATTTAAGAGGTTTGGCTGAAAGATCATGTTTTGTGGGCTATGATGTAACACACCACGTGATTCTGAGTATTAATCAGTCTTGAAGATATACTCATAGTCGACACCTACATGTATAGCTGCTGTCTCAGCATTTAATAAAGAACCCACAATATTGTGTTACTGATCCCATCTGGAGCAGACAGTCTTTGTGTACAATCCACAGTAGCACAGAGGTTCAAGGAACACGCAACATCTGTATCAGTGATACAGAAGCTAAGTCAGCCTAAACAGAACAAACTCATCAAAGCTAGTGTATTTGGTAGTCAAATCAGAATGACACTCGGACCCTGGAGAATCCACTTAACAGAGGGCAGCCACATGTTTTCAGAAAAAGTGGTTGCATTCTAACACACCCGCACCCTGCCACTCCCCAGGAATGAACTGGAGGTTGGGGGTGGGGGTGTGTAAAGTCAACTGGGAGGTGGGGGTTGTGCTGTTCCCATCGCTTACCCGCCCCTACTGCCATTTTACCAGCAGTCGGGAGGTTGAAAACAGCCCACCCACCCCAAGCCAATTGAGTCCCTTAAGTGACCAACTAATTGCCACTTAAGGGCCTCCTCCCACCGCCAATGGTCTCTTTCACGGCCAGCCACTTTGCTACCTGAGGAGGCCGTCCAGTAAAACCTATTGGCCTCCTCGCATGTGGGTGGTGGGGGGAATCCACCTGGTCAGGCATCCTGTGCCCCACGGAGGACCCCCACACAAGCTGCTCCCGCTGGAGCACGGCTCCCCACCCTCCTAATCGACCCCCACCGCCCTTGGTGGGGCCCAGGCAATTTTCCCCGGCGATGCCCGAAACTCCACTCATGTTTCGAGACCGGCGTACCTCTTACTCCACACGCTGGGTGCAGTCCCAGCAGTGGCCACCGCTCCCAGTGACGCTGCTGGGACTGAGGAGCGGCCGGCAGCTCCTGCAGGTGGGACGTCCTGCGTCAAAGGGACGGAAGCCCCGACCAACGGCAATTTAGGGCCTGGGACACGTAAAATCGCTGCGTGGCTTCCAGACTGGGCAGAGGCGGGCTCGAGCTCGATTTTTTAGTTAGTGTGCGGGGCTTCCAGCACAATGTAAAATTTTGGCCATTGAGATTCAACACAATATAGTCAAACATTTTCACTATCCTAGCAGGTAGGTCACTGGGAGCAAAACTTATTTTGTTTATTACAGTTTCTACTGCCGTTTGCTGCCAAAAAAAATTCAATTTAGTCCCGTTTCATTGCCAGAATCTGTTATATATTGTGAGGAACTAGTAAAGCAAGACAGACACCAAAGTGGCCAGATCATATGTTTTAATTGCATCATCATGCACTGGGCATACTCATAACAAAGGCATACATTCAAAAGTAACTTCAATTGGTTGTAAGGTGCTTTGGGCTACTTGCAGTCATGAAAATCATTATATAAATGCAAGTCTTTGTTTTTTTCTTTCTTAAAATGCTTCTTGCGTACGACCTGGATACCTGAAAAAGAGCCTGATCCACTATGGTGGGCAGAACACCTGCCCGAGCGAACCCTTAGACGCCCATTTTACAACTGCAAAATGGGAAATAGGGGAATCTTATTTCTATGACACGATTTTCTCGCTCAGGCAAGTGTGCCACCAATTAGCTATGGTTAACACTAATAAATTAATAGTTCAATTTTAACTTAGATATCATAGGCTTTCTATAATTTGTCTATCTGTATATTTTGCTCCTTTAATGCCTCCCAAAGGAAGCAATAAAGGTGAGACATGCAAATTTTCCTATTTCTGAGTAGTTAGACAGATAAATGCCCTTGTTCCTTCATGTTTGTTGAAAAATAAACATGACAGAGCTGTTATACATTGTTAGTAAAACCACTGAAGAAGTATTTGCTGCAGAATATCTTTTCTTTTGGGCCTCCTTATCTCGAGAGACAAAGGATACGCGCCTGGAGGTGGTCAGTGGTTTGTGAAGCAGCGCCTGGAGTGGCTATAAAGGCCAATTCTAGAGTGACAGGCTCTTCCACAGGTGCTGCAGAGAAATTTGTTTGTCGGGGCTGTTGCACAGTTGGCTCTCCCCTTGCGCCTCTGTCTTTTTTCCTGCCAACTACTAAGTCTCTTCGACTCGCCACATTTTAGCCCTGTCTTATGGCTGCCCGCCAGCTTTGGCAAACGCTGGCAACTGATCCCCACGACTTGTGATCAATGTCACAGGATTACATGTCGTGTTTGCAGACGTCTTTAAAGCGGAGACATGGACGGCCGGTGGGTCTGATACCAGTGACGAGCTCGCTGTACAATGTGTCTTTGGGGATCCTGCCATCTTCCATGCGGCTCACATGGCCAAGCCATCTCAAGCGCCACTGACTCAGTAGTGTGTACAAGCTGGGGATGTTGGCAGCCTCGAGGACTTCTGTGTTGGAGATACGGTCCTGCCACCTGATGCCAAGTATTCTCCGGAGGCAGCGAAGATGGAATGAATTGAGACGTCGCTCTTGGCTGGCATACGTTGTCCAGGCCTCGCTGCCATAGAGCAAGGTACTGAGGACACAGGCCTGATACACTCGGACTTTTGTGTTCCGTGTCAGTGCGCCATTTTCCCACACTCTCTTGGCCAGTCTGGACATAGCAGTGGAAGCCTTACCCATGCGCTTGTTGATTTCTGCATCTAGAGACAGGTTACTGGTGATAGTTGAGCCTAGGTAGGTGAACTCTTGAACCACTTCCAGAGCATGGTCGCCAGTATTGATGGATGGAGCATTACTGACGTCCTGCCCCATGATGTTCGTTTTCTTGAGGCTGATGGTTAGGCCAAATTCATTGCAGGCAGCCGCAAACCTGTCGATGAGACTCTGCAGGCACTCTTCAGTGTGAGATGTTAAAGCAGCATCGTCAGCAAAGAGGAGTTCCCTGATGAGGACTTTCCGTACTTTGGACTTCGCTCTTAGACGGGAAAGGTTGAACAACCTGCCCCCTGATCTTGTGTGGAGAAAAATTCCTTCTTCAGAGGACTTGAACGCATGTGAAAGCAGCAGGGAGAAGAAAATCCCAAAAAGTGTGGGTGCGAGAACACAGCCCTGTTTCACGCCACTCATGATAGGAAAGGGCTCTGATGAGGAGCCACCATGTTGAATTGTGCCTTTCATATTGTCATGGAATGAGGTGATGATACTTAGTAGCTTTGGTGGGCATCCGATCTTTTCTAGTAGTCTGAAGAGACCACGTCTGCTGACGAGGTCAAAGGCTTTGGTGAGATCAATGAAAGCAATGTAGAGGGGCATCTGTTGTTCGCGGCATTTCTCCTGTATCTGACGAAAGGAGAACAGCATGTCAACGGTCGATCTCTCTGCACGAAAGCCACACTGTGCCTCAGGGTAGACGCGCTCGGCCAGCTTCTGGAGCCTGTTCAGAGCGACTTGAGCAAAGACTTTCCCCACTATGCTGAGCAGGGAGATTCCACGGTAGTTGTTGCAGTCACCGCGGTCACCTTTGTTTTTATAGAGGGTGATGATATTGGCATCGTGCATGTCCTGAGGTACTGCTCCCTCGTCCCAGCACAGGCATAGCAGTTCATGTAGTGCTGAGAGTATAGCAGGCTTGGCACTCTTGATTATTTCAGGGGTAATGCTGTCCTTCCCACGGGCTTTTCCGCTGGCTAGAGAATCAATGGCATCACTGAGTTCCGATTTTGTTGGCTGTATGTCCAGCTCATCCATGACTGGTAGAGGCTGGACTGCATTGAGGGCAGTCTCAGTGACAGCATTCTCCCTGGAGTACAGTTCTAGGTAGTGCTCAACCCAGCGGTCCATTTGTTTGTGTTGGTCAGTGATTATGTTCCCTGATTTAGATTTGAGGGGGGCGATCTTCTTGATGGTTGGCCCAACAGCTCTCTTCATGCCATCATACATTCCTCTGATGTTTCCGGTGTCTGAGCCAGCTGAATATGACTGCATAGGTGTTGCCAGTAGTCATTTGCGCAGCGCCTGGCTGTTCTTTGTGCAGTGCTTCTGGCTGCTTTAAGTGCTGTGGATGTTAAATCGCTGGGGGCTTTCTTGTAGTTCAACAGTGCAATGCGCTTAGCGGCTATGACAGGTTCCAGCTCTTCATTATGAGATTGAAACCAGTCTGCATTTCTCTTCGCACTTTTGCCGTAGGTGGTCAAAGCTGACTCATAGATGGCGTCTCTGATGTGGGTCCACTTGGTCTCAGCATCCCCTGTGGGAGTGTTTTGAAGGGCTGTTACAAGTGAATTTAGAAATTTTTGTAACAGCTGTGGGTGAGAAATTCTGCTCGTGTTGATGCGCGGGTGGCCCTTCTGCTTGGAATGATGCAACTTCTTTGGTCTGAGTCTAACCTTGCTGCACACCAGGGAGTGGTCGGTGTCGCAGTCCGCACTGTGGAAGCTGCGTGTGATTTGAACACTGTTTAAGGCGGCTCGCCTTGTGACAATGAGGTCTAGCTGGTGCCAACAGCATGGAGTGGGCTTCGCCATCAGAAACTCCTTGCTTAGCATGATAGAGCCTCCCTCAAATGGCTCGGAACGCATACTGTCCATCCGACTGCTCACCACCTCTGGTCCAGTGCACCTACTCAGCATCTATGCTCCAACACTCTGCTCCCCACCTGAAGCTAAAGACCAGTTCTACGAGCAACTCCATAACATCATTAGCAGCATCCCTAACACCGAACACCTATTCCTGCTGGGGGTCTTTAATGCCAGGGTTGGGGCCGACCATGACTCATGGCCCTCCTGCCTTGGGCGCTATGGCGTTGAAAGGATGAATGAGAACGGGCAGAGACTGCTTGAGTTGTGTACCTATCATAACCTCTGCATCACCAACTTGTTCTTTCACACTAAACCCTGTCACCAGGTTTCATGGAGGCACCCAAGATCGCGTCGTTGGCACCAGCTAGACCTCATTGCTGCAGAATATAAAAACTGCAAAATTAACATAGTTATTTTATTATTGATCGCATACTGTTCTCAATGAGGTGGCACATAGGTAGCACAGGATGATTGAGTTAACCATAGTTGGCAATAAACTCCCAATAATCCCTTTCTCACTTAATTCCCACCAGCAGAGGTTGCTACACTATCACGAACACTATAGAGAAGTTGCAGTGGTCATTCCAACACGTAATTATAAACAGACTGAGCAGCTTCACACAGAATGTGGAAACAAACCTTCAGCTACCTCTTATCTACCTATTCCATATCTATTAATAATACATTGGAATATACATTCTGTATGACTGTACACATTGCAGGAACTCTTTTTTAATCCCATTTATTAGTGTGCTTTGTTGGCAATGGCCGTGCAGACGTGGACTGTGTGAGTCCCCAAAAACATCAGCATAGTTTGGTGTGTTTCTTGTCTGTTTGCTTTGGTCCAATAGAATTCTATTCACCATGTTCTGTAGCATGTGGTTTTCCTGCTAGCTGACTTTTCAGTTCTGGTGCTCTTTATCTCGATCTGTAGCAACAGTTAAAACAAAACCCACTAAAGGGTTTAGTTTGCAGGAAACAAAAATAAACCGTAGAAATAAAAATCTAAAAAGAATATAATTTTATCCCTGTTATTCCTCCTCCACTTCCTTTCATTCGCACATTATGAGAGTAATTTTCCAAGTTTGTGCTACTGATGTTTGAGACTCCCTGCTGGCAGCCAAACTCCCAAATTCACCATTAAACTTTTGCCTCATCATGGACCGTTGGAACCTGCCAAGTGCCACTCTGTATACCAGTCACTCGGAGATGGAAAAAAAGTGGCCCAGGTTGGCTCTTCATCCACCTCTTACTTCCTAACTATTCAATCCCTTTCTTTAGTGGCCGGGCTGATAGCCAGAATTTACCACAGGGATCGTGGTCATGAGGTGTATCCTACAGTCCTGGATGGAATTGAAAATGTATTCCATGAATAATAAAGGACTGATAACTATTAAGTCGTGAAGTCATGTGAGTGTTGCTAAGGTGTGCCTCACAGTTGCAATACATCTGTATTAAGTAGTTACCATCAGAGTATTCTTGTTTATACTGCTTTTTATAGAACAAAACATGAATATGTGAATATTGAAATTCTGAAATGCCTAATGTAACTTTAGTAATTTTTATTTGAACCCAACAAAAGCATTGCACTTATGTTCATTCACATACAATATGCATTTGATTATTGAATGCATTATTTGTAATTAATCCTGGGTGGTAAATTGAGCTAAGTTATATTACTGTGCTCAGCCTTGCTGTCTAGGCCTCTATTAAGTTAATTTATCAATTTGGGTTCCTCTGCTTGATGTGATTACTTTGGTCACAGCATCACCATGTTCGTTTTGAGACTAGTGGGTCTTTGGCTGAAAACCACATTTTCAGTCAACAAAATCCCAGTTTTTAGATTTGATTCTAACTTTCAAAATAACCAATTTACATAAATGGGCAGAGGAAGGTAATTAAGGTTTTACACTTATTATGTACTTAAAAAAGATGTAAAATTAATAGAATATGGTCTACTGAAGGGGGAATAAAAGAAAGTTGGAATAATAAAAAAGTAAAAAGATGTATTCTGTTTGATCGGTGCTCCTGCCACTGGATTTGATAATCCACCTCTCCAATAACCTGTGTCTGGAATGTTCTATCTAAATGATGCACTGTAGCAACTCACCAAGGTTACATCAAAAGTGCCTCCCGGCCCTATGACCTCTGCCATTGAGATAGACAAGAGCAGAAATCTCACTGGAACGCCATCACTTCAAAGTTTCCTCAACATCACACACCATCCTGATGTGGACGTGTACAGCTTTTCCTTCATTGGCGCTGGGTCAAAATGCTGGAATTCCCTACCTAGCAACATTGTGGGAGCACCTTTGCCACAAGGACTGGAATAGTTCAAGAAAAAAGCTCATCACAATTAGGCGAGTAGGGATGGATGATAAAAGTGCTATCCTCATTCTGTAATTTTTTTTAAAAAGGAAAGCTTGGAAGAAGATAGGAGGAGGAAAAGGGATAACATGGTAAGAAGAAATAAATTATTCAGATTTTTGTTATAAAATTACATTTTTTCTAGTCTATAATTAATGCAGTAATACATCAAATCCTGATGTCCGAATAATTTTATTACTATAATAAATTAGTACATATTGGAAAGATATTGAAGCACTGAAAAAGTGCAGAAAAGATTTACAAGAATTGAAAGGATGCAGTTATCAGGAATGATTTTCTTTGGAAAAAAAAAGACTAAGAGAACACGTGATAGGGGACTAAAATTATGAAGGGATTTGGTGAGGTGGATGCTGAGAGATTGTTTAGATTTGAGGGTGAATACAGAGCAAGGGGACATGAATAAACGAAGCATTGTGAGAAGAAAATTGTTACACTATAGAAAATGTATATGTTCCTACACAAAAATAATCTCTGAAAAGCTCAAACAGGGAATTTTTTTCTGTCAATCAATGGCAAAATTAATATGACTGTTACCTCCAATATATATCGGCTGTTGATGATGTGGTTAATTTCTGGGATAATTTTACAAATTTGTGCTCCCATCCCAGAGCTTCACTCCTCAGGATGGAAAATTGTGGGAAGTACATGTCCAACTACCTAAGATGTGCTCCTGGCAAAAAGAAAAAAGGGCTTGCATTTGAATTGCTCCTTTCACGTTCTCAGGAAGTCCCAAGTGTTTTACAGCCAATGAAGTACTTTTGAAGTGTAGCCACTGTTGAGATGTATGGAAAATGGCAACAAATTTGTGCACAGCAAGCTCCTACAAACTGCAATGTGATAATGACCAGATATTGGCCAAAATATTCGGCTCTGTACTGTTGCTGAAGCTGGAACCTAGAATTGTAGAAAACAGTGGCGGACCATTTCTGGCCATTTCGGCTTGGCCCACACTGGTAAAGGCGACAGTACAGGTGTGCCGTGTGTGTGCCAAAAGCTTTGACAGTGGGCAGACAGTGATGTCAAATAGCATGTCAGGCTAATTTGACACACAGGTCCAGTGAACGCTGTGTCCTTAACACTCCCAAATGAACATGCGTTCAACTGCATGAGAGACCACCTCCGCCCCACCCCCACTAGTACTAAATAAAGGGCCAGCCATTCAACTGCAGGTGTGGTCCTTTTAACTTACATTTGCTTTTGCAAAGTTTGTGGAAGTACTGTGGTGTGTTCTTGGAGGAGTTTAGTTGACTTATTGGATATTGGAATGAGTGTTGCTGCATCCTCACAGCAATCTTGGAGGTGTTTTCTGCCCCATATACAGAAAGCTTGCTGGAGTTATGGGGGCTATAGTTGCAGTCCCTCTTGGGTTGCAACACAATAGGGCCATGGAGCACAGGCTGCAGAGGGGACTCCGAATGTCAAGCGAGGGGACTTCACTGTCTTCTCTTTTACCAGAGAGAAGCAGGAGGAGCGGGTAAATGCTTTGCCAGGGTTGTGGGATTACCATTGGCACAGGGAGCCATCAACTGCACACATGTGGCTCTGTGGACCTCACATGTAAATAAGCCGAGATACAGGAACCTCAAGGGCAACCACTCCATGAACATCCAGGTCGTGTGCAACCATGCACAGAACATGGTGTCAGTGAATGCGCACTGTTCTGATAACAGCCAAGATGCTTTCATCCTGAAGCTGTCAGCTGTTCCTGCCGTCTTTGGGACACCATGACAAACCAGCGGGAGGCCCCTTGGAGACAAGGGATACCCTTTGTCCACATGGCTGATGATTCCTCTCCACCACTTGGCCACGCGAGGGCAACACAGCTATAATGAGAGGCATGCAACCACAAGAAACATTGTGGAGCAGACCACTGACGTCCTCAACCAATGGTTCCACTCTCTGGACCACTTGGGTGGAGCACTGTGGTACTCAACAGCGGGCGTGTCTAAGTTGTGATAGTCTGCTGCATCCTCCACAACATTGTTCTTATGAGGGAGGAGAAGGAGGAAGTATCTGGGACCCCTTCACTGCAGATGGGCTGTCCAGAAGCAGCTACTGAGACTCTGTTTCCCCTAAGACCTCATTCCATCATCATTGTTCCACAATTCCCAACTTTCAATCCATCTGCTATGGACCATCACAACATCCTCTTTTCAAAAATCCTGAAATAAAAGCCACCAACAAAACATTATTCTATAACAAACTTTATCCAGCAGCACATCCAATAATACATACAAAACTGAACTATTGACCCATGTGCATTCCCTTAGTGCCTTTGCCTGGTCTAGTGCTCCTGTGTAGTACTACTGCAGTGGCTAGAGTACAGCTGGTGGAAGGCTGTTGATTTTCACTGAGCTAACAGTGAAGCTGGACCCTTCAGAATGCCCTCAAGCAGCTGAGTTTTGAAGGCCTGGTTTCTGACTGCAATACCTTGGCATAGGTGGCAAGTCTGGGCTGGCTGGCTGAGAAGCACCAGCAAGGGCACTGGTGGAGTGCCAGTGGTGAGAGCACCAAAGCTGTAATCCTGAGAGTGTACAGCAGGTTTGGGCTCCACAGTGCAACTGCTACACCCCCAGGGCAGTGTTTCAGCAATCCTAGTAATCTGTTGGAGGACAGATTGCTGGACTGCCACAAGAGCCTGCATGCCCCTTTGAGTACTGAGATCCACAGCTATGATGGCAGCAGTGTGAGCCTGCATGGCAGCAAGCATGGATCTCATAGCCTCAGTTTGAACTTCCACTGCAGCACTGAGATGTTGGCTGACTTCTGCCTGTACTACAATGGAAGCAGAGACAAATGCTGCATCATGACTGAGTCCACAAGTGCAGTTAAAGAGTTAGTCACCACTTTCACACTGGAAAGGATGGGCTTCAAGCTCTCTGCGATGCCCTGTGCCACATTGGAGCCGAACTCCTCCCTGGTCCTTGACAGTGACAAAGAAGCTGTTCTAGCAGTTCTGCCAATGCACCAAGTATCTCTGTGAGCATGCTCATCAGCATTCTCCTGTACACCATCCCATCTGAGTCCCCTGTAGTAGAACCTGTCTGCATCCTCGCCCAACAGTGGGCTAACAAACAAATTGTTCTTTCCCCCAGTTCTACTTCAGTCCAGTTGTGTGCAGTGACTCACCACGTGCAGATCCTGGCACTATAGTAACCTCAGGTTCGGCGCTGTGCCAGTATCTGAGCTGGTGGCTGAAATTGTCAAATCAAGTTACAATGGGCGGAATTTTACGTTGGGCAGGAGGCCCCACCCATCGGCCAAAAAGTCGGGCAGAGCCTGCCTCTGCCAGGCCTGGGAGCACTGCCAGGCCTGGGAGCCACACTAGGATTTTATGTGGCCTAGGCCCTTAATTGGTCTTCGTGCCAATCAGTCAGCCGGCAGCTCTCAGTCCCAGCAGTGTCACCGGGAGCTGTGTCACTGCTGGGACTGCACCAGACACAGTCAGATCGTGGATGCCGACCTGGAAAAAAGGTACGTTTTTGGGGCCTTGTCGGGGACAATTGGCCCAGCTCCAGCGAGGCAAGGGGGGGGTTGGTTGGAAGCGGGGAGGACTTTATTTCAGTGGGGGAGGTTGGAGCTTTGGTGGGGGGTTCCCTCTGTGGGGCACAGGGTGCCCGATCAGGATGGCCCCCATCCCCCCAGCCTGCAAGGACGCCTGAGGTGCCAACTGGTAGCTGGCAAAATACCAGCGGCAGCGGGAAGAGGCTGTTAAGTGACAGTTCATTGGCCACTTAAGGGCCTTGATTGGCCTGGGGCAGGTGGGCTATTTCCTACAGCTGCCGCCCCAGTAAAATTGCAGTGGGGGTGGGAAGGCGTTGAGAATGGCAGCACCGCGCCCCCTCATCTCCTACTCAATTTTACAGCCTCCTCCCCCCACCACCAGCCCGCTCCTGTGGGGGGAGAGGGTGTAAGATTCTGGCCTGTGTTTCTTCCTCAGAGGTTTGTAGCATCTCTTTCCTTTCATGATGAGGCTGAAATAGCTGGCCAGGCAGCAGTTCTTAGGTATCTGAAAGCAGAAAATCAGAAGGGGAGTTTTGAGGTAAAGGAAGGGGGTAGAGTGGAAAGCTGTGGTCACACTGTCTGCAGCTTACACTTCATGCCAGAGAGTAGGATGATGGTGAGGTGGTATTTGAGAAGGGCCATAAGGCAATAACATGT
The DNA here is from genome assembly GCF_036365525.1 of Heterodontus francisci. Taxonomy (NCBI): domain Eukaryota; kingdom Metazoa; phylum Chordata; class Chondrichthyes; order Heterodontiformes; family Heterodontidae; genus Heterodontus; species Heterodontus francisci. The sequence goes on along the minus strand of NC_090372.1, from coordinate 118,278,440 downwards.
TGTCATAATGGATGTGATGCTGGAAGCAGTGGGCTCTGTCACAACCAACCCTAGCACCGTCTTCACCAGTGGGCTTAGGTAATGCAGACATGCCTGACCCGTTTGGTTCTGTTCTGCTCCCTGTGGTTATGGACCACCTTGTCCTGCAAGAAAGAGGGAAGAATATTAGTGGGATTGTTGCAATGTGTTTGGGTGATGTGCCTGCCATAGCTGAATAGCAGGAAGTATGTGGAGGTTGTGAGAGATGGGTGTGAGACTGAAATCATTGGTGGATATGTGAGGGTGAGGTAGAACATCTGAATGTTAGGCCTAAGTCCTAAGTGCTAGGGACAGCTGATGGTTGAGTGAGTGAGGGGGTGTGGTACATTGAGCAGTGTGAGGGTTTGATGGTACAATGGGTAGGAGATATCATTTACAGATGTATTTACTGACTTAACCACCTGCGTGATGTCATTGAGCTTCTTGCAGCACTGCTGCCAGGTCTTCAGGACCAGAATCCAGGCTACCTGCTCCCATTTCCTTCTCTGGGTGTTCCTTGAGGGTCTCCTGCACCACCACCCCCTCCCAACGGCATGGAAACATGGCCTCTCTTATCTTGTTGACCTCCTGGACTGAGGCCTCCACTGCTGTATTCGAGAACCAGGGAGTTGTCTCTCTTGCCTGTTGCTCCACTTGGTATCCTTCTACTTACAGCACTTGCATTACAGGTAGTCAGCAGTAGCTTCTGTGTAATGAGTGCAGCTCCCCTTTAGGAGGGGCAGGCTGCCTTTAAGATAAGTAGGCTAGCTGAAATATGTGCTAGCCAGGAACGTTACTAGGCCCCCTGTTGAATGCTCAGTAAGCCAGCAGGGTGGGTCACACTCGGCCGAATACTACAGTGATTCAACTGAGGAGGCAGCATTAAATTTGTGAGGTGCATGCTTCAACAGGCTAATCAGGAATCATGAGCCCCCGCACACACAAAATGGGAGCAGTTCAATTTTAATCCATTCTTTTTTCAGGTGTTGGATGAAAGATAAATATTGGTTCGAACAAAAGGAGAACTTCCTGCTGGTAGACAGAGATCCTCAATGGGAATGCAGGTTTGTAAAATTATTCCTGATTTACCTGTTTCATTTTTTTTTAAATTGTGACATTTCCTGTGATGTGTCGTTTTGCCAGGATTATGATTTAGTGAGTTACTGTAAGTATAAGTATGTGCAGACTATATTAGTTTAGTTTAAATTAGTATTAAGCATACATTCATATATTAATTACACCTTATTTGAAGGTGAAATTATTGTTCTGTTTGATCCAAACAAATCCTATTTAACTTCATGTATAAAACATCTGCCTATCACATTCTTGCTTATAACCGAGTAACAAACTCAACTGAGAGAAGAGTATTCATTGCTGCTTGATAGAGTCCATCAAAAATTATAGCAACTTCTGGCTGATGGCCAGAGCCATTGCACATTTAAGATAGGGCGGCACAATGGCGCACTGGTTAGCACCGCAGCCTCACAGCTCCAGGGACCCGGGTTCAATTCTGGGTTCTGTCTGGAGTTTGCAAGTTCTCCCTGTGTCTGCGTGGGTTTCCTCCGGGTGCTCCGGTTTCCTCCCACCGCCAAAAGACTTGCAGGTAAATTGGCTGTTATAAATTGCCCCTAGTGTAGGTAGGTGGTAGGACATATGGGATTACTGTAGGGTTAGTATAAATGGGTGGTTGTTGGTTGGCACAGACTCGGTGGGCCGAAGGGCCTGTTTCAGTGCTGTATCTCTAAATAAAAAAAATAAAATAAAAAAAATGAATACTTGCTCCTCCCACCCCTTCCTCCTCCCCTGACTTCAACCTGCTTGGACCCCATGATCACAACATGTTTTTCACAAGGCTCACAGCACATTTAGGGCCTGGCCTTTAAGTACCTCTTGTTGATTTGTCACCTCAAGGGGGAGAAACATGTATGCATATGCGTGGAGTGTGTACAGCTGCTTAGACTAGTGCCTTGTAACCATTGTTTTCAATGTGTGTGGCCACAGCATGCAGGTATGAACAAGGTGTCTCCAGGTGAGTATTTGTGTAACAGCATTCAAACCTGACCTGCCCCAGGCATCAATACATAACAAACTTCTATCTAATGTTAACATGAAAGTGAAGTATTGTTTGATCACAGAAAGCTGGATGAGTTACAATTTTTGCAGTGATTAAAATGCAGACATTAGAATGTATTTTCCAGTGAAATTTATGCTGTCAGACGTTAGGACTGTAAAGTGACTGTTTCCAGTTGTGAATACACTAGGTAATGGCACCTTGGCCATTGTCTCAGGGTAGGACTGCTTACACTGCACAAGATTAGTTAATGAAAATAAAATTGTGAGTTGCTTCAGCTCTTCGGCCTGAACATGCTTACATTGTATTGACTCTGGTGACTGTTTTCATTTCTGATAGCATTTGTTGATAGTTGTCTCCCATTATGTTTTGACACAAGCTCAGACATTTCACTGCTGGCTGCTTGTTGAGGTGTATAAATTGGACGGCTGATGCCCGAAAATAAGCCAATTATCTGCTGTGTCGTGGTTACACTCACCACTGGAGTATCAAAAACATATAGCTTCCATGAAAGCAGCTGGAATAATTCAGATACATTGGCTAGAATTTTATCCCCCCCCCCTCCCCCAAAGAGCGGGCTGGTGGCAGAGGAGGGGGGGCCAAAAAATGGAGTGGGAGGCTCAGGAGACCCTTCCCGACCCACTCCCGCCTTCGCCGCCATTTTACGCAGGGCAGCGGCGACGGGAAACGGCCTGCCCACCCCAGGCCAATCAAGGCCCTTAAGTGACCAATTAATGGCTACTTAAGGGCCTCTGCCTACCGTCATGGGGATTTTACCCTTAGGCGGGTGGCCCAGGCCTGAGAAAAGCCGCCTGACAAAGGTAGGTGGCTTTCTGATGGTCTCGGGGGAGGGGCTCCCCGCCTGACCGGACACCCTGTGCCTGAAAGAGGGCCATCCCCGATGCCCCAGACACCCCCAACACCCCCCCCCCACTCCCCCAATCGACTCTCCTTGCCTCGCCGGGGCCCGACCGATCACACCCGATGAGGCCCCGAGAAACCTACCTTTTTCCAGGGCCGTCCTTCCTCTTCATGTGGAAGCTAGGTTGCAGTCCCAGCAGTGGCCACCGCTCCTGGTGGTGCTACTGGGACTAGGAACTGCCGGTCCACTGATTGGCTGGCATCTCCATTAGGTGGGACTTCCTACCTCAATGAGGTGAAAGTTCCGCCTCAGACCAATTAAGGTCCTGGGGACCGTAAAATCCAGACTGGATCCACAGGCTTAGCGAAGGCGGGATCACCACCGACTTTTCAGTCAGTGGACAGCTCCTATCTCCCATGCGAAAAACTCTGGCCATTGGAACTGATTTTGTGATCATGTGATATTGACAGTGGGACACTTCGGGGGGTGGGGGGGGTGGGGAGCGGATTTTAACTCCCAAAATAAGATGTTAATGTGTGTGTACACCTTTAAGAGGTGTGGCTACAAGATCATGGTGGTCATGTAAGAGCTATGATGTAACACACCACATGATTCTGAGTGTTTAGCAGTCTTGAAGGAACACCTGTAAAGTGAACATCTGGATGAACTAGCTGCTCTTCCATTGCTGAATAACGAACCCACAATATTGCGTTATTGGTCCCATCTGGAGTGGTCAGTCTTTGTGTGCAGTCTCTACTTACACCGAGTTTCAAGGAACATACAACAGTTAACATTTAAAAAATTTCAAACGACACCCAAATCTGCCTCCAGCCCACCCACTTGCAGGTTTTATGGGACAAGGCCCATTCAGCCAACGCACCCCCAGAAGAATTGGCAATTTAAATTTAATTTAATGATTTAATCTGATTTAATCTGCTTTACAGGTTTAACAGTGGCCAGTCAGGTTTCTCATGCCTCAGGAACCCTCGCAGCTGAAGGGAAGTGAGGACGGCTTCAGGGGAAGGTGAGTGCCTTTACAGCACTGCTTTAGGTCAGCAGGACCAGGAATGCTTCCCCCTGGCCCCCCAAGCTCCTCCCCATCAGCCTGTCCCTACAAAAAGACCCTAGATTGTGGATCGGAGCCCCCCCCACAACCTCCTATCAGGATTGGGGATCGGATGCCCCTGAACCCCTGTTTGATAGCTGGAGGAGTAGATGCGATGGTGTATGAAGTAAAAGCAAGGAGGAATTCTCCTTTTAAGAACTCTAAGAACATTCACCCCATAAGGTGGGATGTGCTCTATTCCTGGCAGCCTCAATACTATGCATTCACCTGCAGGGCCAGGTGAATATACAGGAAAAGATGGCATTCTTTAAGGAATTTGGAAAGTAAGGCTACCCAAGTTCCATGGCATGCACAATATGTTTTCTATCAATCCTTACTGCTCACCCATGCCAAGCCATTACACAGCCTTACAGCTCTTTCATTCATGTCTTTCATTTTTTCAGGTCAGGTCACCAAGAACAGGTATGTTAATATAGTGGTTATGTTACTGGACCAGTAATCCAGAGCCCTAAGATAATAATTTAGTGATGTGAGTTTAAATCCTACAATGGCACTTAATGCATTTGAATTCAGTTTTTTAAAAAATTGAATAAATCTGGAATAAAAAGCTAGCTTATGTAGGTTGCATAGAATCTACAGCACAGAAACTGGCCATTCGGCCCAACTTGCCTAGGCTGGCATTTATACTTCACATCAGACTCCTCCCACCCCTCCTCTTCTTGCCCTATCAACATATCCTTCTATTCCTCTCCCCTTCGTATACTTAGCTGGCTTCCCTTTAAATACATCTATGCTACTCATCTCAACTATTCTTTTTTCACCTGAATTGTATTTTGAATTTATTAATAACTATCATATTATAATCTCTAGTTTTGGATGCCCCTATAAGTGGAAATATTCTTCCCAGTCTACCCGATCAAATCCTTTCAAAATCTTAAAGACCTCTAGCGAGTCACTCCTCAATCTTCTCTTTTCTAGATCACCTGTGAAGCTATTGGATTGTCATTTAAAAAAAACAACTCTTTCATTAATATCCTTTAGGGAAGGAAAGCTGCTGTACTTACACAGTCTGTCCTCGATGTGACTCCAGACCCACACCAATGTGGTTGACCTAACTGCCCTCTGAAATGACCTAGTAAGTCAGTTGTATAGAAAGAAATATAATAAGAAGAAAACTGGACAGACCAGTTAGCTTCAACCTCAAATGAGGATAAAACAAAGGTACACGAAACCCAATTGATCCTGTAAAGTCCTCCTCACTACACATGGGGACTTGTGCCAATATTGGGAGAGTTATTCCATAGACTAGTTGAGCTAGTCACAGAATTTATACCTTTTAGCCAACATTGACTGGATCCCACTGACAGGTGGTGAGAGTACCAACACAAGTCCAAGATACTTGATCTGATCCTCACCAATCCACCTGTCAAAGAGGCTTCTGTCTAAGAAGTATTGGTGGGAGTGACCACCACACAGTGTTTCTGCGGATGAAGTCCTCTCCTCACACTGAGGACTGGGTGGCACTATCACTGTGCTAAATGGGATAGATCAAGAACACAGCTAGCATCTCAAAACTGGGCATCCATGAAGTTCTGTGGGCCTTCAGCAGCAGCATAATAATATTCTACCACAATCTGGCATAATCCTTGCTCATCCATTGCCGTCAAGCCAGCTTTAATGAAAGGTGCACCAGAAAATGAGGTGGCAACCTGGTGAAGCTACAACACATGCATGCTAAACAGTGGAAACTGCATGTTTTCCCACAATCAACAGATCAGATCAAGCTCTGCCATATCCAGTCATGAATGGTGGTGGGCAATTGTATAACCAAAGGAAGGAGGAGGTTCCATGAATAAATAAAAATTAAAAATAACTCCTGCATATCTGTCCTTTAGCAGGAGACACATTCAAGCTGAAAATCTAAAGCCTTGCTAGTTCTGCACGTATATCTTCCAATTATTGTAATACAAACATGACCACTTATAGGTACCCAAGATCGGCTTTAAGTTGGACATATTGCAACCTTCTGTGACCACATGTACCTTGTAAAATTGATTACATTGAGCAGAGGTGTTCTATATTTCACTGGGAATGGAGATATATGCCGGCCATGCTGAGCAATGGCCCAGCCACCTATCTGATGCACATGTGAGCTGCATGTAAGCTGACATTGCCATGCCAGCTAGACACAAGAGTTGTAGGCATTGGTGATTATGCCATCCATGGCACAAAAGTGAGTGATGTGTAACAGCAAGGATGATACTTTGGGTGGACTAACAGGGAATGTTTGTATCCACTCAATGGAAAGACAATGAAGTGTGTAGGTGAAGATGCACTTACCAGTGGCCTTATAGTAAGTGGAACCGGCAGTATTTCCAGGAGAATCCAGAGTCTCATCAGTCCTGCACACCCCTCACACCCCCAAAGTGACATCGCACTGGGGAGGAGGGCAGTTGGGAAAGTCTCCTATGCCTCCCTTAGTGGAATTTGTCATTGCAGTCAGAAAGGGGTGGAATAGAAATTAGTTCTACCCCAAATTCCTGTCCATTCACTCCTACTGTGTGCAATTCTGTCCCTACTGTTCCCACCTCCAAGCAGAATATCTATGCTTCATCGCTCCCCAGAATTCTACAGCTGCTTTACTAAAACAACTCGATGCCACATATCTTTGCTCATCTCCCCCTTTATGTGTCTTGTATTGGTAATAAAGATGATATCCAGCAGCTTGTCAGATGAACAAAAGCAATAATATATCATTTTTGATCACTTCATACATCACAACCCCCAGAAAAAGGCTTTGAAAAATCTTGTCATTTTGCTGAGTTTAAGAGTTTGAAATATTGAGCCACTCCCTCAGCCTGTGAGGCCACAGTGGGGTCTCTTAAGCTAGTCGTTTAGTGCTGGTGACGCTTGCTTTCTCGCCTTGTCTAATGCTCTGTCCTTACTTTCCATTTTTTGTTGCATTTTTCATTATGCCTTTCTCCTCATAAATCTCTTTTCCTTTTCTTTTTGATAATGTTTCGTTTTGCAAGGTTGCAGCAGCCCACCCTTCTCTGCCTGTGGATGTTATAGACTGGCTCATCAGCAAAAATCTCAACCCCTTAAAGCTAGCAAATGAACAACTGAGTTAAGAAACTTTCTCGATCCACCCATATAAAAAATAAAGTTGCCATGTGATGTCTATTAGCATCCTTGCCTGAAATGCTCTGGCTTTTTTTTTTTGCAAGGTTTGTAATTCACTAGTGCCAAGAAAACATCTGGTTTGAAAGCTGCCACCCTTCAATAACTTCCTGGCTAGCAGTTAGAAGTCTCTGTAACTGCCGACAGTAACTCTACAGTCTTGAAGTGATGTGAAAGAACTCTAGAGGGTGCAGTCTACACAGTCCATTATCCTGTGAAAAGCTGATCCAGTCCAACAGACCAAACTCCATAGTGTTTTCTGGATAGTAAATTACATCAAAGTGGCTAACTGTTATTATAATATCTCCATTTGGGAGTTCCACGTGGCAAGCTGTGCAGTATAGTTGGTCTTGAGTTGTGTGGAATTGAACATCAATTGACCTCAACACTGAGAAACTAATGCTCTTCTTTCATTACTGTTGTGAAATAAAATGATGCTTTTTTTTTCAAATCTGAGTTAAAATCAAGCTTGATATTTTCCAATATTACACTTATGCTCTATTTTATAATTTGTGTTTTCTTTCCTTAGCTCGGTGTTATTTTGAAGAAAACACAACACCCAAATTTTTAAATTTTACTTTGTACTCCACTGAACCAGAATAAAAAGAGTCAGTTTGATGCAAATATACCATGCTACTGTATTTTTCTTCCTTCTTAAAGAAAAGCTTTACTCTTGTGGCAGAATTGAGGGAAATTTGTAATAAATAGGAAAATGGCTCATAAAAAATAAACACTTGAGACACAACAGAAGAAGTTCTAAATGCCTCAACTGGGTATAAACTGGATGGAATGGGAGTTAATGTCCAAGTGCTACACAAACTGCTCTTGTAACACCCTGCAAACATTTTAATGCAGCTTTTTTCTTGGCCGCACGTGGGGGCCTCATAAATACATGTAAATCGTGGTTCTACACAGAACCCAGGGCTATCTTAACAGCTTACTGGGCAGGTGCTCCACCCAGTAAAACCTGGTAAGTAGGAAACCTTGACAGATAAGTATAAAACTTATTTTTGTGGGGCCAGGAGGAGCAAGGTGGACCCACAAAAAATGTTTAGGCCACTGCTGGTCCAGGCTCTCCCTCAACTTTCCCGCTAAGCTCCATCCAGCAGCCTGGAAGGTATTACACACCATTGTTCTACACTAACTAACACATGTGTACGGTCACGCAAAAAAATTTAAAGGGCCCGTACATTGAAAAAACTGACCACACACAACTAAATTTTAAAGGGAATATTGCTCCCTCTCCTTTGTGCTTGTAAAACCTTTTCGAGCTATCACCCCTCGCCCCCAAACACTGATGACTTGTCCTGAGTGCTGGCGGGGTGCCCTCCGGAAGCCCAATATTCAATAGCTGGCATTCATTGAGATGTATCTAGTTTTTGGTGAGCAATTCAACACATCAGTGTTTATGAGGCCTGGCTGTTAAAATGGATGTTGGCATCTCCATGATAGGAGCCCTGCATGTACTATCAGCGAACCGTGTGGGAGTGTAAGTTCTTCCGAACAACAACCGCACTTAGATTGCACCTGAAATGTAGTATGAAGTTCTACATCAAAGTAAAAATAAATCAGACAATGAAAGCCTATGCAAAAAGGATTAGAGCTTTAAATGAAAGTGTGATCAAAGAGACAGGTTTGAGTAGAGGGAGGAAGCAAGATGGAGCTCAGGGAGAGTGATTCAAAATGTTTTATGATTGATGGAACTTACAGAAAATATTTTATTTTCAATTAAGTACTTGAAATCTCCAGTTACTACCATTTGTGAAATATCTTGCAATATTCACAGACAAAATCCCATACTCACTGTATAAAAAGTAAATTTTTGTTACATTGGTATAATGCAAAAACCATCTGCACACATTTTGTACACTTCACAACTATGACAACTCCACTTTCTCCCCTACTAGAAGTGTGAGGTCTCTGCAAACTCACCAGATATTTCATAAGAGCATAACAAGACTTGAAACAAGACCCATAAAGCTGCTTCTTCCACCAATTACATTGGACTGAATTTTATGCAGCCAGCGGGGGTCCTGATGCTGGGACAAGGGGAACCCTGCCTCAGCCGTCTGGGGGACCCCCAGCTGCATTTCATGGTGCTTGGGCAATTAACTTCCCGTTCCTTTAAGGATGGGAATTTCCCCTCCAAGAACTGCCGGCCAACAGCCAATCAAAGGGCTTGCAGTTCAGCAGTCCCAGAAGCACCACTGAGAGCAGTGACCACTGCTGGAGCTGCAGCAGTCACTGGACCAGGAGCAGCCATGGAGTCCCTGACTACAGGTAAGTGGAGGTGGGTTCACCAGGGCCTGTCAGGCAGGTCCCCGTGAGGGTGGTGGGTTGTTGAGGGCAGGGGGGTGGGTGGCACAGTGATGACCTTTGCCGCGGGGGGCCCTCTGTGGGCCACAGATTGCTCATGGAAGAGGGCACACCCCCCCCCCCCCCACCCCAACCACAAGCTCACACGGAGGCCACCTGGTTTTACTGGGTGGCCTCCACATGTGTCGGAGGCCCCCCCACCCCCACCCCCACCCCCATTGCTAGTAAAATGCCAGCAGCAGCAGAAATAGGCCCTTAAGTCCTTAAGTGGCCCTTAAGGGCCTCAATTCGCATCTGGGCAGAAAGGCTGCCCTTGATTTTCCCTATCCTGGACTAAATTAAATGACAATGGGAAGGTAACCCCCTACATGCACCCCCCCCCCACCCCCCCACCCCCACCTTCTATTTTATGGCCTTCCCACCTCCCTGCTCTTCCCTGGAGGGCTCAAAATATTTAGCCCATTCAGTCCGTTCTATCATCAGCAGCCATTGCCTTGTGAAGTTTACTGAACTGAATTATAAAAGCTCTTATTAGCCTTTGCACAATTAATCTGCCCATATACAATATTGTAGCTTAGATTAAATGCTGCATTATACGTCATGCTTTCAATGCTATGTTATTTATCTAACTGATGTGATTGAATTCGGAAAGGTCACGTTATTTGGGGCGGGTACAGAACATGCATTTTTTTGGGTAGATGGCACCATCAAGGGGGGCAAGAATGGGTTCACTTCTGATGACAATGACTTGGGATAGTGATGGAGTTTTCAGAGAAGGTAATAGGATTACAGCAACAACTTTAACACAACAATGACTTTCAAGGACTTTCAAGGGCAGCACGCGCAGTGGTTAGCACCACAGCCTCACAACTCCAGCGACCTGGGTTCAATTCTGGGTACTGCCTGTGCGGAGTTTGCAAGTTCTCCCTGTGACCGTGTGGGTTTTTGCCGGGTGCTCTGGTTTCCTCCCACGGCCAAAAACTTGCAGGTGACAGGTAAATTGGCCATTGTAAATTGCCCCTTGTGTAGGTAGGTGGTAGGGAATATGGGATTGCAGTAGGGTTAGTATAAATGGGTGGTTGTTGGTCAGCACAGACTTGGGCCGAAGGGCCTGTTTCAGTGCTGTATCTCTAAATAAAATAAAAACTGCTGGACGCCTGTTTCTCACCTGTTAGTGCATGCCAGTTTGCCCTTCTGGATCAACTTTCAGGCAGGTCTTTAAATGGGAGCCAAGCATTCCCAAAAAAACCAGGTGAAAGGCTTTTTAGTTATATAAGTCAAGATCCTAAGCCTGCATTTGGACCCCAATTGTAACTTGCAAAGAAAAATAGATGAATTATTCATGGTGCATGCCAGGCACATTTCTCCAGACATTGAGAGATATAACCAGTGATCCTTAAAGGCCTCTCCAAAAAGTGCTTTTTTTTTTTTGCATTTGCTTAAAGATTCCTATGGACCCATTTCCCTACCTCCTTGGGACCCAACTCCTTCCTCCCTCTCCCACCAGCAGCCCCACGCATCCTTCCACAAACTCGACGGGCGTTAATACACAAGATAAGCTCATGGTGTTGGGGATAATATATTAGCATCGATAGAGGATTGTCTATCAGGAAACAGAGAGTCAGGATAAATGGGTCATTTTCAGGTTGGCAAGCTGTAATTAGTGTGGTGCCACAGGGATCAGAGCTGTGGCCTCAACTATTTACAATCTATATTCATGATTTGGATGAAGGGACAGAGTGTATTGTAGCTAAGTTTGCTGATGATACAAAGATAGGTGGGAATGCAATTTGTGAGGAGGACACAGAAGCCGGGAGTTTATTCTTGCGATGGGTTCTTGACATCCGGAATAAGTGATGCTGAGAATCCTGCATCGCCTCTTCTCCGGAAGGCCTACCAAAACTGGCACTTAAGTGGACAGCGGCGGGCATTCCACAGGATCAAGGACCCCATTGCGGGAAGTCCCGCTCTTGTAGAGTTGCCGGAAAATCAGCAGCTGGCAGCACCTCCACTGAACAGGGCCACCGTGGAGGAGGTGGCTGCTGCCGTGGAGCACCTACTGGAGGCCCAGGAGCATCACTGGACCCGGGCCACAGGTAGGTCAGGATGGAAGGGATTTCGTGGGGTGGGGGTCGTGGGGGAGGGCAGTGTCGGGGGTTCGGCAGCGAGGGAAGGGGTTGGTTCTCTTCAAGCCCCCCCCAACTTCCTGATGCTGGGTAGCCTTGTTCAGGCACGAAGTGTCTTTTAATAAGGGCCCACTCCCCACCCCAGAGCTGGGAAGCAGTCCACTCTGTTTTTCGTGCCGTGCTTCCTGTGTGGCGACAGGGCCACCTGCTGCACATCTAATTGCGGCAGTAGTGGGATGAGGCCCTTAATTGGGGATTAATTGCCCAGTAAGGGCCGCAGTTGGCAGCAGGGCGGGAAGCCCATTCAAAGACCTTATTGCCCTGAATTGAATTTTGGCAGTGGCGGCGGGAACCCACCATCCCGTCTGATTTTATGCTCTCCCCGCCTCCAAACTCATCGTGGGTAGGTGGAGTATAAAAGTAAGGAAGTCTTGCTCCAACAGTACGGGGTAGACCACACCTAGAGTACTGAGTGCAGTACTCGTCTCCTTGTTTAATGAGGGATATACTTGCATTGGAGGCAGTTCAGAGAAGTTTCACTAGTTTGATTCCTGGGATGAAGGGGTTGTCTTATAAGGAAAGGTTGAGCAGGTTGGGCCTATACTCACTGGGGTTTAGAAGAATGAGAGGTGATCTTATTGGAACATAAGATTATGAGGGGGCATGACACGGTAGATGCTGAGAGGATGTTTCCCCTCATGGGGGAATCTAGAACCATGGACCATAGTTTCAGAATAAGATGTCTCCCATTTTAGATGGAACTGAGGTGAGGAGAAATTACTTCTCTCAGAGGGTCATTAATCTTTTGAATTCTCTGCCCCAGAGAGCAGTGGAGGCTTGGTCATTGAATATATTGAAGGCTGAGTTAAATAGATTTTTGGTCTACAAAGGGAGTCAAGGGTTATGGGGGGACAGACAGGAAAGTGGAGTTGAGGCCACAATCAGATCAGCCATGATCTTATTGAATGGCGCAGCATGCTCAAGGGGCCGAATGGCTTACTCCTGCTCCTATTTCTTATGTTTTTATGTTCTTATACCAGTGGCTAGGTGCTGCCCCAAAACAGGCGAGCTTGTTTGGTGCCCCCAGCTTGCTGCTATCATGTTATTTAGGCCTGAGTCTGACAGGGTTCAGGCTCCTTGACTGCCACGTTGTTGGGTGTACCAGTATCAATATCATGCCCATTCAGCACCCAAACCAAAAATCTCCCTCTCTGATTTTATAACCCATAGAGACAGAAGGAAAAACAAAAATCAGTGTGTTTCACAGCTGGAACTCATCATGTGCCTTTGTGATGAATAAGTGTGACGGCCAACCCTTCACAGCACACTAAGTGTTTCGACCAGACGTTTACTGTACTGCAATGCTACATTGTGCTCCGCTCTATGCAAAGCTCACAAACAGCAGCTTTGAAGATTGCTAGTTGGAACTTCACTTCCCTATAGGACTAAGTGGAAGGAGAAATGACCAGGAATCCCCATCTTTGATAACGTATCAGTACTGAATTTGGGCAGGGGAAAAATATAGACAGAAGAAACAGCAATGGATTGGTTAAAAAGCAAACCAGTGTCTCAGTGTGCTAAAGTGATTTCCACATGTCCTCTTGTAAACCTGCCAGGACAGCATTGGATTGGCAACCGCTTGTGGAGACAGAGTGGGAGGGATTCTTGTTCTCTCCTAGAAACTCTTCATATTTGGATTCCATTTTGGGAAGTAGGCCAAGCCCAACATCCACTTTATTCCCAGAACCAGTTCATGTAAAAGAGCTTTTTATATACAAAATTCTGCCACTAGATTGTCTCAGTGAGGCAAGGTCAGAATGATTCTAATATGGTAGTGAGTTTTCTTTGAAACAAAATTATATATCCTTGTGGTGGGTGATCACTGGGGCTGGATTTGATTATCCATTATGGGCAAAAAGTATGTGCAGACATTTTTAGCCACAATCATATTTAGTTTATTTTTTATTTTTGCTTTAATTTTTCTTCCTTGTTCTGACTTCCTATGTGTCCTTGTTTTTCATAAAGTATATAGTGCTAATACTTGGGAAAAAAACAGAAGTACCTGAACCAACTATCCATATGGCCATCCACCCTACTTCATACCAACACTGTAAGATATTCCACCTGTCTAGGTCTTCAAAGCTGTCTGCACTTACTTTCAACCATCTCACATGTTGGAAATGTTAATGCTCATTTTTTAATTGTATTGAAAATTACTTGAAAAACATGTCCCAGTGGCAGCGTGGAATGATTCCACAGCATAAAAGTTAAGAGTGCTTGTGATCTTGACAGTTATGATCTGGCAGTGTGAGCCTTTGAAAGAATTTGGCTGCTGATTATCGTGAGGCATTTGGCATAATTCTATTGCAAATCTCCCTTATGAATTGAAGCCACTGCAAGCAATGCTTCTCCAATAAATTGAGGTACATATGTAGATGAGCGTGTGAGGGTATCTGAAGTTCGGGACAGATCCTATTATTTTCCTTCTTCGTCTTCCTTCAAAAAGAACAAGTAAAACTGAATTCCCATGGGGAAACCTATTGCGTTACTGTTATGTACGTTATACAATTATGATAGTGCCACAATAATGAGCACCAAGCTCTTGCCACTTAAGAGGAAACAGAAAAAAATGATTCATACATGTTCCTACCACTCTTTGTATCAAACTCCCTTAATCCACTTTCTTAAAGAGTTCAGTCCTGAATAACCCTGGACCTCCATTTTATATAGCAGATAGATGAACCATATTGTACTGGCAGGACACCAAGAAATGATGTGAGGATTACAATGATGTCATGGTGGGCTCATTTACCTATACTCTTTTTCAGATTGACAGGCACTTTCTCGGCAGCAAAAAAAATCGCTTGCAACATTTTGCTAAAATGATAGGGTCTTCACATGGAACTCTACCTTGGAATCCAAATTCACAAAATCCCCTCTTCCATACCTTGAAATTGATACACTCGAAAAACTAGACCAATGACATTGTGTGATGGGTCTATGGGATAAAATTCAACTTTGGAGTGGGCACAAAATGTGTGGTAGAAAATTAGCCACTGGCTATAAGCACAGAGGATGATTAATTGGAATTATCTGTTATCTCCTTTTCCTTTTCTCTTAACCTTTCCATCCCATTTCTACTCTGTTAGCATATTGTCTTCACTGCTCAACTCACTCTGGGACTTAAAAGTGTTTTCCTTTTCTGGAGACTGTGAGAAAGCAAGGAACAGCTATGAAAATAAGAATGTCCAAGCACTCACAGTGATGATGAAAGTCACTAATTTCCTGCATGGAGATCCCAACAAAAATAGGACTGTCGGCAGGGCCGATAATGACTAAAAACATTAAGACAGTTTATCCTGCCCATCTCTTCTGTGCCAACACTAAACAGGAACAGAATGTACAAAATATGCTCACGCTCCTATCTGATTTCAGGAGTATTGGGGTTTTCTGTCCTGGATCAATTGTGTGGATCGCTCTGCCACAGACCCATCCTTTCCCAGTGCCTAGCATCAATGGAAAGGGCGAGAAAGTGAGGCACAGCAGATGCATGTCAGTTCTCCATGATTGGGACTATCTGGTTGCTGAGTGCTCATTTGGCCTAGTAAGTCTCAGTCATACTGGTGGAATTAAACTTTCAGCGAAATTATTACCTTCACTCTGTCTTGCCCTGAGGGAAAAAATTGCTGGGCTATGGGGAACAAGTGGAGGAGTGGGATTAATTGTACAGCTTTTTCTAAGAGCCATCACAGGCACAATGGGATGAATGCAGCGTCCTCCACAACTTTGCTGTCATGGGCACAGCCCTGGCCCCAAAGCCTTCGGAAGACACTTCGGGAGGAGGAAGAAGAGGAGGAGGAGGAGGAAGGGTGGAAGCATTCGGGACCCCTTCACTCCAGATGGGATGTCTGTGACTGGCAATTTAGATTCCTTTACCCCTGAAATCTCATCCCATGTCACCATTGCTTCATAATTCTCTACCTTTCATCCCTCTGTTACAGCCAGTCACAGCGGCCTCTTAACCAAAATCCTGAAATGAAAGACACCACAAAAAAATTCCATAACAACTTTATGCAACAATACTTCCAACAATACATGCAAAACTGAAATATTCATCCTTGTGCATTTCCGTAGTGCCCAGTGGGTGCCTTTGTCTGGCCTAGTGCTCCACATGGCTGTAGCATGGCTGATGGAAGGCTGTTGACTTTCAGTGGGGAGTTGGAGGGGGGAGACTGCAGATGGCCTTGTAGGACAACCTGGAGAAACTCTGGGACTTGAGGGCCTGGCTTTGGACTGTACCACCTCAACGTGGCAGCAGCATAGCTGGGTGAAAGGCAACAGCTAGCCACACACACACATGGACCCCATGCTAAGCATACAGCCAGTCAGAAGCGTGTTTCACGCTAGGCTGCACACTGCAATTATGTTGATGAGCAGATAGTATGAAGTTTGCATGCCAGACTTGACTCGTCCAGGCACAACGTAAACTTTCAAAGTTATTCAACACAATCAAATCACTGCAGTCATCCCAGTAAAGAAGGCAATCAGTAAAGCAAGTGTGCCAATGTTGAAATATCATCAAACAGGAGTACTGTGAACACACTGGACCCTACACAGTGACAATGTTATTCCACCACCCCCCCCCACCCCACCCCTCCCCACCCCACCTCACCACCCACCCCATGAAAATCACTTCTCTTCCATTCACCCCAAGGATTTTATGAAGTATTATATTAGATATCCCCACCAGTTACCATTCTTCATTTACTTTTGAAAATGCATTTGGAAATTCCCCCTCCTAAATGGGCAGCATTCTGCAAATCATCAATTATTCATCTTCCTATCACCACTAAACAATATTTAGGACTCTGGTAGTGGCTCTGTGGTTAGCACCACAGCCTCACAGCTCCAGCGACCCGGGTTCAATTCTGGGTACTGCCTGTGTGGAGTTTGCAAGTTCTCCCTGTGTCTGTGTGGGTTTTCTCCGGGTGCTCCGGTTTCCTCCCACAGCCAAAAGACTTGCAGGTTGATAGGTAAATTGGGCATTATAAATTGCCCCTAGTATAGGTAGGTGGTAGGGAAATATAGGGACAGGTGGGGATGTGGTAGGAATATGGGATTAGTGTAGGATTAGTATAAATGGGTGGTTGATGGTCGGCACAGACCCGGTGGGCCGAAGGGCCTGTTTCAGTGCTGTATCTCTAAACTAAACTAAACTACCATTCCTCCATCCCCAACAAACGAGCACCAATTTCTCCTCCAAATCAAACAGAGTAGAATTCCATAGAACCTCTTTCAGCTGATGAACATTCAGGCCTGCTGTACACTTCAACCCCAAATAATATATACTGAGGTTTCTTCCTCAAAATCTAAGCTCTCCCTCACTGCACAGCATCTCTTTTCCCTCCCCAACGTGGAATATTCTGTACTCTTCCCACTTCATTCCCACTCTCACCCTCCCTCCACCTTTGTGTCCTCCTTCTGACCCCTTCCTCTCCCCTTTCCCTCCACCCCTCCCCCACCACTCTTCCATATTTCCCCCCACATCAACTTCTCTTCACTATCTCCTTCCCTTCACCTTTCCTATCCACTTCCCCATCCTTTCCTCCTCTCCCTCCATCCCTCTCCCCTCATATAATGTGAAATGCGTGATGAATCAGCAGCTTGTTTCTCTCCATTGACTTCAATTGGAAATAAAGAGAAGTGTGCACAATGATAGAACGAACTGATGCTTCTGTAAATAATTTTTAATTACTTGTAATGAATTACTGGAATATTTCAATAAGGACTGCTTGGTGGTTGGTTCTCTTGTATGACAATGTGGAACAGGTAATGTGCTGAGGTTGAAGCTCAGGATTAGGATGCAATTACTAACTATGAGGAACTAGGATTTAATTTAGACCAAAGAGGAGAGGAGCCAGATCTTTAAGGAGCTGAGACTTCGAGCAATAGTGCTGTATTTATCTGTGAAGGTGTGAGTCGGTGTCTCAGCTGTTTAGCAGTTGTTACCACTGCACCTGTTTTCTGTACTTTATGGGTCAGGGCTTCATCATCAGACTCTCTCGCCTCATCTGGGACTACCACAAATACAACAACAGCTTATATTTATATAGTGCCTTTAATATAGTAAAATGCCTCAAGTCACTTCACAGGAACATAATCAAACACAATTTGTCATTGAGTCACATAAGGAGATGGAGTGGTCAGCACAGTGTGGCTGTAAACAGAGTACATCACAGGGTAAAAATTGGGAATTTGTGCAAGTGCAAATTCAGTGCAGTTGTTCATGTTACAGGTAAATATTTAGCTTTATTTACCTATAACTCAAACTAGATCACGTCATTAGGTAAAAGACTAAAAGATACAGGCTAAGTTGATTAAATATATATGCTAATTAATTAAATAAGTTGCAAAGTTGCATCTCGAGGAACTTCAGCTCAGAGTTGTTGAACTGGAGTCCGAGGTGCAGACATTGCAGGGCATCAGGGAGGGGGGAGTTACCTAGACACTGATCCAGGAGGCGTTGATACACCTTAGGTTAGGAAATGGTACAGGTCTGGTTAGTGGTCAGGTACAGGATGTTGTGACTGCGAATCAAGCAGGTAAGGGCATCCCAGGTGCAGTGCTGGAGGAGCCTTGGCCTTTGCATTTATCTGACAGGTACTAGGTTCTTGCTGCTTGTGTGAATGAGGGAAAAGTCTGCAGGGTGGTTGAGTAAACTGACCATGGCACTGCAGTATAGGAGACCATTCAAGTGGGGGAGTGAAAAGGAATGTGGTAGTGATAGGGGACAGTATACTCAGGGAATAGATGCAGTTCTCTGCATCAATGACCAGGAGGTGTGAATGTTGTATTGCCTGCCTGGTGCTGGAGTTAAAGACATCTCCTTGTGGCTGGAGAAGAACTTGGAGTGGGAGGGGGAGGATCCAGTTGTTATGGTCTATTTCGGAAAAATGACATAGGTAGACTGAAGAATGAGATTCTGCTGAGGAAGTTTGTGGAGCTAGGGTCCAAATTAATAAGCAGAACCTCACAGGTAATAATCTCTGCATTTCTACATGGACTGCACACAAATTGGCCAATTACATAGGTATGAAGCGTGAGTTGGCTAAATTAGATTGGGAAATTAGATTGAAAGAAATGATGGTAGATAAGCAATAGAAAACATTTAAAGAAATATTTCATAATTCTCAAGGAACCTACATTCCATTGAGAAATAAAAACTCCCAGGAAAAGTGATCCATCTGTGGCTAACTAAAGAGGTTAGGGATAGTATTAGATTAAAAGAAGAGACTGAGGTTGCTAAGCTGATGACCCTCTGATTGGGCCGGCAGCTCTTGGGGACAGGCAAAACATAAGAACATAAGAAATAGGAGCAGGATTAGTCCATATAGTCCCTCGAGCCTGCTCCGCCACTCAATATGATTATGGCTGATCTTCTACCTCAACTCTACTTTCCTGCCTGCTCCCCATATCCCTTGATTCACTGAGAAATCAATAATCTCTCGATCCCAGCCTTCAATATACTCAGTGACAGAGCATCCACAATCCTCTGTGGTAGAGAATTCCAAAGATTCACAACCCTTTGAGTGAAGATATTTTTCCTTATCTCCGTCCTAAATAATCAACCCCTCATTCTGAGGCTGTGCCCCCGTGTTCTAGATTCTCCATCCAGGGGAAACAATCTCTTAGTGTCTAACCTGTCAAGCCCCTTCAGAATCTTGTATGTTTCAATGAAATCTCCTCTCATTTTTCTAAATTCTACTCAGCCTCTCATCATAGGATAGCTCTCTCATGCCAGAAACCAATATAGTGAACCTCCACAGTACTGTCTCCAAGGCAAGTATATCCTTCCTTAGATATGGGGAACAAAACTGGACGGTGTATTTCAGATGTGGTCTCACCAAAGCCCTGTACAATTGTAACAAGACTTCCTCGTTCACGTACTCCAATCCCCTTATAATAAAGGCCAACATGCCATTTGCCTTTCTAATTGCTTGCTGTGCCTAAATGCTAACTTTCTGTGTTCCTTGTACAAGTACACCGAAGTCTCTCTGAACATCAACATTTAAAAGTTTGATGCCTTTGAAAAAAAATTCTGCTTGTCTATTCTTATCATCAAAGTGAATAAACTCACACTTGCCCACATTGTACTCCATCTGCCACCTTGTTCCCACTCCAATTGTCTATATCTCTTTGCAGCCTGTTTGTCTTCTCCTCACAGCTTACATTTCCACCTAGCATTGTATCATCAGCAAACTTCGATACATTACTCTTGGTCTCTTCATCTAAGTCATTAATATAAGTTGTAAATAGTTGAGGCCCCAGCAATGATCCTTACAGTAGTCCTCTAGTTACTGTCAGCCAACTTGAAAATTCCCCCTTTATCCCTACACTCTGCTTTCTGTCCATTAACCAACCCTCCATCCATGCTAGTATATTGCCTCAACTCCATGAGCGCTTATCTTGCATGTTATCCTTTTGTGTGGCACCTTACTGAATTACTTTTGGAAATACACATATATTACATCTACCACTTCCCTTTATCTACTCGACCAGTTATATCCTCAAAAATCTCTAATAAATCTGTCAAACACAATTTCCCTCTTGTAAAACCATGTTGACTCTGATCATACTCTGATTTTTTAGGTACATTGTCAAGACCTCCTTAATAATAGATTCTAGGGTAAACGTTGAAAGGCTGTTTCTCCTGGTTGAAGAGTCTAGAATTGCCTCAAGATAAGGGGATGGTGATTTGGACTGCAATGAGGAGAAATTTCTTCACTCAGTAGGCTGTGAATTGTCTATCCCAGAGGGCTGTGAATGCTCAATCATTGTATGTATTCAAGGCTGAGATCAATAGATTTTTGGATTCTGAGGAAATCAAACAATATGGGAGTCAGGTGGATAAGTAGATTTGAGTTGAAGATCAGCTGTGTTCTTATTGAATGGTGGAACTGGCTCGAGGGGCTATATGGCCTGTTCCAATTTCTTATGTTCTTATGCTCTTAGTAGGATAGGTGGCCAAAAGCTTGGTCAAAGAGATAGATTTTAAGGAGAATCTTAAAGGAGAGGTAGAGAGCTTGAGAGGTTTAGGAAGGGAATTCCAAAACTTAGGATCCAGGCACCTGAAGGCACGACCACCAATAGTGGAGTGATAAAAATCAGGGAGGCTCAAGAGGCCAGAATTAGAGGAGCACAGAGATTTTAGAGGGCTTTAGGGCTGGTAGATGTTCAGAGATAGCGACAGGCAAGGCCCTGGAGGGATCTGAAAACAAGAATAAGAATTTTAAAATAGAGGCATTGCGAGACCAGAAGCCAATGTGTTTCAGCGAGTACAAGGTTAACAAATGTACAATACTTAGTGCGAGTTAGGATACAGGCAGCAGAAATTTAGATAGCTCAAGTTACAGAAGGTACAAAGTGAGAGACCAGCCAGGAGATCATTAGAATAATCAATTCTACAGGTAACAAAGGCAGGGATGAGGGTTTCAGCAGCAAATGAGCTGAGACAGAGTGGAGATGGGCAACAGCAGGTCGAAGTAGGTGGTCTTGGTGATGGTGCGGATATGGGGGCAGAATCTCATCCTAGAGTCAAATAAGATATCTCACTGCAAGGTTACAGTCTTCTGCCTCTTCTTCCTTTTCCACCAACATATAGATCATGCAAAGTGGGCTTCCCATTGTGCAACCTCAGATACTTACTCAGCTATTCTCCTGAAATGTAATGCTTTCCAATGGCTTGCAGAATGTAGAGGAGTTTGACCGTTAAAATTTCCCCCTCCCCCACCTCCCAGTAACTGCAAAGTATTCCAAGATATGGCCAAAAGTCATAAAAGTAAGGCTAGCTGAGCAGTGTCCGGTCAAATATGTCCTTCTGCCTTCAAGGATGGATGGAAATCATGAACATTAGGATAGGTGACATAATTAGTATATGGCTGCCACTGGGACTTTGAAACTCAATGGAATCTAAGCCTGACTGCTCTGTAGTGAATCGCCAGCAACACTTGTCATGACAAAAATTCTAGTTCCCAAATAGTGCTATTGTGACTTTTGTTGCCCTTCAAGCCATTAATTTTGGGTGTAATGGTTATTTGAGATCCATATGAGGCTCAAATAGATATATCGGGGCAGAAGAATGGGCAAAGATCAGTTATAGTTGAGTTCACACATAAGGCTAAATTTAATGAGCCCATTGCAGGTCCTGGCAATGGACCCGGAAGTGAGCACTGTCCCTACTCATCACATGTGCGCTCGGCCCACTGCGATCATGCGGCGGGCAGACAATTATAATAATGGAGATGCGGTGCCCAGCCAATTACACGATGGGAGCGGGATTCTAGGCGCCGAATACGGTGTCAGGTGACTCCTGAGCAGGTGCTGGCGCCATATTTAAAGTCCTGCCAGCCCTGCTTGCTTTGCTGCCATGGACTCATTTGCAGTGTTCTCTGGTGAAGCCAGTTCAGTTGTGACTCGTGGACACCCTACCCCTGGAGAAGAAAGTCACAGGATGACAGATGCAAGACACAAGGTAGCCGCACAGTTTAGCAATGCATCCATTGAGATTCTCCTCCAGGCTGCAAGGGAAAGGGGGGAAGACCTCTTACCCAGCAATGGCAAGAAGAGGTCCTCCCGCCTGACCAAGCAAGCCTGGATGTAGATCGCTGAGGAGGTTAGCAGCTGTGGAGTCACTCCCTGAACATGGGTACAGTGCCACAAGAGGGTCAATGACCTCCCTCATTCTGCCAAGGTGACTGCTCCTTAGCTCTCTCCATTTTAGGGATTGCAAGTGGCTACGCAGGAGGAAGCAGGACATGGGGAGGGAGGCACCATTACGACACTGGGTGAGGGGCTTTAGCATCACCTCATCCTGACAGAAGCATGGCTGCATCTCGGCCACAGGCCCCCTCTTTCACACTCAACCCCATTAACTCCCCTGAGAGCTAACGGGAGAATAAGCTACATAGGAAACCCCAGCAGAGGACGAGGGGCTGCCACTAGCAGAACCGTCATGTTGATCTCTCTGCGAAATATGACTATCTCTCTCTTTCCAGTTGCAGGACAAGGAGACCCAGGGAAGCTGCTCAATAGCAGTTGGTGAGACTGCAGTCTATGTGCAAGAGAGTGAGGATTGTCTTCCATCGACATACAGTTCACTTCTGGAGATCCACATTACGCATGGTTGGCATGATGAGATGTGCTCATCCTAACCCACACATGTTTGTGTTCTCTTGTGCAGGTAGAAGATGGGGGACATAATTCAACCCCTGAGGAGGATCATTAGTCAGAGGATGCACCATCCCATGATTCTCCTGTACCTTCCACCAGTCCAGATACTTTTACCTCAGCCGGTTTGCGCTCAGCCATAGAATCAGGGTCACAAGCTGGTGAGAGCACCGCATACATGCCCAAGCAGCTGGCTGAGGTTGATACAGCTGAGCATCTGACAGTCAGGAGGACTGTGGTTGGCCAGGCCCATGCTGAGCCCCAGACTCCTGATGATCCATTGGTTTTGACAGCACAGGGCATGCTGGAGTTGCAGAAAGGTGTAAGGCAACATCTGACAGAGATGCCAGAGGCAATACACAGCCATGAGCAGATGATGGAGGAGTCCATTCTTGCCATGAGTGTTGCCATGCCTCAGGCATGTGAGCGCATGGCTTCCTCCATTGAGACCTTGGCGACCCTCATGGAGAGCCAGTTCTCACAAATGGCACAGACCTGCATGACCATGAGTTCACCGCAGTAGTGGCAAGGGGAGAAAAGGATGAGGCCCCTGGAGTCTTCTCCAGCTTCTCGTCTTTCTCTGGTGAGCAGATAGCTTCAAGCGAGCCTTGAAAGGGAGAAGGAGAGGCTGATCTCCACAGCTGGGGACTCCCCTCAGGGCACTCCGAGTGTGGATAGTGTCTCCTCAGCACCTTCACCACTGAGCCCAGCTTCAAAAGCCACGATGCCTAAGGAAATTCCTGCAACTGTGCAGGAAACCCTCAGGTATCCTGAAGACGGCCACCAAAGTCATCCCAGGCCAAGGGGCAGCATGAACAGCAGCCTGCCTCCAACCCAGCTGCTAGCGCTGGGGTCACACCTCTTAGAAGCATTCGTAAACGTATAAAGAAAAGCACCTTGAGACACTTGGGGGTTCGCGGGTGTGTGAAATTTGCCAATTGTTTTGTCTTATAAAGTGTTTTTGTTTTTGAAATTAACTTTCAATGTGGAAAATGATTATTCCATCATGTATTAATTGTGAGCTGCTGACTTCACTCTTCCCCTTTAGTGGATGCCAATGTCAGCACAGACCTCATTTGATTAACATCTCCCATGACCCATAGCTCATGGTCCAGCTGGGCATTAGGCATGGAAGACAAATAGAAAGGAGGCAACAAACTGTATGCATTGAGGTGAGTCTTTATTGATTATATTCTGAGATTCCATCATGTTGGCTGGAAGCATGAAGGTATGTGACTGTCTCTTGCCTCCTTGCCTCATTGGTCAATGTGCCTGGCCTCCAGTGCAAGGGCTTCAACATTCAGTGCTGCCTGATCATCACCCTCCTCCACATGCTCCTCATTGGGTGAGGAGTGTCATTAATCATATCCTTGTCATGCAAGGCCTGCCCTCCTCTGCAGTGCTAGATTGTGCAGAGCACAGCAGACCACAACAACATGCGAGACCCTTGCTGGGGCATACCGCAGGGCTCCACTGGATCATTCGAGGCACTGGAATCTCATCTTCAGCAGCCCAATGGCCTGCTCGATGGTCACTCAGGTGAAGTCCTGGCAAGTGTTGGAGTCATAGAGTCATAGAGAGATACAGCACTGAAACAGGCCCTTCGGCCCACCGAGTCTGTGCCAACCATCAACCACCCATTTATACTAATCCTACATTAATCCCATATTCCCTACCACATCCCCACCTTTCCTCAATTCTCCTACCACCTACCTACACTAGGGGCAATTTACAATGGCCAATTTACCTATCAACCTGCAAGTCTGGCTTTGGGAGGAAACCGAAGCAACCGACGGAAATCTACACGGTCACAGGGAGAACTTGCAAACTCCGCACAGGCAGTATCCAGAACCGGTCTCGGGTCACTGGAGCTGTGAGGCTGCAGTGCTAATCACTGAGGCTGCAGTGTTGTACCTCTCCTCCACCGCATTGTAAAGGTTCCTCACAGGCATGAGTAGCCATGTCTTCATTGGGCAGCCCCTGTCCCCAGGAATTGAACCCTGAAGGCAAACGAGGGGTCGGAAAAGCTGCGACACCTGGGACTGTCAAAGTATGTAGGTGTCATGACTGCTTCCAAGGAGGAAATGCAGACCAACTGAACATTGATGAAATGGAAGTCCTTCCTGTTGATGAAGGTGCCTGGCTGGTCTTTTGGAGCCTTGATGGCCACATGCATGCAGTTTATTACACTTTGCACTTGGGGGAATCCAGCAATGGCCTGAATCCAATGGCTCTCTCCACCTGACTGTCATGGTCGGTCCAGTAACGAACATAGTCACCAGTCCTCTTGAACAAGGCATTGGTCACCTCCTTGATTCAGCGGTGGGCTGCAGCTTAGGAGATGCCACACATGTCCCCAGTGGAACCTTGGAATGATCCAGACATGTAAAAGTTAAGTGCCACGATGATCTTCAATATACAAACTGGGTGGTTTTATTTTAATTAAAAAAATCAACAGATGAAACTCTCGGCCGATCAAGGGTGCATAGGGTGACCCCCAAATCCCATAGGTCGCAACTCGTCCTACAGCATGGCACATAAGTTGATGACGACCTCCCTGGAGAGCCATAGACTTCGCCTTCAATGCTGCTTGGACATTTGGAGGCAACTGATTAGAGTCCTGTACTTTCTCTGGCGCAGTTGGGCCCTTCTTGGCATGGCCGGCTACTGTTGCTCATGTTGTGGAGCTTCACGGGAAGTGCAGCTGCCTCATGGTCCTCCCTCTGTCAGAGGCACGGCATCACGTCACAGGGGTCCAAAAAGGCAGGGTGTATAAGACCAATGGCAAGTAATCAGTAGGCCTCAGAGCACTGTCCTTGCAGAGATGAATCTGCCTTGGCAGCTTTCCCTTTCATACTTCTCTCGACATTCTCACTAATGGCCCTCTGTGCCCACCCTTGCTGATAGCCGACCCTGTCACTCAGCGGTATGGGCACCATACCCTTTCACTCAACAGTATCGGCACCTGGTACTGCCACCTGAGATCAAACCCCTCCTTGGAGGCCTCCTGAGACCAAACCCTCCCTGTACTGCTACCCGACACCAAGCTCACCCATGCAGAGTTCACAGCACTGCAGGCCAACAATGGCCTCCACTCCCCCTCTTCCCCTATGCAGTGCTGGTCATGGCTACCTTCCCGGTGTGGCACTGAGGCCTTGCCTCGATGCCACCAACCTTCAATGGCAGTGGATCCGAAGGCCTGAGGGCCACCCGTCATTCACTAAGTTCCAAGCCCTCCATTGAAACCTGATCAATTAGATATTAATGTGCGAACGTACGAACAGACGAATTAGGAGCAGGAGTAGGCCACTCGGCCCCTCGAGCTCGCTCTGCCACACAACAAGCTCATGGCTGAACTGATTACTCCACATTTCCACCTACCCCCAATAACCTCCTACCCCCTTGCTTATCAAAAATCTATCTACCTCTGCCTTAAAAAATAATGTATTAAAACTAACTCTTCTACAATTTAAATTGCACTCCCGTCGCTTCTGGGCAGTGATGCTGCCTTTGTGCTTTCCCGCCACAGACTAAATCCGGAACCGATGTCACGACATCGGATTTCCGGGCAGACTCAACCAATGCTATTCTCTGCCCGCCCCCCCACCAATGCCTCCATTCCTGCTCCAATTGGTCTCACTAAATTCAGTCCATAATGTGCATCACATGTATTTCCAGGCCAAGGCTTGGAATAATTTGGAATCGACGGGAAGTCTCACTGTGAAGCAGTATGAGCATCATTTCAATACTTGAATAAGAAGAGGATGATGACATAGATAGGCTTGCAGAATGGGAAGTCAAGTGGCCACTTGAAGGACCATTGAGTCCACATCAGCTCTCCATGGAGCAATCCATTCAGTCCCACTCCCCTACTCAATCCCCGTAGCCCTGCAAGTTTATTTCCTTCAAGTGGCCATCCAGTTTCCTTTTGAAATCATTGATTGTCTCTGCTTCCACCACCCTCGTTGGCAGCAAGTTCCAGGTCATTACCACCCGCTACGTAAAAAAGTTCTTCTTCACATTCCCCCTGCATTTCACGTCCAAAATCTGTTCAGAATATGCTAATGCCTCTGCTCTCGGAATGTGGAATGGGGTCAGGAGTGCATCCAGGGAGTGGATGGATATTCTGGTCAGTCCGAGATCTGCTCCAGGAGGCTGCCACAAGAATTTATACACTTATACTTTTACTAGACTTGCACTTATTCCCAGCCATTCTGGATTAGACTTATTCAGGATGAAGATTTATTTTGTACGATCAGTCTTCAAAACTCAGCATTGCTGCCAAAATTAGTTTAAGAACTATTTTTCAGGTTATCCGATTGGTCAGTTTTTGTTAAGGTTGCAGTCTTTTGCTATCCTCACCTGTCTGGAGAATTGAGCTGGTTTTTGATTGGTTTACATATTGCCAAGAAAATATTTGAGATGATCAGAATTGTTAACTCAATGGATACCAGGAATTGAACCAATCACAGTTTTATGTTCTAAGAATATGTGACGTCTTTAAGAAATGTGACATATACTAGATTAGCCTTTAATTATATAGGCATATGAATTACTTCTAAACTATGTCAATCATGCTGCAGTTAAAAGAGTAACTGCGCTTTTCAGGGCTATTTTTATTAAAACCAAATAGCTGTAAGGGCATGATATAAAGCGATTTACAAATCAAAACATGAATACAGCACTGAGATAGTTAAGCTAATTATGTTATAGGGGCCTATGTAGGGATCTGACTTTATACTTATATATATATATATATGCCAAATAGTAATGAGAAAGGACTGGGAATGCTGTTTTCATAATCTGCCAACAACTGAAGGAAATTATAGCCTTTATGGAAATACTTACCTAACTGAAACTCAGTTAACATATGGAATTTATTAGTAACAGAAGGGAATTAGCTGAATATGGGTCATGATTTGGCCTGTTTGATGAACTCATTTCCAAGGCAAATATGTTTCTCAAACCATAGCGCCAATTCTTTTAAGGAAAACTTGAAAGAGCTGAAATTTACTGATAGAACAGTTGCAAATGAACAAAGCATAAAAATATTGCCAGTGCGTGCTCCCTAATTTCAGAGACCAATACTTTTCTGTGTCCTTTTACTTAAGAGAAACAAGTTATGGCACATAGGTTTGCTGTAACAAAACCTATTTCAGTAAAAGTGAAATTGTCTACATCTGATCACTATACTTTAGCATTAAAGGATGGAGGTTAACTGAAAATTAAGCTAATATCAATTGTTTTGAGATATGAGAGGACATGAAGTAGAATTATCACTGTGTATCCATAAACACATTTTGAGAGCATCCATCACAATTCAGGAGAGGAAGGGAGAGAAGAAATTTGATGGCTATTCAGGAAGGTCCCAGGTTAAATCCTTGGTCTGTGCTGAGTTGGTTGATCACAGCTGGAAAGGTGGCAACTGGCCTCAATGTCACTGGGTTAAGAAACGGTAAATCTACCGGGTCAACTGTCTTCATTTCTGTCCCCGTTGGATGTGTGCGTCTGCCGATGTTGGGTAAAGACAGTATTTAGGTTGGTTACGATGCTTCTCAGATCAAATGACTGGTTGCATCGCTTACAAGGCTCAGAATGACCATTGACTGGTAGGTCACTGCTGTCTTTGAAACCATCCTTCAGTAAGCAGTCAACAACTTTAGGAGCGAGAGTAAGAAAATTAAAGAAGATCAAACCTATTCCTATAATACATTATGCCAAATGTGACTAATTTTTGAAATTATCCCATCTATCTAATCTTCTGACAGAAAATCTGGCAAAAATTTCTCTTTGATCTTCAAATATAATTGAGCAAAGCTCTAAAATACATCACTAATATTGCCATCTTCATTAGTCAAGCCTGCCCACGTGTTTTCCATAGATGGCATCCCTTTGTTCACAACAGACCAGGAGAAACTGTATTCTATAAAATATTAGTTTATATCTGTCTAGATTTATTCCTATAACTTTTAATCCTA
The DNA here is from genome assembly GCF_036365525.1 of Heterodontus francisci. Taxonomy (NCBI): domain Eukaryota; kingdom Metazoa; phylum Chordata; class Chondrichthyes; order Heterodontiformes; family Heterodontidae; genus Heterodontus; species Heterodontus francisci. Next base: position 118,249,597 of record NC_090372.1, on the reverse strand, counting down.
TTTCTCCTGTTTGTTAATCCAGCTCTGATGCAATCCAGATTTTCTTACCTTTTGATTGAAGACCTATAGAATACATCTCCTATGAAGAAAACTCCTGTAGCACACTGTTATCAATGAGAATATTTGGAAAGATGGGAGCATTTCTATTCTTGATACGTTTAAATTATTTAACGTTCTGTAAGAAAAGATCTATTATCTGCTAGCCTGCTTTACAAGTTATTTTCTAGACAGCCTGATGGTTCAGCAAGTTTATTCAGAGAATAGCTGAGCCCTACAAACCAGGAACAAGGTGCCTAGTATTTTTGCATCTATATTCTAGAAAAGACTTAAGAAAGCAGGACAGGGCAAAATTGTTCAGAAAAGGAAATGTGGATGAAATTTGGGAGGAAAAAGCAAGACAAAATATTGACAATAAATAGAGGAGAACATGATTGAGTACAGTTTTTCTAGGGATTGAGTCAGCAATATGGTGTGGGAGGATAGGAGTAGCAGAAAATGGCAGCAGGTTGTGGGCAGGGGCTAAGTACAGGTGTTCAGGGCAGAGGTTTGGGAGAATCCTGTCCAATAAATGTCCCCTTCTGCCATAGTTAGAATTCTCCCTCCTGCTGTCTTCCACATTGTGACCGGGAGATTGATAGAGAGAGGAAGATGGATATTTATAGGGCATGTGTAAGATTTCTAATATGTGATAGGCCTTGAAATTTCAATGCTGCCATTTTGGTATCAGAAGTGAGGTGAGATGAGACTTCCACCCTTCATAATGATGTGGCACTAACTCCATTGTAAATTGCCAAGTCCGAAGATTTGCATAATGTCAGGCAGTTTTTGAATTCAAGGACTCCTTCTCTCCAAAGCAGCGAAGGTAAAACGGCCTCTTCATGCAGTCTCTTTAGAATTGTAGTACTCCTTCTTCCATTAATCTCACGGTGCTGTAGGACTGTACCCTGAATCTGTGATCCCTTCTCTCATCCTGTTTCACCTGTTACCTACAAATGCACCTTCCCTCACTGCTCCATGCTTACTTCCCTAACTCGCCACATCTGTCCTTTCTTGCCATTCAAACATTTAGGGAAGATTTACCTGGGTTGCACTCAGGTGTACTGAACATCTGGGGGCAGCACATATCAGGAAATGAGACAGATCAGAGTGCACACCTGCAGAGGAACCAGCACAATTTTCCTTCCATTACTTTAAATGGTAAAAAAATTGGATGAATTCCATTACTGGCATGGGCTCCAACCTACCTGTTTTTTTCCCCCTGATATTCCTTCACTCAGGTGATCCACTGCACCTGAGTGCTGACCCAGTAAAATCTTTCCCAATCTGTTAAATTGTGCAAACAAAAGTCTCTGCCAGCCTTGACTGCTTGAAGATCCTGGAGATGTCGTATAAGTCAATGGCAGTTGCAGATTTCTCCAGAACATTTACCGTTTTCCTGTATAATAGTTTAGAAGCGCAACCACAGACACAAGTAATGCAATTGGACATCTTAAAAAGCTACAAAGGAACTGCTACGGTAGCCACATAACACTGTAACATTGCCTTGTTTCCTTTTTCTCGAGATAACTTAAAGCAAAATGCTACTGAGGAAAAAGAAGACAGAGGCCTTTCACCTTCATGTTCAACGAGACACATCCTCACTCACCTTTTATTCATAGAGAGATACAGCACTGAAACAGGCCCTTCAGTCCACCAAGTCAGTGCTGACCATCAACCACCCATTTATACTAATCCTACATTAATCCCATATTCCCTACCTTCCCTTAATTCTCCTACCACCTACCTACACTAGGGGCAATTTACAATGGCCAATTTACCTATCAACCTGCAAGTCTTTGGCTGTGGGAGGAAGCTGGAGAACCTGGCAGAAACCTACATGGTCACAGGGAGAGCTTGCAAACTCCACACAGGCAGTACCCAGAACTGAACCCGAGTTACTGGAGCTGTGAGGCTGCGGTGCTAACCACTGCACCATTCATCTGCCAGAGAAATCCATTCAAGGAAGTACGGACAGTTCTGATCAGAATTTTTTATTGGATGAGACACAATGCACTAAGGTTTCAGAGGAGTCATGGATGAAACTGGTATCTGGCAGTGGTGAGTAGAATCTGAATAGAAGTCAACTCCTGGCTCCTGAGTCTGTGGATAGATCTCTAAGATCCTGCTCCATTAAGAAGAATGTTGGATGAGAGGCATTGACAACCATCTTGGAAGACATCTGGCAGATGACAGGGGCCTCAGTGAAGTCGACTGCCGTCCTCAGTGCCAATATCCAAGAATTATTTAACACAACGCTACAGGTGGTTGCACCAAGATAATTGCCATCTGTTCCTCTCCAAACCAGTCAGTGTATCCAACATGGATAATTTGTCACTGGTCTTCAAGCCTCGGAGAATGGTTGCAACAGACAATGGCAACCAGCTTCCGTGAGAATTAGCATGCTATCCCTTGGGGTCTGCTGGATCTAGCTAACGCCTGCCTCCCAGTAGTCAGTAGACACTCAGATTCAGGGCCTAACACAAGTGGCATGGTTAGAGTAAGTCTCCATGATGCCATATTCTCTCCAGATGACAGCTGATGTGATCTTTCCAGTCAACCCCTTCAGCTACAGGTTCATGTAGATGCCAGAACTTTGTTACGGTCCCCACCCTTTGCTGTGCTTAGAAGGGGAAATCTGAAAAATGAGAATTGGTCATAAAAATGTGAATATGTTAACTATTAAAGATTGTGCTATCAATTCCTGATCAGAGTATGGGTTGAAATGAAGAAAGCTCTTCAACCCATTGCATCTCATTCTTCCAGAACAAGTTTTAAAAAGAGATAAATTATAACTATTGGGGGCATTATACAGAAAAGAAAAAGGAATATATAAACTTTAGAAAAGAAGTAAAAGAGAGAAAAGGAAAGCAAAGAGGGAGTGTGAAATAAGATTAGCAAAGGGAAAGAGCAAGGGTTTGTAGTAGCACATGAAAAGCAAAAGGATAATAATAAAAAAGTAGTATAACTTAAAGATGATGTGGTATCATTTATGGCAGAGATGCTTAATAAATATTTTGCCTCAGCTTTTGCAGAGGAAGATGAAAGTGGGACTGTACCTGAGGAGGCTATAGCAGATAAATATTACACAGAAGTTGTCCTTAAAAAAAGTTAGTGGGACTAAAATCAGAAAAGACTTCAGGTCCAGGTTGCACCCAAACCAGAATTCCAAAGGAGATTCGGGACAAGATAGCAAAAGTACTAACAATACTTTTCCAATAATTGTGCCACAGGATTGGAAGGTGACAAATATTAAATCCCTGTTTCTTTGGCCTCCTTATCTCGAGAGACAATGGGTAAGCGCCTGGAGGTGGTCAGTGGTGTGTGGAGCAGCGCCTAGAGTGGCTATAAAGGCCAATTCTAGAGTGACAGACTCTTCCACAGGTGCTGCAGAAAAATTTGTTTGTCGGGGCTGTTACACAGTTGGCTCTCCCCTTGCGCTTTTGTCTTTTTTCTTACCAACTGCTAAGTCTCTTCGACTCGCCACACTTTAGCCCCGCCTTTATGGCTGCCGCCCTGTTTAAGGATGGGAAAAGGTATAATGAGGAAATTATAAGACAGTTAGTTTTCTTTCAGTTGTGGGTGAATGTCTAAGGTTGGATTTTATCAACTGTGCTCCCAATGTGGAGCTTTATCTGATGGGAGCACAAATTGGGAATTCATGCTTGGAGGTCAGCAGACCCTACAGGTTACACATCCATAAGGGAAGACTCTATGCCCAAATTCCTCATGTGACCTCCAGGTGTGAATTCCCAATATGTGCACCATTCCCTAGAGTTTATAACAGATGATGAAATTAGTGGATGATCCATCACGGCCTCCTCCTGAGGTTCCCAGCATCACTGATGCCAGTCTTCAGCCAATTTGATTCACTCCATGTTACGGACAGAACTGAGGGAGAACTGAAACCCCAGTTCTTTTCTCTTTACAGTCCGTAATCAGTCTGTTTTTGATAAGGAAGATGTGTATGTTTCATAACCTCTGAGTGTAAGGCCAATTTGAATAACCAGCAGCATGCTTTTCGTGGGTTTAAATAAAGCGGCCCCTCCACCGCTCTGCGACAGGACACGAGTTAGTATATTTAAATTACATATTTGCATGAATTAAAATCTAAACCACAGTAAATTTACCTTAAGTTCCCGATCCTCAGCGTGACGTGTGGCTCTCACGCACCTTCACTTACCCGTCCAGCGAAAGCTGATGCCACCGAGGTGGGGAAGGGGTCAACTCTGCACTCTGATGGGTATGAGGAGGGGGGTGGGGGGTGGTAGAAGGGGTGAACTGTACTCTGATGGATATGGGGGGAGGGGTGAACTCTGCACTCTGATGGGTATGAGGAGGGGGGGGGTGGTAGAAGGGGTGAACTGTACTCTGATGGATATGGGGGGAGGGGTGAACTCTGCACTCTGATGGGTATGGGGGAAGGGGTGAACACTGCACTCTGATGGGTATGAGGGGAGGGGTGAACACTGCACTCTGATGGTTATGGGGTGGTAGAAGGGGTGAACTCTGCACTCTGATGGGTATGGGGGGGAGTGGGTGAACACTGCACTCTGATGGGTATGGGGGGTGTGGGTGAACTGTACTCTGATGGATATGGGGGGAGGGGTGAACTCTGCACTCTGATGGGTATGAGGAGGGGGGGGGTGGTAGAAGGGGTGAACTGTACTCTGATGGATATGGGGGGAGGGGTGAACTCTGCACTCTGATGGGTATGGGGGAAGGGGTGAACACTGCACTCTGATGGGTATGAGGGGAGGGGTGAACACTGCACTCTGATGGTTATGGGGTGGTAGAAGGAGTGAACTCTGCACTCTGATGGGTATGGGGAGTGGAGTGGGTGAACACTGCACTCTGATGGGTATGGGGTGGTAGAAGGGGTGAACTCTGCACTCTGATGGGTATGGGGGGGTAGAAGGAGTGAACTCTGCACTCTGATGGGTATGGGGAGTGGAGTGGGTGAACACTGCACTCTGATGGGTATGGGGGGGTAGAAGGGGTGGACTCTCCACTCTGATGGGTATGGGGAGTGGAGTGGGTGAACACTGCACTCTGATGGGTATGGGGTGGTAGAAGGGGTGAACACTGCACTCTGATGGGTATGGGGAGTGGAGTGGGTGAACTCTGCACTCTGACGGGTATGGGAGGGGGTAGAAGGGGTGAACTCTGCACTCTGATGGGTATGGGGGGGTAGAAGGGGTGAACTCTGCACTCTGATGGGTATGGGGAATGGAGTGGGTGAACACTGCACTCTGATGGGTATGGGGTGGTAGAAGGGGTGAACACTGCACTCTGATGGGTATGGGGAGTGGAGTGGGTGAACTCTGCACTCTGATGGGTATGGGGTGGTAGAAGGGGTGAACACTGCACTCTGATGGGTATGGGGAGTGGAGTGGGTGAACTCTGCACTCTGACGGGTATGGGAGGGGGTAGAAGGGGTGAACTCTGCACTCTGATGGGTATGGGGGGGTAGAAGGGGTGAACTCTGCACTCTGATGGGTATGGGGAGTGGAGTGGGTGAACTCTGCACTCTGATGGGTATGGGGGGTAGAAGGGGTGAACTCTGCACTCTGATGGGTATGGGGGGGTAGAAGGGATGAACACTGCACTTTGATGGGTATGGGGGCGGTAGAAGGGGTAAACTCTGCACTCTGATGGATGGGGGCGGCGTGAACTCTGCATTATGTTGAGCTGTTTTCAGGGCTGGCAACCTTTTAAAAATGGCACCAGCACCTACTCCTTCAACAGGTGATGCTGTTCACAGCGTTGCTGAGGCCATCCCTGCCACGTGATTGGAGGGCGGCCGCCATCAGTATGTAAAGTGGCCGCCCATCGCATAATTGTGGCAGCTCGGCGGCGCAGGTCCCGTGGGAGACAGCAGCCATGTTCTGAGCCCACCGCCATTCCTAGCAGTGGGATTACAAAATCCAGCCCAGTGAGTCTAGGAGTCCATATAAAGTGAGCTTTGGGTAGGACCACAAACAATAGGAGGTGTGAATTCGATAAATGGTTTCATCTTAGTGTGCCCATTAGAGGGAGGCACTCCACCCTTGGTCATTCAATTACAAAAGTCACCTGGCCCTTGGCAGCCATCTTCTGCAGACCTTTAAATGTCAATTGAGGTTCATTTTTTAGAAAAAGGAAAATTCAGTTCCAGGCGATTCTATGCTGGATACAGTCCATGTTTAAATTTATGAAGAGGATCTGCCTTTACTGGGCATGACACCCCACATGATATTAAGAAGTGGCTGAAGGCACTGGATACTGCAAGGGCTATGAGTCCTGACAACATGCTGGCTGCAGTACTGAAGATTTATGCTCCAGTACTAGCCGCGTCCCTAGCCAAGCTGTTCCAGTACAGCTACAACACTGGCATCTACCCGACAATGTGGAAAATTGCCCAGATTTTTCCTCTCCACAAAAAGCAGGACAAATCCAATCCAGCCAATTATTGCCCCCATCAATCTACTCTCAATCATCAGCAAAGTGAATGAAGTTGCCGTTGAGAGTGCTATCAAGCAGCACTTACTCAGCACTAACCTTCTCACTGATGCTCAGTTTCTGTTCCACCAGGGCCACTCAGCTTCTGACCTCATTACAGCCTTGGGCCAAAATAGACAAAAGGGCTGAACACAAGAGGTGAGGTGAGAGTGATTGTCCTTCTTATCAAGGCAACATTTTGACCGAGTGTGGCATTAAGGAGTCCTAGCAAAACTGGAGCTAGTGGGAATCAGAGAGAATATTCTCCACTGGTTGGAGTCATACCTAACACAAAGGAAGATGGTTGTGGTTGTCGGAGGTCACTCATCTTCGTCCCAGGACATCACCGCAGAACTTCCTCAGGGTAGTGTTCTAGGCCCAACCATCTTCAGCTGCTTCATCAATGATCTTCCCTCCATTATAAGATCAGTAGTGAGGATGTTCACTGATGATTATACGATGTTCAGCACCATTTGCGACTCCTCAGATACTGAAGCAATCCATGTCCATATGCAGCGAGACCTGGACAATATTCAGGCTTGGGCTGATAAGTGGCAAGTAGCATTTGCGCCACACAAGTGCCAGGCAATAACTATCACCAACAAGAAAGAATCTAACCATCTCCCCTTGACATTCAATGGCATTACCATCGCTGAATCCCCCACTATCAACATCCTAGGGGCTACCATCGACCAGAAACTGAAGTAGCCATATAAATACCTTGGCTACAAGAGCAGGTCAGAGGCTAGGAATCCTGCAGCGAGTAACTCACCTCCTGACTCCCCAAAGCCTGTCCACCATCTACAAGGCACAAGTCAGGAGCGTGATGGAATACTCTCCATTTGCCTGGATGGGTGCAGCTCCAACAACACTCAAGAAGCTCGACACCATCCAGGACAAAGCAGCCCGCTTGATTGGCACCCCATCCATTACCTTAAACATTCACTCCCTCCACCACTGACACAGTGGCAGCGGTGTATACCATCTGCAAGATGCACTGCAGCAAAGCACCAAGGCTCCTTTGACAGTACTTTCCAAACCCGCGACTTTTACCATCCAGAAAGACAAGGACAGCAGATGCATGAGAACACCACCACCTGCAAGTTCTCCTCCGAGCCACACACCATCCTGACTTGGAACTATATCGCCGTTCCTTCACTGTCGCTGGGTCAAAATCCTGGAATTCCCTCTCTAACAGGACCAGATGGACTGCAGCAGTTCAAGAAGACAGCTCACCACCACCTTCTCAAGGCCAATTAGGGATGGGCAACAAATGCTGGCCTAGCCAGCAATGCCCACATCTCATGAAACAACCAAAAATTCTGTTTGAAAGGCAAGGCCAATCAGGAATAGTCAGATGAATTTGTAAAGGACAGATCACCATAGAACCACATAAAAATTACAGCACAGAAGGAGGCCATTCAGCCCTTCGTGTCTGCGCCGGCCGAAAAATCTAGCCATCCAATCTAATCCCACCTTCCAGCACCTGGTCCATAGCCTTGCAGGTTACAGCACTTCAGGTGCATGTCCAGGTACCTTTTAAATGAGTTGAGGGTTTCTGCCTCCACCACCATTCCTGGTAGTGAATTCCAGACACCCACTACCCTCTGGGTGAAAAAGGTTTTCCTCATGACCCCTCTAATCCTTCTACCAATTGCCTTAAATCTGTGTCCCCTGGTAATTGACCTCTCCGCTAGAGGAAACAGGTCCTTCCTGTCTACTCTATGTAGACCCCTCATAATTTTGTACACCTCTATTAAGTCACCCCTCAGCCTTCTCTGTCCCAAGGAAAACAACCCTAGCCTATCCAAGCTTTCCTCATAGCTGCAACTTTCAAGCCCTGGAAACATTCTTGTAAACCTCCTCTGTACTCTCTCCAGAGCAATTATGTCCTTTCTGTAATATGGTGACCAGAACTGTAAGCAATACTCCAGCTGTGGCCTAACCAGCGTTTTATGCAATTTCAGCATTATATCCTTGCTTTTGTATACTATACCTTGGGCAATAAAGGAAAGCATTCCATATGCCTTCTTCACCACTCTATCTACCGGTCCTGCCACCTTCAGGGTCCTGTGGACATGTACTCTAAGGTCTTTCACTTCTTCTACCCCTCTCAATTCCCTCCCGTTTATTGTGTATCCCCTCGCTTTGTTTGTCCTCCCCAAATGCATTACCTCACATTACCTCAACCAAACCATTGATATCTTTCTGGAGTCTATGACTATCCTCTTCATTGTCAACTACATGGCTAATTTTTGTGTCATCAGCAAATTTCCCAATCATGCCTCCCACATTTAAGTCTAAATCATTAATATATACCACAAACAGCAAGGGTCCCAACACTGAGCCCTGTGGAACCCCACTGGAAACCGCTTTCCATTTGCAAAAACATCCATCGACTACTACCCTTTGTTTCCTGTCACTGAGCCAATTTTGGATCCAACCTGCCACATTCCCCTGTATCCCATGGGCTTTCATTTTATTGACCAGTTTGCCATGTGTATTTCAGCTATGAAGAGAGACTGAAAAGGCTTGGGTTGTTTTCCTTAGAGCAGAGAAGGCTGAGGGGGGACATGATTGAGGTATACAAAATTATGAGGGGCATTGATAAGTTAGATAGGAAGAAACATTTTCCCTTAGCGGAGGGGTCAATAACCAGGAGGCATAGGTTTAAGGTAAGGGGCAGGAGGTTTAGAGGGGATTTGCGGAAAAAAAATTTCACCCAGCGGGTGGTTGGAATCTGGAATGCACTGACTGAAGAGGTGGTTGAGACAGGAACCCTCACAACATTTAAGAAGTATTTAGATGAGCACTTGAAATGCCATAGCATACAAGGCTACGGGCCAAGTGCTGGAAAATGGGATTAGAATAGTTAGGTGCTTGATGGCCGGCACAGACACGATGGGCCGAAGGGCCTGTCTCTATGCTGTATAACTCTATGACTCTATGACTTTAGGTAACAGAAAGGGTTGATGAGGGCAATGCTGTTGATGTGGTGTACATGGACTTTCAAAAGGCGTTTGATACAATGCCACACAGCAGACTTGTGAGCAAACATATAGCTCATGGTATAAAAGGGACAGTAGCAACATGAATATGGAATTGGCTGAGTGACAGGAAACAAAGAGTTGTGGTTAATGGATGTTTTTCGAGCTGGAGGAAGGTTTGTAGCGAAGTTCCCCAGGGGTCAGTGATGGGACCCTTGCTTTTCCTGATATATATTGATGACCTAGACCTTGGTGTACAGGGCACAATTTCAAAATTTGCAGATGATACAAAACTTGGAAGCATTGTGAACTGTGAGGAGGATAGTGTAGAACTCCAAAAGGACATAGACAATTTGATGAATGGGCAGACAGGTGGCAGATGAAGTTCAATGCAGTGAAGAACATGGAGAGACAATATAAAATAAAGGGTATAATTTTAAAGTGGGTGCAGGAGCAGAGGGACCTAGGTTTATATGTGCATCAGTCATTGAAGGTGGCAGGATAGGTTGAGAGAGTGATTAATAAAGCTTACAGTGTCCTGGGCTTTATTAATAGGGGCATAGAGTACAAGAGCAAGGAAGTTATGTTGAACTTGTATATGACACTAGTTTGGCCTCAGCTGGAGTATTGTGTCCAGTTCTGGGCACCGCACACAAGAGAAAGTACAGAAAAGATTCACAAGAATGGTTCTAGGGATGAGGAACTTCAGTTATAAAGATAGATTGGAAAAGTTACGGTTGTTTTCCTTTGAGAAGGGAAGGCTAAGGGATGATTTGACAGGTATTCAAACTCATGAGGGATCTGGACAGAGTAGATAGAGAGAAACTGTTCCCATTTGTGAAAGGATTGAGAATGAGAGGGCACAGTTTTAAAGTATTTGGGAAGAGAAGCAAAAGTGACATGAGGAAAACTTTTTCACGCTGAGAGTGGTTAAGGTCTGGAATGTGCTGCCTGAAAGTATGGTGGAGGCGGGTTCAACTGAAGCATTCAAAAGGGAATTAAACTATTATATGAAACTGAAGAATCTGCAGGGATATGGGGAGAAGGCGGGGGAATGGAACTGAGTAAATTGCTCTTTTGGAGAGCCGGTGCAGTCACGATGGGCCGAATGGCCTACTTCTGGACTGTAATAATTCTGTGATTCTGCGACCAGTCTGTCATGAGGGACCTTATCAAAAGCCTTGCTAAAATCCATATAGACTACATCAAATGCACTACCCTCATTGACCTTCCTTGTTAATTCCTCAAAAAATTCAATCATGTTAGTCAGACACAACCTTCCCTTAACAAATAAAAGCAAAATACTGAGGATGCTGGAAATCTGAAATAAAAACAGAAAGTGCTGGAAAAACTCAGCAAGTCTGGCAGCATCTGTGGAGAGAGAAACAGAGTTAACGTTTCAGGTCAGTGACCCTTCTTCAGAACTGGCAGATATAAGAAATGTAAAAGATTTTAAGCAAATAAAGCGGGGGTGGTGCAAGAGATAACAAAAGAAAAGGTGTTGACAGGACAAGGTCACAGAATAGCTGACCAGAAGGTCATGGAGCAAAGGCAAGCGGTATGTTAATGGTGTGCTGAAAGACAAAGCATTAGTACAGATAGGGTGTTAATGGAATGAAAACTGAAAAGTCACAAGCACAAACATAAAAAAAGGGGGTAGGCACAGCAGAAACAAAATGAACAAACTAAAATAAAATAAACACCAAAAAAAAGAAAAAATAACTAACGATAAAAGTAAGGGCGGCACAGTGGCGCAGTGGTTAGCACCGCAGCCTCACAGCTCCAGCGACCCGGGTTCAATTCTGGGTACTGCCTGTGTGGAGTTTGCAAGTTGTCCCTGTGACCGCGTGGGTTTCCTCCGGGTGCTCCATTTTCCTCCCACAGCCAAAAGACTTGCAGGTTGATAGGTGAATTGGCCATTATAAATTGCCACTAGTATAGGTAGGTGGTAGGGGAATATAGGGACAGGTGAGAATGTGGTAGGAATATGGGATTAGTGTAAATGGGTGGTTAATGGTCGGCACAGACTCGGTGGGCCGAAAGTCCTGTTTCAGTGCTGTATCTCTAAATCTAAAATGGGGGGGCCTGTCATGCTCTGAAATGATTGAACTCAATGTTCAGTCCGGCAGGCTGTAGCGTGCCGAATCGGTAAATGAGATGCCATTCCTCGATCTTGCATTGATGTTCACTGGAACACTGCAGTAATCCCAGGACAGAGATGTGAGCATGAGAGCAGGGGTGTGTTGAAATGGCCAGCAACTGGAAGCATTCGGACTGAGCGGAGGTGTTCTGCAAAGCGGTCACCCAGTCTGCGTTTGGTCTCCCCTATGTAGAGGAGACCACATTGTAAACTATTCACTATACCCATGACCTCCCCCTCTCTGATGCTGAACGTTCTGTACTCAGCAAAGAACTCAGTTTTATTCCCTTACGCCCCCACCTCAATGAATTTCGCTCTCGGCATGATGTTGAACTCTTCTTCCATCACTTACGCCTCCATGCTCATCTCTTTGACCAGGACTCCTGCCCCCAATCAGCAGACCCATTCACCCGCATCCAGCATTCTCCCTCTACCTGGACCCCTCCCTCTGGCCTTTTACACGATCTTGATCTTTTTATTGAAAACTGTCGGCGAGACATTAGTCATCCCTATTTCTTTGCCCCCCTCACTCATGCTAACCTGTCCCCCTCTGAACCTGCCGCACTCCGTACTCTCAGGTCTAACCCCAATATTGTCATCAAACCTGCAGACAAGGGTGGTGCTGTTGTTGTATGGCGTACTGAACTCTACCTTGTAGAGGCTCATTGCCAACTCTCAGACACTTCTTCCTACTTCCCCCTGGACCATGACCCCACCATCGAACATCAAGCGACTGTCCACAGGACTGTCACTGACCTCATCTCCTCTGGAGATCTTCTCTCTACAGCTTCCAATGACATAGTCCCGCAACCCCGGACAGCCCACTTCTACCTCCTTCCCAAAATCCACAAACAGGACTGTCCCAGCAGACCCATTGTGTCAGCCTGCTCCTGCCCCACTGAACTTATTTCTTCCTATCTAGACTCTATCTTTTCTCCGCTGGTCCAGTCTCTTCCAACCTACATCCATGACTCTTCTGACACCCTATGTCATTTTGACAATTTCCAGTTTCCTGGCCACAACCGCCTCCTCTTCACTATGGATGTCCAATCTCTCTACACCTCCATCCCCCACCAGTACGGTTTGAGGCCTCTCCGCTTCTTCCTTGAACAGAGGCCCAACCAGTCCCCATCCACCACCACCACCCTCCTCCGCCTGGCTGAACTTGTTCTCACATTGAACAACTTCTCCTTCAACTCCACTCACCTCCTTCAAGTAAAAGGTGTTGCTATGGGTACCCACATGGGTCCTAGTTATGCCTGTCTTTTTGTGGGATATGTCGAACATTCCTTGTTCCAGTCCTACTCAGGCCCCTCCCCCAACTCTTTTTCCGGTACATTGATGACTGTATTAGTGCCGTTTCCCGCTCCCGCCCCGAACTGGAAAACTTTATCAACTTTGCTTCTAATTTCCACCCTTCTCTCACCTTTACATGGTCCATCTCTGACACTTCACTTCCTTTCCCTTCCTCGACTTCTCTGTCTCCATCTCTGGGGATAGGTTGTCTACTAATATCCATTATAAGCCCACCGACTCCCACAGCTACCTCGACTACACTTCTTCACACCCTGCCTCCTGTAAGGACTCCATTCCATTCTCCCAGTTTCTCCATCTCCGATGCATCTGCTCCGATGATGCTACCTTCCATGACAGCGCTTCTGATATGTCTTCCTTTTTCCTCAACCGAGGATTCCCCCCCACTGTGGTTGACAGGGCCCTCAACCGTGTCTGGCCCATTTCCCGCACCTCCACCCTCACCCCTTCCCCTCCATCCCAGAACCGCGACAGGGTTCCCCTTGTCCTCACTTTCCACCCCATCAGCCTCCATATTCAAAGGATCATCCTCCGCAATTTCCGCCACCTCCAGTGTGATGCCACTACCAAAGGTATCTTCCCCTCCCTTCCCCTGTCAGAATTCCAAAGGGATCGTTCCCTCTGCAACACCCTTGTCCACTCCTCCATTACCCCCACCACCTCGTTCCCTTCCCACGGCACCTTCCCCTGCAATCACAGGAGGTGTATTACCTCCCCATTTACTTTCTCACTCCTCACTATCCAAGGCCCCAAACACTCCTTTCAGGTGAAGCAGCGATTTACTTGTATTTCTTTCAATGTAGTATACTGTATTTGCTGCTCACAATGTGGTCTCCTCTACACTGTGGAGACCAGACGTAGATTGGGTGAACGCTTTGCGGAACACCTCCACTCAGTCTGCAAGCTTCCGGTTGCTGGCCATTTCAACACACCCCCCTACTCTCATGCTGAATTTTCAGTCCATTAATACCCTATCTGTACTAATGCTTTGTCTTTCAGCACACCATTAACGTACCATTTGCCTTTGCTCCATGTCAGCTATTCTGTGACCTTGTCCTATCAACACCTTCTCTTTTGTTATCTCTTGCACCACCCCCGCTTTATTTGCTTAAAATCTTTTACATTTCTTATATCTGCCAGTTCTGAAGAAGGGTCACTGACCTGAAACGTTAACTCTGCTTCTCTCTCCACAGATGCTGCCAGACTTGCTGAGTTTTTCCAGCACTTTGTTTTTACTTCCCTTAACAAATCTGTGCTGACTGTCTTTGATTAATCTGTGTCTTTCTAAATGAAGATATATCCTGTCCCTCTGAAATTATTCCAATAATTTTACCAATGAGGTTAGGCTGACTGGCCAGTAATTACTCAGTCTATCACTTTCCCTCTTTTTAAACAATTGTACAACATTAGGTGTCCTCCAGTCTTCCGGCACCTGGCCTGTAGCCAGAGAGGACTTGAAAATGATGGTCAGAGCCTCCACTATTTCTTCTCTTACTTCCCTTGACAGCCTAGGACACATTTCACCCGGGCCCAGGGATTTATCCACTTTCACCTCAATACTGGCTCTCTCGCTATGTTAATTACATCTAATATTTCACACTCCTCGTCCCTGATTACAATGTCTGTACCATCCCTCTCTTTTGTGAAAACAGACACAAAATATTCATCAAGAACCATACCGATGTCCTCTGCCTCCACACATAGGGATCCAAAGGGATCGTTCCCTCTGCAACACCCTGATAGGACCAACTCTTTCTGTAGTTATCCTCTTACTCTTAAAGTATTTATAAAATATCTTTGAGTTTTCCTTGATTTTACTTGTCAATATTTTTTCATGCTCTCTCTTTGCTTTCTTAATTTTCTTTTTAATTTCTCCCCTACACTTCTTATGCTCCTCTAGGTTTTCTGCAGTATTGAGCCCTCGATATCTGTCATAAGCTTCCCTTTTTTCTTTATCCTCTCCTTTAAGCCCGTTGACATCCAGGGGGCTCTGGATTTGTGCACATATACCCTCAGGTATCTCTTTTCTTGCACCCTCTATAGAATTGCGCAGTATATTTTATATTGCATGGCTCATTCTTCCTTCCAAAATGTATAATTTCATACTTCTCTGCATTAAATTACATCTGCTATGTGTCCGCCCATTTCATTAGTCTGTCTATGTTCTCTTGAAGTTTATCGCTATCCTCCTTACAGTTCATAATACTTTCAAGTTTTGCGCCATCTGCAAATTTTGAAATTGTGCCATGTAAAACCAAGCCTAGACTATTAATACATATTAATAAAAGCAGTAGTCTTAGTACTGATCCCTGGAGAACCCCACTACATACCTTCCTCCAGTCCAATAAACAACCGTTCACCACTACTCTCTGTTTCCTGTCAGTCAGCCAACTTCGTATCCATGCTGCCACTGTTCCTTATATTCCATGGGCTTCCACTTTGCTGGCAAGTCTATTATGTGGCACTTAATCTAATGCTTTTTGGAAGTCCATGCGCACCACATCAACCACATTACCCTCGTCAACCCTTTCTGTTACCTCATCAGCTTTCCCACCATCGAGGTTAAACTGATTGGCCTGTAGTTCCTATGTTTATCCTTACACACCTTTCGAACAAGGGTGTAACATTTACATTTCTCCAGTGTTCTGGCACTACCCCTGCTTCTAAGGAGGATTGGAAGATTATGGCCAGTACCTCCTTATTTCCCTCAGTTGTCCTCGAATGCATCCCAACCAGTCCAGGTGGCTTATCAATTTAAGCACATTCAGCCTTTCTCCTCCTCTTTTATCAACTTTTAGCCCATCCACTATCTCAACTATTGCCTCATTCACTATGACTTTGGCAGCATCTTCTTGGTAAAGACAGATGTAAAGTATTCATTTGATACCTCAGTCATGCCCTCTCCCTCCAGGCATAGATTCCCTTCTTGATCCTTAATGGACCCCACCCCTTGGGCTGAATTTGTAAAGCTCGCCACCAGCTTCAAAAATGGCCGGGCGCACGTGCAAGATGTGCGCCACTGAGCCGCTGTGATATTTAGTGCGGCGGCTCATTTACATGGAGTAGGTAGAACACCTGCCCCCGGTGATGTAGAGGGATCGGGTTCTATGACCCCGGCCACGGCGTCCGGCACCACCGCACAGGTGCTGGCGCCATTTTTAAAGGACTTCAAGCCTTTCAGTTTGATTTCAATTGTCAAAGGGCCTGGTCTCCAAGTGGTGCAGTGGTTAGCACTGCAGCCTCACAACTCCAGGGACCTGGGTTCAATTCTGGGTACTGCCTGTGCGAAGTGTGCAAGTTCTCCCTGTGACTGTGTGGGTTTTTGCCGGGTGCTGCAGTTTCCTCCCACAGCCAAAGACTTGCAGGTGATAGGAAAATTAGCTGTTGTAAATTGCTCCTAGTGTAGGTAGGTGGTAGGGAATATGGGATTACTGTAGGATTAGTATAAATGGGTGGTTGTTGGTCAGCACAGACTGGTGGGCTGAAGGGCCTGTTTCAGTGCTGTATCTCGAAATAAATAAAGCAAATTTACAACTTTAATAGCACTTTGAATCCCCCCACACCCACCCCCCCACACAATGAGTAATCAATATATAAATTGCCCTCTCCCCCAAGAAAAATTTATTGCGTTCCGAACTTTCCCCCCAAACTTTATTAACTTCGACCCTCAACCCCTTCCCACCAGTCCCTCAACCAATAGGAAGAGTTTTCCCTGCTCCCCCCCACCCCGTCCTGAAAACTTTACTCCTACCCCCCTCACTACCAGTGTGCCTCCTTGCATCTCTGAATGGAGATTTGAAGGCATGGGAGTTCCGGCAACCAGCCAGAATATTGGTGTGGGATGGCGATTGCGACAAAGTAAGTACTTATTCATCTGATTTAAATTTGATCAACATATTTTAATTAGGTGCTCGTCGCCAAGCGGTGAGGATCCACCACAAGGCCTCGCTGCTGCCAGTAATATGTGGCAGGGCCTTCCTGGCATCAAGGCCCATGATAGGACCTCTCCCGGAGGTATTTTCCGGGCCCCCGCCACGATCCCCGACGTTGCAGGCTGGTAAAATCTAGCCCCTTGTATCACTATCCTTTTCCTATTTATATGCCTATAGAAGACTTTTGGATTCCCTATTCTCATATCTCTCTCTTTCCCTCTCTCATTTCCTTTTGCACTTCTTCTCTGAACTTTCTGTATTAAGCCTGGTTCTCACTTGTATTATCAACCTGACACCTGTCACACACACCCTTTTTCCACTTCACTTTACTCTCTATCTCTTTTGTCATCCAAGGACCTCTGGTTTTACTTGCCATACCTTTCCCCCTCGTGGGAATGAACCTTGACTTTACCTGAACCATCTCCTCTTTAAAGGCAGCCCATTGTTCCATTACAGTTTTGCCATCCAATCTTTCACTCAATTTACCTGGGACAGGTCCATTCACAACCCACTGAAATTGGCCCTCCTCCAATTAAGTATTTTTATTCTAGATTGCTCCTTGTCTTTTTCCATAGATGACGTAAACCTTATGATACTATCATCAGTATTCGCTAAATGTTCCCCTATTGATAATTGATCCACTTGAGGCACCTCATTCCCCAGAACCAGATCTAACAATGTCTCCTTCCTCATTGGGCCAGAAGCATACTGAACAAGAAAATTCTCCTGAACGCACTACAGGAACTCTTCTCCCTCTCTTCCCTTTACATTATTACTATCCCAGTTTCTGTTAGGATAACTAAAGTCCCCCATTATCATTACTCCATAGTTTTTCATAGAATCATAGAAAGTTTACAGCACAGAAAGAGGTCACTTGGCCCATCGTGTCTGTGCTGGACGAAAAACAATCCACCTAGTCTAATCCCAGCTTCCAGCAATTTGTCCATAGCCCTGCAGATTACGGCACTTGGGATGCATATCCAGACTCCTTTTGAATGAGTTGAGGGTTTCTGCCTCAACTACCGTTTCAGGCAGTGAGTTCCAGACCCCCACCACCCTCTGGATGAAAAAACTGTTCCTCATCTCCCCAATCACTTTAAATCTATGTCCCCTCGTCACTGACCTCTCTGCTAAGGTAAATAGGCCCTTCACCTCCACTCTAACCAGGCCCCTCAAAATTTTGTATATTTCAATCAGATCTCCCCTCAGCCTTCTCTGTTCCAAGGAGAGCAACCCCAGTCTATCCAATCTTTTAGTTTAGTTTAGAGATACAACACTGAAACAGGCCCTTCGGCCCACCGAGTCTGTGCCGACCATCAACCACCCATTTATACTAATCCTACACTAATCCCATATTCCTACCACATCCCCACCTGTCCCTATATATTTCCCTACCACCTACCTATACTAGGGGCAATTTATAATGGCCAATTAACCTATCAACCTGCAAGTCTTTGGCATGTGGGAGGAAACCGGAGCACCCAGAGGAAACCCACGCAGACACAGGGAGAACTTGCAAACTCCGCACAGGCAGTACCCAGAATCGAACCCTGGTCCCTGGAGCTGTGAGGCTGCGGTGCTAACCACTGCGCCACTGTGCCGCCCTTACTTTTATCTTTAGTTATTTTTTCTTTTTTTTTGTGTTTATTTTATTTTAGTTTTATTAAGTTGGTAAGACATGACCTTCCCTGCACAAAACCATGTTGCCTATCACTGATAAGCCCATTTTCTTCCAAATGGGAATAGATCCTATCCCTCAGTATCTTCTCCAGCAGCTTCCCTACCACTGACGTCAGGCTCACCGGTCTATAATTACCTGGATTTTCCCTGCTACCCTTCTTAAACAAGGGGACAACATTAGCAATTCTCCAGTCCTCCGGGACCTCACCCGTGTTTAAGGATGCTGCAAAGATATCTGTTAAGGCCCCAGCTATTTCCTCTCTCGCTTCCCTCAGTAACCTGGGATAGATCCCATCCGGACCTGGGGACTTGTCCACCTTAATGCCTTTTAGAATACCCAACACTTCCTCCCTCCTTATGCCGACTTGACCTAGAGTAATCAAACATCTGTCCCTAACCTCAACATCCGTCATGTCCCTCTCCTCGGTGAATACTGATGCAAAGTACTTGTTTAGAATCTCACCCATTTTCTCTGACTCCACGCATAACTTTCCTCCTTTGTCCTTGAGTGGGCCAATCCTTTCTCTCGTTACCCTCTTGCTCCTTATATATGAATAATAGCTTTGGGATTTTCCTTAACCCAAGGTCCTTCACTTCCTCTACACTTCTCAGTATTTTCCCATTAATCATGTATTCCTTTGATTTGTTTGACCTCCCCAAATGCATCACTTCACACTTCTCCAGGTTGAATTCCATTTGCCACTTTTCTGCCATCTGACCAGACCCATATCTTCCTGCAGCCTACAGCTATCCTCTTTGTTATCTACCACACAGCCAATCTTTGTGCCGTCTGCAAATTTCTTGATCATGCCCCCTACATTTATGTCCAAACCATTAATATATACTCAAAAAGCAGGGGACCCGGTACTGAGCCCTGTGGAATACCACTGGAAACAGCCCTCCAGTCGCAAAAACACCCGTCAATAATTACCCTTTGTTTCCTGCCACGGAGCCAATTTTGTATCCACCTTGCTGCATTTCCCTGGATCACATGGGATTTTATTTTTTTTATCTAGTCTGCCATGCGGGATCTTGTCAAAAGCCTTGTTAAAATCCATGTAGACCACATCAACTGCACTACCCTCAGCTATCTTCCTTGTTACTTCTTCAAAAAATTAGATCAATTTGGTCAGACATGATCTTCCCTTAACAAATCCATGCTGACCGTCCTTGATTAATCCATGCCTTTCTAGGCGACAGTTTATCCTGTCTCAGAATTGATTCCAATAATTTTCCCACTACTGAAGTTAGACTGACTGGTCTGTAAGTATTCGGTCTATCCTTCGCTCCCTTTTTAAACAGAGGTACAATGTTAGCAGTCTTCCAATCCTCCAGCACCACACCTGTATCCAGTGAGGATTGGAAAATGATGGTCAGACCTTCCGTCGTTTCCTCCCTGGCTTCTTTTAACAACCTGGGGTACATTTCATCCAGCCCTGGTGATTTATCCACTTTCAAGAATGCTAATCCCCTTAATACTTCCTCTCTCCCTATGTTTAGCACATCCAATACTTCACACCCCTCTTCCTTAACTACAATATCTGCACCATCTCCCTCTTTTGTGAAGACAGAAGCAAAGAATTCATGAAGAACAATACCAACATCTGCCCCTACACATAGGATACATTTTGGGTCTTTTATGGGCCCTACTATTTCCTTTGTTATCCTCTTGCTCTTAATGTATTGATAAAACATCTTTGGGTTCACCTTGATTTTACTTGCCAATATTCTTTCATGCTCTCTCTTAGCTTTACTAATTACCTTTTTGATTTCACCCCTCCACTTTCTATACTCCTCTCGGCTTTCTCTAGTATTGAGTTCTCGGTGTCAGACATAAGCTTTTGTCATGCAGACCCCCCACCTGCCAAGAATGAGGCATATTAATTTTGTCATATGAACATTGATTTTAAACTGTTGCTGGCTTGAGGAAATGACTAGTTAAACAGATCAGCCGTGGCTGGAAAAAACATTTGCATACTAAAAGACAGTGCTTGGAGGGACAAAGGGGCTATTCCCTGCTCCAATTTAACCCACAATGGACTTTGAGCACCAGATATTGTGTAAAGAGACATTCCAGGGTCGGCTAAGACAAAAGCATCCGCAAACAGATGTGGTCAGACCAGCTAGTCACATGACTAACCTGCTTGGCAACCTGGGTTTTTCTGAATTCTACAAAAAGTTTGAACTGAGAAAGACTGTTTGCTCCTGGAGTGAGAAAATCTCTCCTGTTTGCTCCCATCTCTTTCCCACATGCCTTTGGACCCACTGAGGAGATATGAACTTAAAGAGAGAAAAGTCTCCTACATCGAACAAGGTTTAAGAAGAATACTGGGCCCCAACGAAAATCAAGACCTACCTACAGTCAAGGACTTTACAGTGAGCTCAAAGAACCCTAAGCAAAACCATGTTCAGATTTTGCCTCAAACTTTTCCACTTTATTTCTTCTGCTCTTTTCTGTCTCTATCTACATGTGTGTATTGCGTATGCATGCTAGCGTGGGAGCATCACATATCCGTAGGCGTTAACTGAATTAGAGTTTAAGTGTAGTAAAGTTCAACCTTTTTTCTTTAAACCTAAGCCAACCTGTTTGTCTAGTTTCATCGCCTTATAATTGGAGGTTGTGTACAAAGATTCACCAAAGGGGAGCTAAAAACATGGTGTGTTTAAAATTAAACCCTATTACGGTAAGATCAGGTGAAGGCCGAGAGAGAATCCTAGACCCCTTTCTCACCGGGTTGTAACAGAAATTTGGGGGCTACCATCCTGGATTTGACCCACAGACAAACAAGAGAAATTGGAAGTGGGAAGCCAAATTTTTCCTAATCAGAAAAAAGAAAGGATTTCAATACAGGTTTTCTTGTGGTTGTGTGTGCTGGAATACTAACATGTCTGTGACTGAAACTCGTAGCTCCCCAAGCCAGGGTGAAGTAGCTTGGGATAAGTTAAAAGCACTGTCTATGGAGGAGTTGAGGAAAATGGCTGAGTAGTGTGGGATCACTGTAAGTGGCAAGGCGAGGAAGTCTGAACTCCTAAGGCCAACCATTTTTCTCTTGAATCTGAAGAAGCAGAAGCAGGGTTAGAAGCAGACCCCGACCGAGTATTGTGAGCAAAGATACAATTGGAACGGAGGAAACTTGAATTTGAGGAAAGCGAAAAAGAGAGAGAGATACAGAAGAGGAAGAAAGAAAGAGCCTTCCAGAAGGAACGTAAAGAAAATGAAAGGCAGGAGAGGGAGAGAGGAAGAACTTTCTGGAAGGAATGCAGAGAGAGAGAGCTGAGGCATCTTGCGTTAACTAGGGGGCAACAGAGTAACCCCAGTGAAAGCATGGCCAGTATGGAGGAACGTAATTCAGGACTGGGTACAAAATTGTTAAAACTATCTCAACGAATCCGAAAATTCAATGAGGAAGATGTGGAAACATTTTTTGTGTCCTTTGAGAAACTGGCAATGCAGCTAAAATGGCCAGCTGAGACTTGGCCTCTTTTATTACAAAACAAGCTAACTGGAAAAGCCCATGAGGTTTTTTCCCTGTTGCCAGATGAGAGTTCATCAAATTATGAACTGACAAAAATTGCTATCCTTGGGGCATATGAATAGCACCCAAAGCCTATTGCCAAAAGTTTAGAACCCTCAAGACGAAAGCTAATCAAATTTATCTGGAGTTTGAAAGAAGCAAGCAGCTGGCTTTTGACCAGTGGCTGAGGACTCTTAAAGTACAACACAGCTATGAGAATCTCAGAGCAGTAATTCTGTTAGAGGAATTTAAACACTCTCTCCCACTCTCCATAAAGACCCATGTAGAGGAGCAGAGGGTTAAGAGAGCCCGGCAAGCAGCCATTCTGGCAGATGTGTTTGCTTTAATTTATAAGTCGGTTTCCCAGGAGAGAACATTTCCTACTCACCCCCACAAATCCGAAATGGACAAAGGGTGGGAAGGTGATAGGAGCCCAAGCAGTCCTGGAAGAGAAAGAAAAGTAGGAGACACGGGGCCCTCCTCCAGCCAAAAAGGAAGGTGCTGTGAGCAGGAGTGCGACCCGGAGACCTGTGTGCTTCCATTGTAATAAGGCAGGACACCTAAAAGCTGACTGCTGGAAATTAAAGGGAAAACCTGTAGGCTTAATCAGGGCACACCCACTCAATGAAGAAGGAATCCCGGAGGAGAGCACAACAGATCAAGCTGTAGCTTTAACTCCAGTAAGAGTGCAACCCAGGAAGCTTACTACTGCAAGTGTAGGAAAGCTTAATAGGATTCCTGAAAGTTAGCGGGGTTTTGTGTTTGAAGGGAAAGTCACCCCATACCCCTCAAGTGGGGGAAACAAACCCATAGTAATTCTCAAGGGCACAGGGGCCACTAGATCCCTTTTACTGGAAAAAGGCCTGACCTTTCCCCCAGAGAGTACAGTGAATACCAAAATGGTGGTGAATGGTATTGGAGGGCAGTGTATGCCTGTACCTGTACACCGGAAGCACCTGGAGTGCGACCTAGTTTTGGGACCAGTCTTCTTCTTCTTTGGCCGCCTTGTCTCGAGAGACAATGGGCAAGCGCCTAAAGGTGCTCAGTGGTTTGTGGAACAGCACCTGGAGTGGCTATAAAGGCCAATTCTAGAGTGACAGACTCTTCCACAGGCACTGCAGATATAATTGGTTGTTGGGGCTGCTACACAGTTGGCTCTCTCCTTGCACTTCTGTCATTTTTCCTGCCAACTGCTAAGTCTCTTCGACTCGCCACTCTTTAGCCCCGCCTTTATGGCTGTCCACCAGCTCTGGCAATCACTGACAACTGACTCCCACGACTTGTGGTCAATGTCACAGGACTTCATGTCGCGTTTGCAGATGTCTTTAAAGCAGAGGCATGGACAGCCGGTGGGTCTGATACCAGTGACGAGCTCACTGTACAATGCGTCCTTGGGGATCCTGCCATCTTACATGCAGCTCACATGGCCAAGCCATCTCAAGCACCGCTGACTCAGTAGGGTGTATATGCTGGGGAACGTAGGGATTGTCCCTAGTTTGCCTGTGGACGGGGTTGACCTGCTCCTGGGTAATGATCTGGTGGAGGTAAAGGCGGTAGCACCCCCAGTAGTGAAAGAAAGACTACAGGAGGTCAGAGAGACAGGGCAGTGGCAGGAGACGGATCCCTGCAGTTTCCCCGAATGTGTAATTTATCAGTCGATGATCAAACCAGCTCCCCCAGCGGAGACTACATTGGCACTACAGGCAGATGACATGAGGTCTGCCTGTCCGAGACTTCATTTGGAAAATTAGAAGACCCAGGGAATGAAGTAAATGGATTTTCCCTAGCTGAGGCTCAGTGAGCCGACCCAGTATTGCGAGAGTTATCACAGGCTGCCCAGTCTGAAAGTGAAGCAGAAGGAGTCCCTGATTGCTACTATTTAAAGAATGAGGTACTGATGAGGAAATGGAGTTCTCCTCACAGACCTGAGAGCAAGGAGTGGATGGTAGTTCACCAGTTAGTGGTGCCACAGAGGTACTGGAGAGAAATATTAAGTAGGGCCCACGAGACTACAAGTAGCTGTACATGTCGGTATACGAAAGACCAAAGTCCACATAAGACAGCAGTTTGACTGGCCAAACCTCCACAGAGACATGGTGAAGTACTGCAGGAGTTGCCACCTGTGCCAGGAACCTACAGTTGAAACCCGCACCCCTAAGTCCTGTACCGGTGTTAGGAGGACCCTCCAGCAGAGGGCTGGTGAACTGTAAGGGACCCCAGCTGAGAACAAAAGGGGACAGGCAGGCACAAGGCTGGAAAAAGGTTAGAAAGGGAAGTTGCCCAAGAGGGCAAGTTAAAGGAAGTCCGGGAGGAATCCAGCATGAAAACCCCTAGTGTCCGGTCAGCCAACCCTGAAAAATTTGAAAAGTTAGACCCCACATCCTCCTATATAAATGCAGACACTAGAAACACCCCATCAGAGTTGTTAACAGCATTTACAGGAACCTTCAGAGACAAAGAAAAACCTCTAGTGGGCCGATAAACCGTGAGGGTGATGCCTCACCTAGTCGAAGTGCCACAGGGGAGTTCAATAGAGTCTGCACATATACCTGCAGGCAGGAGTGTCCTCTGGGACAAAGGGGAGATTAGCAAAGAATCCTCCCTCACAGTCAGAAAAAAGGGAACCACCCATCCCCTGAAGTCAAAAGCCTTTGCATAACTCAGCAAAGCACTGAAAGAGAGTTCAGGATAGACCCACCCACTACTGACTCTCCTGAGAAAAAAAATTCTAATTTAGGGCTAATTTAATCTACCCCCCCCCCACCCCCACTCCACCCCGCCCCGTTTTGCAGACCTCAACAGGAACAGTCATGGAAATGGACAAACTGAAGAAAAGCTTCCCCAAAGAGCAATATGTTTATTGGAATGCCAAAAAGGGGGCAGTTAAAACAGAACTGGCACCAAGAAAAGACAGGCAGTATTAAGTTTGAGGATTTATGAATGAATGTGAATGAATGAGAGAGAGAGAGGCATGCTTTTTTTCCTGCATCTTATATTTTCTCTCTCGACTCTTTTTAATGAAATGCACTTTTCTCAAATTGCATTTCATTCCGCTGGGTGTGCAGGTGTCATGCGCCCACCTGCCAAGAATGGGGCAATTTTGTCATATGAACATTGATTTTAAACTGTTGCTGGAACGAGGAAATGACTTGTTAAACAAGAAGCCTGAGACCCCCTCCTCACCTGGTCATAACAGAAATTTGGGGGCTCTAGTCCAGCATTGTACCCACAGACATATGAGTAATTGGAAGATGGAAACCAACTTGTTCCCAATCAAAAAAAAATCTTCAATACAGGTTTTCTTATGGTTTGTATTGCTAGAATACTAACATGTCCGCATCCGAGGCCAATACCTTCCCAAAACAGGGTGAAGTAACTTGGGATAAGTTAAAGACCCTAGCTATGGAAGAGTTGAGAAATGCAGCTGGGCAGCGTGGGATCACTTTCCGTGCAAAAACTAGGAAATCCTAAGACTTGTGGCCAACCTTTTTTCCCTCAAACCTGGAGAATCAGAGACAGGGTTAGAGTCAAACTCAGACAGGGCAATGTTAGCTAAAATACAATTGGAACAGAGGAAACTTGAATTGGAAGACAGCAAAAAAGAGAGAGGAGAGAAAGAGAGAGGGAGAGAATTTTCCAGAAGAAGCAGGAGGAAAGTGAGCTCAGGTGACTTGAATTAGCTAGGGTGTGACATAGTAACCCCAGTGAAAGCATGGTTAATATGGAGGCTACACTTAATTCAGGACTGTGTGCTGAACTCTTAAAGTTCTCCCAATGGATCCCAAAGTTCAATGAGAGAAGTGTGGAAGCATTTTTTGTCACGTTTGAAAACCTTGCTAGACAGTTAAAATGACTGGCCGAGAGATGGACACTATTGCTACAAAGCAAGTTAACAGGAAAAGTCCATGAGGTTTATTAACTGTTGCCAAATGAAAGTTCATTAGACTATGAATTGACTAAAAATGCTATCCTCGGGGCATATGAGCTAGTACCGGAGGCGTAGCACCAGAAATTCCGAACCCTCCGGAAACAGGCTGATCAAACTTACCTCGAGTTTGAGAGAAGTAAGCAGCTGGCTTTTGACCAGTGGTTGTGGACCTTTAAAATACAGCCCACATATGAAAACCTAAGAGAGGTGATTCTTCTCAAGGAATTTAAAAACTCTCTCCCTCTTTCTATATAAACCCATGTAGAAGAACAGAAAGTTCAAAGGGTGAGGCAAGCTGCAGTTCTGGCTGATGAGTTCACTCTCATATACAAGTTCGTACCCGAAGAAAAACCCTTCCCTAGTCACCCCTGCAACACCAAAAAGGATAAGAGGTGGGAGAGTGATAGGAGCCCAAACAGTCCTGGAAGAGAGATGAAAGTGGGACACACAGGGACCCTCTTCAAGTCAAAAAAGCTAGTGCTGAAAGCAGGAGTGAGACCTGGAGACCTGTGTGTTTCCACTGTAACAAGGCAGGTCACCTCCGAGCTGACTGCTGGAAACTACGGGGAAAGCCTGTAGGATTAATCAGGGCACACCCAACCAGTGCAGGAGAAGGGTCTCTGTTGGAAAGCACAGCAGAGCAGGCTGTGGCTTTAACTGCAACAATAGTAAGACCCAAGGAAAATACTGCTGTGGGTGCAGGAAAATTTAACAAGATCCCTGAAGGTTATCAGGATTTTGTATCCAAAGGAAAAGTAATCCCATAATCCTCGAGTGGGGCAAGCAAGCCCATCGTCATACTCAGGGATACAGGGGCCACAAGATCCCTTTTTCTGGGAAAATGCATGTCCTTTCCCCCAGAGAGTACAGTGAATATGAAAATGATAGTGAATGGTATTGGAGGGCAGTGTAAGCCCGTACCTTTACAATAGGTGCTCTTGGCGTGCGACTGAGTTTTGGGACCAGTGACCGTAGGGATTGTCCCTAGTTTGCCTGTGGACGGGGTTGACCTGCTCCTAGGTAATGATCTGGTCATGACGAAGGTGGTAGCTTCCCCAGTAGTGGTAGAGAGACTGAAGGAGGTCAGAGAGACAGGACAGTGGCAGGAGGTGGTTCCCTGCAGTTTCCCTGAATGTGTAGTGAATCAGACCATGACCAAACCAGCTCCCCCAGAGGAGACTGAACTGCACTACAGATAGACCATGCTGTCTGGTTGTCTGAAACTTTCTTTAGGGAGTTAGAGAACCTAGGGAATGGGTTAAACCAATCTTCCCTAGCTGAGGCTCAGCGAGCCGACCCAGTATTAAGGAAGTTAGCACAGGCTGCCCAAACTGAAACTGAAGCAGTGGGAGTCCCTGAGTGCTACTATGTAAAGAGTGAGGTGCTGATGAAGAAGTGGAATTCTCCTCACAGACCTGAGGACAAAGAGTGAACAGTAGTTCACCAGTTAGTGGTGCCACTGAGGTACTGTAAAGAAATATTAAGAATGGTCCACAAGTTTGCAATGGCTGTACATGTCAATGTACGAAAAACCAAAGCCCGTATAAGACAGCAGTTTGACTGGTCAAAACTCTACAAAGATGGACTGGAGTACTGTAAAACTTGCCACATATGCCAGGTTGTGAGGAAGCCCCAACCTGCAGTAAAATCTGCACCCCTAATTCCTGTACTGGCTTTTGGGGAACCCTCCAGGCTAGTGAATTGTGAGGGACCCTGCCAAGACCAAAAAGGGACAAACAAGCACAGGTCTGGCAGAGTGTGAGGGAGGAAGGGGACGAAAAGGACAGTGAGGACAGGTTAAAGCAGGGTTCCCAAATGGAACCCCCTTACTGCTTGGTCAGCCAACTCTGAAATGTTGGAAAAATTAGATCCCACACCCACCTACGTAAATGCAGACAAAAGGAGCACCTTACCAGGGCTGATAACAACCTTTACAGAAACCTGCAGGGACAAAGAAAGTCCCCAAAAGGGAAAACCAACAGTGAGGACAACGCCTCACCTCATCAAAGTGCCCCAGGGGAGTGCAGTGGAAGCCGGACAGATACCTGTGAGCAGGAATGTCCCAGAGGATATGGGGGCAGTGAGCAAAGAGAAAAAGGAAACAAAAATGCCCTAAAGTGAGCGACACATGTATGACACACCAGAGCACCAAAAGTGAGGTGAGAGTGGATCAACCCACTGCAGACTCCCATGATCAGAGCTCAAGCTCAGAGCTCATAAAATCCTACAATATTACTTCAGACTCCAGCAAGAACAAAGGCCCAGAGGAAAACTCACAGCGGCTTAAACCCAATTTATCACCCAATACCACCATAGCCAGAGAAATTATCAAGGTACTGGAACGTGAAGGGTTAGAACCACATGTTGCAAGAACAGCAGCTGAGGGGTTAAAGCTTGTGCATAAAGGAAAACTTACCCTGGACAAGTATGGAAATTTGCGGACACCAAGCTTCCCCAACAGCCACATATCTACTAAGATGCCCATCCCCACCTCATTATAAACTGATACTAAAGAAACTTTAAACCCATTGGACCACACCTTGCCATCCCAGACAAACTTCAGGGGAAAAGGGCAGTTAAAAATCAGCACTACTGCTACAGATGAAAAAAGACAAGCTGCAACAGTTTTAAGATTTCTGAATGAATGAGGGTGAATGAGAAAATGCATGTCTGTTTTCCTGTGTTTTCTATTTAAGTCCTGTAATAAAATGCTCCCACTGTTGCACTTCATTCAATGTGATACAGAGGCGGCATGAAAACCCCACATGCCAAATGGAAAGCGAGCAAGGGATCATCTCTATCTCCTCTCTCCATCTCTCCAGTAGAGATCCAGAGAAGCCTCAAGCTGCAGTTGGTAAAGCATCAAACCTACAGCCTAGCACAGCCAGCAACTAGGGGACAAGAAGCAAAGCCCCACTTTTGCCTTCCGGAACCTCAGAAGCAAGCCCAAACTGTGTACGTGGCCCAGCGAGGACTTCAGGACTACAATTTCAACTAAAGACTCTGAGACTACTGAACCGTATTTCAATTCCGTTTACAGACTCAACTCCAACCTCCCAACTCTGTTCTTCAGTCTGTAAACTATTTGGCTGTGTGTGTGGCTCTTGTGTGAATACGGGCGAGGATGCATAACGTATTTTAACAATTTTTAACTGGTTTAAAGTGATAAGGATAATAAACTTACATCTTTCTTGTTTAAACTCAAGAAAACATATCTGATTGGTTCATTTACAACTTATATTAGAGGAACAGGAGCAAGAGCTGACTGAGGTAGTATGTTTAGTCACTGTGTTAAAAAAAAAGAATAAACCCTGTTGCGGTCAAACCAGAGAAGGGGCAAAAGGGGAGCCTGAGACTCCTTCCTCACCTGGTCTTAACAGACCCCTACAGAACATCCTCTTTCTCCAGCACTGTAATATTTTCCTTCAACAATACTGTCACCCCTACTCTGTTCTTTCCTTCACTATCTTTGCTGAACACCTTGGGCTGGATTTTAAGAGCCCCACGGTGAGCTCAAAATATGGCAACCTACCTGCGCTGGCCACATGTCAAAGAGCCTCCGCAATCTCTAGCACGGTGGCTCATTTATATAGCTGGGGCGGCCAGATCCCCCCAATCTTGTAGAGGGGGCGTGCTGTCCATCCCCGGCAATGGCGTTAGCTGCCTTTGCACAGGCACCATTTTTAAAGGGCATCCAGCCCTGCCGCCCAATTTAAATTTTTAAAGTCCTACCCCCCAAAAATAATACATTTCTAATGCCCCTTTCACACCCCTCAATAACAATTACAATAACTATTTGTCCTCCCCCCCACAAAACACTTACCTTTTACATCTGACCTTCCTCCCCCAAACTGCACAAAGTTTAATGTTCAACCCTCCCACCATCCCCTACACCCATTACATATACTTGACCCTGTCCCCCACCCCCCCTACCCCGCACTGACAAACATACCTCCTCTCCCCTCTTCACCAGTGTGGTGCCGTGTTTCCCCGGACAGGTGCGGGAGTGCCAGTCACCACGCCGCAGTTCACTGTGGGGCCCTCAAGATCGCAGGTAAATTGATTGAGTTTATTCATTTGAATATTTAAATTGTGGTTCCATTGCCCAGCTGCGGTAGGGTGGGGGGGGGGGTGCCGCCACGGAGTCTCACCGCCATCAGGAGGATAGGACCAGGCCCTGCCGGCATCGAGGTCCACAGCGGGCCTCATCCGGAGCCATTTTCAGCACCCCCTCCCGCCCCGCCATGGAACCCAACGCCTGGGAGAGAAGAAAATCCAGCCCCTTGTATCCAGGAATATTTAATACCCAGTCCACCCTTTTTTTTGAATCAGCTGTCCGTTATCGCCACATTATATTGTCATGCGGCTATCTACACCTGAAGCTCACCAACTTTATTTACCATACTTCATGCACTTACATACATGTACTAGACCTTACGGCATTCCCTCTTAGCCTAACCCCACCAATACCGTACTATTTCTTACTTTAATGCTGTCTGTCTGTCTTTCCCAATGCTTTGTGCACCTTGTTTCTCCTTTCTAAAGCTACATCCTGGTTCCCATCTCCCTGGCAAGTTAGTGTCTACCCTCCCCAACAGCACCAGCAAACTGTCCCATGAGGGCATTTGTCCCAGCTCTGTTGAGGTGCAACCTATCCGGCCATTTCATAACAGTGTCATCACGCTGTCTCACAATCAGCTTGCAGGGTGAAATGTAATATTGAACTGAAAATTCAAGTGAAATCATATATAGTACCAGGCAAACACAGTTGTAAATTGTAAATTATTTATATACAATCTGCAATGTTCTTTAAAAAATAATTTCATTGTTAAACACCAATATAACTTTAAAAATAAAATGCTCTACCACTGTGCCACATCCTGAAATGGCTTATTATCTTAAATGCTATTTTCCTGTGTAAGAGGAAATTCCACCCACTTATTATACTTTTCTAAATTTGTTCTGTGGTAATATTATAAAAGTAACCTTGATGTCTTATAGTTATTCTTAGAACATATTTTAAAAGTCTCATTGTTTTCTTAGAAATTTTGTTTCAGTGATGCAGTAATACGAAAGTTCTGTGATAAAGGTAAACTTTAGCGTAGGTAATACGTTTCACAGTCACCCAGGGAGGAAGGAAGGGAGGAAGGAAGGAAGGAAGGGAGGGAGGGAAGGAAGGAAAGAAGGAAGGTATGAAGGAAGGAAGGAAGATTTACTTGCATGGATATCGCATTTTATGGTGTTATTGGACTGTTCCAAAGTCACATAAGTCGATTAGCAGTGCACCAATACATTATAAGCTGCACATTCGCAGAAGGATAACTCATCCTATTAATTAACTCTAGTGGAAAACAGGCAGGGGATTCATGGTACGTGATTAACGCTTTCCCATTCATGTGACATTGCTGCTTGCAGCCAGCACTACCCAAGCTGTTCACTGGCTGCACACATCAGTAGGGGGCTCGATATCATGAGGGGCTAATGCTACTTAAAGGCAGTCTGCTCCTCTTAAAGGGGAGGTGCATTGTGGCAACAAGAAGTGGTGGGAGTCGTTTGGACACTGATTCTGTGCTCTGATACTTTGGACAATAGTCAAACATGCTAGAAAGCATGCAGCAAGGTTTTTAGACACTGCACTGGAGGCCTTGGTGGAAGAAGTGGAATGGACGAGTGATGTCTTGTATCCGCAGTGGGGAAGGCAGCCCACCAGACTCATCTTCAGGAAGCAGTGAGAACAAGTAATCCTCCTTCTTTCATCCCATTTCTCCTTCATGCCTCAATCCCTTCTGATATAGAAACTGCAGATGATGTAAGCACGTACTTCTTACTTTCTCCTCTCCCCTCATGCAAGTCACAAGCACCCAGAAGCCAGGGTGGGAGGAAAGGATAGTGCAAGTGCCAGCTCACTGGCACTTGCACTTGCAGGGTGTGGATATACATTAGTTCTGAGGCTTCCATTTCAGCACAAACAGCTTCCAACAAAGGCCTGAGTGCTGAATGTCACTGTTGTTATTTTAAACATCAGAGAAGTCACAAACATTCAGTTGTAACAATGCAGGTCTTTATTGAGACATCATACTACGCAATTCCAGTATGAGTTCTTAGGTACATTGTACTACACAATTCTAGTATGACAGCTACATACAGCTGACACTTCTTATACCATTTTTACCTTTGATTTCTACATTCTATGCAAATCATGAATAAATCATAGTATATCAAAGATACATACAATTGACAATAGGAATAACAATATCGAACCAGCAAAATGCACTTAGCCCTTCCAATCTCTTCAAATTGTTTATTACCACAGTTATATTGCCCTCTTAAGCTCTTCTGATTATTTTATTACCTAAAAGACAAGTGACTGAATTAACATATTCCAGACCATCTTAGTTATGGCTGAGTAACTTTTACACATTCCACTACCCTCCTTACTTGAGAAGGTATCCTTGCCTTAGACCCACTTACACAATGAATCCAATGATCAGCAGAAAGCTGTTTTCATTTATTGGCCGGAATTTAGTTGGCTTGGCAGGGTCTCCGATGTCGGGCCCCGAAGCCAGGTCAACCATACCTCGGCAGCTTGTGGGACCCCCAGCCACATTTTTCAGCCATCTGGCAACTAATTAGTCCCACCCCCCAAGTGCTGCCAGCCAATCAGAGGGCTGGCAGATCAGCAGTCTCAGCAGTGTCATTGGAAGCGGTGGCCACTGGCTGGGACTGCACACAGCAGAGAGGACGTCATGGGAGCAGGCCACTCTCCAAACTAGTAATTGAGGTCTGGGGTTGCCAGGAATAGTCAGGCAAATGTCAGCGAAGGGTGGTGTGGGAGTGTTGATG
Source organism: Heterodontus francisci (assembly GCF_036365525.1). Classification (NCBI taxonomy): domain Eukaryota; kingdom Metazoa; phylum Chordata; class Chondrichthyes; order Heterodontiformes; family Heterodontidae; genus Heterodontus; species Heterodontus francisci. The sequence goes on along the minus strand of NC_090372.1, from coordinate 118,216,742 downwards.
AGGGCGGAGGGGGGGTTGCTGTTGAGTGGCCATTGTCACTAAAGGGGCCTCTCTGTGGGCCATACAGTGCCCGATTAGGAGGGCTCCCCGCACCCCCCCCACCCCACCCCACCCCACCCCACCCACCATAAAGGACTGGTAAAATCCAACACATTGTGTGCTGATCGGACAGACAGCCCAGGCATTGGGACAGACATTGAGGCATTCAGGGAGTGTGAACTCTAGTTCCTGCAATGATGAATCAGTTTCGATTAATTGCTGAAAGCCTGTAGTTTTTGAACTCACAACTTCTGACTCTGAGGCAAGAGTGTTATTAGTTCAGTCAGCTGACACTAAAGAGAGTTGATATTAAAGAGAGGAAAATTAAGAGATGTTCTGAGTACTGTAATACAAAACAAGTAAAGGATAGCAAGAAGGGTTGCACAGAAAGTGAGAAATTGGAGACCAGCTAGTGCTGGATTCTTCTTTTCTTGGTGGGGTAGCCGTGGGGCAGTACTTCTAACCGATGCTGTGACTGCTGTGACCTTGCCATAATCCCAACTCATTTTCCTAGGTGGTTTGATTTTGGGTGGAATAGCAGAGGAAAACCTAGCCTTAAAAATAAAAAGTCAACAGTAAGAAAGGGATTGCCTATCATAGCACAAGCTTTCACTTGTAGTTCCTAGGGTGGTGAAGGTTGCACTGACTGCCTCTGCTACCTCCCTCTATATGACCTAAACCACCTTCCTATGGGGATTCATGTCCTTGGTCCAACAAACTATTGGGGAAAAATTGGGTTGTGTAGCACCCGTTGTTTATGTGCTCTGCAGCTTCCAAATGCCTGAAAATGTGGGTGTGAAATGCTCACACACTTCTGATGGGATGTGCCCGGAACATCACCTTAGTAAAGGGGTTTGCACACACACACATCTAGTGACCGATGGCTGCATGCAGTGCAGGCAGATTGTGACATCAATCAGTGAGAAACACTGATTTGAGGCCAGCGTTGCCATTTCAAATGCCAAAATCCAGCCTATGCCTTGTTTTAAGCTGCACATGCACTCAAAGGCATGAAAAATGCCCCACCGGCGATACTTAAAGGAATCACAAACTACTTACAGGTTAGTTACTGGTTTATTTCTTCTGGCAGTTTTTGGAGCTTTCCTATACCTGGCTAAAGTTTGAACAGTCTACAGGAAGTGGACTGCCTGATGCTGAAGTACTTTTTTGTTGATTTAAAAGCTTGTATTGAAACAAGTTGCTTCCAGCCATGGGTGGCCTGGTGTGGCTTTCTCTTGGATTTGAGCATGACTGGGAGAATGAAGAGACACTACGCAAAGCAGCTGCTCGAAGAGGGAGAAGGAGGAGGGGGAGAAGGGCTTGCAGCAGGAATCCATAAACACTGAGGTCTTTAGGAAGTAATTCGCTTCATTCAATTTCACATCCAACCAATGCTTGAGATGTCTTTCTTCAGAAAAGAGGTTGTTACTGAAATTTGTCAATTGCTGCAGCCATGACTACAACCTCAAAGTAGGGCAAGGTCAGCATTGCCTGTGACTGTCAAGATGACTGTGGCTCTTAACCTTTATGTGTGAGGCTCCTTCCAGACTGCTGCTGGGGCATATGCAACATAACACAGTTTGTAGTTTATTGCTGCACAAGGGAGATCACTGAGGCTCTCTATTCACAGTGAGATAGTTTCATCTCATTCCCTCTTACCAGAAACAAGCAGGCAGGGCGAGTACAATCATGTGCAAGGATTGCAGGCTTCCCCATTGTGCAGACACATTGCCTTGCATGTGTTTCATGTGAACTTGGCCATTTCCCTGAACCAAGAGGGATTCCACACCCTCAATGTGCAATCCCAGGCACTGCATCACACAGTTAAATGTCGGTTACCCTGGCAGTAGTAACGATTCCTTCATTCTGCAGCAGTCCTCTGTTCCACCTCTATTTGACCCATCATGGTGAGTCAAAGGTTGGCTAGTTGGTAACAAGGAATATCCACTTAAGACATGGCTCATGACTCCAGCCCAGAATGTGCGCACACATGCACAACAAGCATACAGTAAGAGCAATGCTGCCACAAGGAATATTATGGAGCATACCATCGGCTTTCTCAAGCAATGCTTCCGCTGCCTGGACTGCACTGGAGGACCCCTGCTATATTCAGCTGAATGGGGATCAGAATTTGTGGTAGTGTGCTGCATGTTGCACAAACTGATCATCATTAGGGAACAGCCTTGCCATTACCTATCAGGCAGGAGCATGAGGAAAAGGAGGAGGAAGAGGAGGAGGTGAAGTAGGAACAAATGCATCAGGAAGTCGAGGAACTGGAAGAGGAAGGGAGGCTACAACACAGACAGTCTCTTTCAGCCTGAGTTCACGTGGTTAAATAATTAATGAATTAATCAGTAACCTTAGCCCTCCTCCCCATTCAGCAACAGTCCCTTTCTCATTACCTTTCCTCTATCACTGACCATTATATCCTCTTTCCAACAACATAAAAATAAAAACCACCAGAAAAGGAAGGCTATAATCCAATTTTATAAATTCACTCATTATATATGGCATAGAAAATTAAACTAACCATCCTTGTGCATTCCTTTAGTGCCTGTCTTCTGTGAGCCTTTACCCATCCTAGTGCAATCACAAGGAGTTACCCCAGTGGCTGCAGCATGGGTTTAGTTTAGTTTAGAGATACAGCACTGTGGTGGAACATAAAAGAATTAGGAACAGGAGTAGGCCATTCAGACCCTCGAGTCTGCCCCACCATTCAATAAGATCATGGCTGATTTGATTGTGGCCTCAACTCTACTTTCCTATCTGCCCCCCATAAGCCTTGACTCCCTTGTCATAGAGTCATAGAGTTATACAGCACAGAAACAGGCCCTTCGGCCCATCGTGTCTGTGCAGGCCATAAAGCACCTAACTATTCTAATCCTATTTTCCAGCACTTGCTCCAGCCCAGGCAACATCCTGATGAATCTCCTCTGCACCCTCTCCAGGGCAATCACATCCTTCCTATAGTGTGGTGCCCAGAACTGTACACAGTACTCCAGATGTGGCCTAACTAGCATTTTATACAGCTCCATCATAACCTCCCTGCTCTTATATTCTATGCCTTGGCTAATAAAGGCAAGTATCCCATATGCATTCCTAACCACCTTATCTACCTGTGCTGCTGCCTTCATTGATCTATGGACAAGTACACCAAGGTCCCTCCGACCCTCTGTACTTCCTAGGGTCCTACCACCCATTATATATTCCCTTGCCTTGTTAGGTCTCCCAAAATGCATCAACTCACACTTCCCAGGATTAAATTCCATTTGCCACTGCTCCGCCCATCTTACCAGCCCATCTATATCGTCCTGTAATCTAAGGCTTTCCTCCTCACTATTTACGACACCACCAATTTTCGTGTCATCTGTGAACTTACTGATCATACCTCCTATGTTCACGTCTAAATCATTAATGTACACTACAAACAGCAAGGGTCCCAGCACCGATCCCTGCGGTACACCACTGGTCACAGGCCTCCATTCACAAAAACAGCCCTCTACCATCACCCTCTGCCTCCTTCCACTATGCCAATTTTGAATCCAATTTGCCAAATTGCCCTGGGCTTTTACTTTCTTAACCAATCTCCCATGTGGGACCTTATCAAAAGCCTTACTGAAGTCCATGTAGACTACATCAACTGTTTTCCCCTCATCTACACATCTAGTCACCGCCTCAAAAAATTCAATCAAGTTAGTTCGACACGATCTCCCCCTGACAAAGCCATGCTGACTATCCCTGATTAACCCTTGCCTCTCCAAGTGGAGATTAATCCTGTCCCTCAGAATTTTTTCCAATAGTTTCCCTACCACTGATGTTAGACTCACTGGCCTGTAATTACCTGGTTTATCCCTGCTACCCTTCTTGAATAATGGTACCACATTCAGTGTCCTCTGGTCCTCTGGTACCTCTCCTGTGGCCAGAGAGGATTTGAAAATTTTTGTCAATCAAGAATCCAACTCAGCCTTAAATATATTCACTGTTCTCTGGGGCGGAGAATTCCACAGACTAAATACCCTCTGAGAGAAAAAAACTTTCCTCATCTGAGTCTTAAATGGGAAACCCCTTATTTTTAAACTGTGTCCCTTAGTTGTAGATTCCCCCACAAGGGGAAACATCCTTTTAGCATCCACCCTGTCAAGTCCCCTCAGGGATCTTATATGTTTCAATAAGATCACCTTTCATTCTTCTAAACTCCAATGGGTATAGGCCCAACCTGCTCAACCTTTCTTCATAAGATAACCCCTTCATCCCAGGAATCAGTCGCATGAACCTTCTCAGAAATGCTTCTACTTCAATTATATCCTTTCTTAAGTAAGGAGACAAAACTGCACACGGTACTCCAGATGTGGTCTCACTAAGGCCCTGTACAGCCATGGCAACACTTCCCTACTTTTATACTCGATTGTCCTTGCAATAAATGCCAACATTCCATTTGCCTTCCGAATCACTTGCTATACTTGCATACTAACCTTTTGTACCAGATCCCTCTGTACCGTAGAGTTCTACAGTCTCTCTCCATTTAAGTAATATACTGTTTTTCTATTCTTCCTGCCAAAGTGGACAAGTTCTAATTTTACTACATTATACTCCATCTGCCAAATTTTTCCCACTCAACCAAACTATCTCAATCCCTTTGTAGACTCTTTACATCCTCTTCAAAACTTACTTTTCTACCTATCTTCGTGTCATCAGCAAATGTAGCCACCATACATTCAGTCCCTTCATCCAAGTCATTGACTCTAACAATTTATTTGTACAATCATTTCTTTTTGTAAAACAATCAGACAGTTGATGACTTGCATCTATTCATTTAATTTTAGAGATTTCCTTTCTCTCCAGCATTTGTTTCTAGCCAGCAAGTTCAATTGGTATAATAAAAGCAAAATACTGCGGATGCTGGAAATCTGAAACAAAAACAAAAAATGCTGGAATCACTCAGCAGGTCTGGCAGCATCTGTGGAAAGAGAAGCAGAGTTAACATTTCGGGTCAGTAACCCTTCTTCGGAACTGACAAATATTGGAAAAGTCACAGATTATAAGCAAGTGAGGTGGGGGTGGGGCAAGAGATAACAAAGGAGAAGGTGCAGATTGGACCAGGCCACATAGCTGACCAAAAGGTCACGGAGCAAAGGCAAACAATATGTTAATGGTGTGTTGAAAGACAAAGCATTAGTACAGATTAGGTTCAAATACACTGAATATTGAACAGCAGCAAGTGCAAACCTGAAAAAAAACCTGAAAAAAACAGTGGGTAAGCAAATTGAACAAACTAAGATGAAATGAAATAAATGCAAAAAAAAAAAAGATTGTAAAAAATGTAAAAAAGAGTGTAAAAAAAAAAGGAAGAAAAAAATAACTAAAAATGAAAGTAAAATGGGGGGCTGTCATGCTCTGAAATTATTGAACTCAATGTTCAGTCCGGCAGGCTGAAGTGTGCCTAATCGGTAGATGCGATGCTATTCCTCGAGCTTGCGTTGATGTTCACTGGAACACTGCAGCAATCCCAGGACAGAGATGTGAGCATGAGAGCAGGGGGGAGTGTTGAAATGGCAAGCAACCGGAAGCTCAGGGTCCTGCTTGCGGACTGAGCGGAGATGTTCCGCAAAGCGGTCACCCAGTCTGCGTTTGGTCTCCCCAATGTAGAGGAGACCACACTGTGAGCAGCGAATACAGTATACTACATTGAAAGAAGTACAAGTAAATCGCTGCTTCACCTGAAAGGAGTGTTTGGGGCCTGGGATAGTGAGGAGAGAGGAGGTAAATGGGCAGGTATTACACCTCCTGCGATTGCAGGGGAAGGTGCCATGGGACGGGGACGAGGTGGCGTGGGTAATGGAGGAGTGGACCAGGGTGTCGCGGAGGGAACGATCCCTTCGGAATGCTGACAGGGGAAGGGAGGGGAAGATGTGACTGGTAGTGGCATCACACTGGAGGTGGCGACTCAGGCCCCCTCCCCCAAGGGTTCCCCTTGTCCTCACTTTTCATCCCACCAGCCTCCATATCCAAAGGATCATCCTCCGCCATTTTCGCCAACTCCAGCGTGATGCCACTGCCAGTCGCATCTTCCCCTCCCTTCCCCTGTCAGCATTCCGAAGGGATCGTTCCCTCCGCGACACCCTGGTCCACTCCTCCATTACCCACGCCACCTCGTCCCCGTCCCAGGGCACCTTCCCCTGCAATCGCAGGAGGTGTAATACCTGCCCATTTACCTCCTCTCTCCTCACTATCCCAGGACCCAAACACTCCTTTCAGGTGAAGCAGCGATTTACTTGTACTTCTTTCAATGTAGTATACTGTATTCGCTGCTCACAGTGTGGTCTCCTCTACATTGGGGAGACCAAGCGCAGACTGGGTGACCGCTTTGCGGAACATCTCCGCTCAGTCCGCAAGCAGGACCCTGAGCTTCCGGTTGCTTGCCATTTCAACACTCCCCCCTGCTCTCATGCTCACATCTCTGTCCTGGGATTGCTGCAGTGTTCCAGTGAACATCAACGCAAGTTCCATTGGTAACCTTTTCTCACTCACACATTTAGAGTGTACATTTTTGTAATTCTTTCATGGGATGTGGGTGTTACTGGCTAGGCCAGCATTTGTTACCCATCTCTAACTGCTCTTGAAAAGGTGGTGGTGAGCTGCCTTCTTAAACCACTGCAGTCCTTCTTGTGCGGGTACACCCACAGTGCTGTTTTCATCGGGGCCCAGTGTTCTTCTTAAACCTTCTTCATGTAGGAGACGTTTCTCTCTTTGAGTTTCACATGTTTTCACAAGATTCAGTTCTGTCGGAAGGAGATGGAGCAGGCAGACAGGTCTGGAGAGGAGGTAATTCTTGTTTCAGTTCCAGGAGCACATGACGTTCTGAGTTCAAATCCTTTGTTGGAAGTTCAAATTCAAAAAACCTCCAGCCTGCTAGTCATGTGACTAAAACTGGTCTGACCTCTTCTTCTGTGTATTGAGGAAGTAACGACTGGGTCCCTTTTGTTCCAATACTGCTAGTACGATACAAATATCCATCCAGTCAGTGGCTTGCAATTTTAAGTTTTAATGTTCATGTGGCGAAGCAATGTATGCCTCGGTCTTGGTCGGTGGGAGGCTTGCCTGACAATTCTTTAGATATAACATCATCTTTCCATTATGATTAAACATGATTAACTGGGATGGGAGTAACACTCTCTAATTAGGATTGTTGATTTAGTTATCTAAACTAATACATTTAAAAGCCCCAAAAACCTGACTTCCAATCTTAAAATTCTACTCTAATCTTATTAATAACACTGTAAATTGCATATCATTGTGTTTAATTATATGAAGGTGGAAGGCATTAATTGGGGTATTACTTGAGCACATAAAGAGACACTTACTGAAACTGTATGGGGGTTGAGTTAGGAGGTATATGCTTGTAATGTTTCACTCTGTAAATAAATATAAGACTGAGTAAAGATTAACTCCTGTATTATCCTTCACAAACTGGCTTTCTGGAATATAACAGGCAGCACCTTAAACATTCCCTCCCCCATTACCAGTGCATCGTGGTAGCAGTGTGTACATAGAGGTTTAAGGTGGAGAGTTTTCTACTTAGTGCTACTGGCAAAGAAGTTCATGTGACAGAAGTGAATGTAAAGGAATTCATGTGTGGAGTACAGCATCCCCCTATTTTGATGCTTTGCTTCGCCAACATCTCCCAAACTCACAACCTTCACCACGAAGAAGAACAAGTGCAGCAGATGCATGGGAACACCACCACTTGCAATTTTCCCTCCAAGCCACAAACCATCCTGACTTGGAACTGTATCGCCGTTCTTCACTGTTGCCAGGTCAAAAACTGGAACTCCCTTCCTAACAGCACTGTGGGTGTACCGACACCATATGGGCTACAGTGGTTCAAGAAGGTGTCGCACCACCACCTTCTCAAGGTCAATTAGGCATGGACAACAAATGCTGGTCTTGCCACCGATGGCCGCATCCCATGAATGAATAAAATAAAAACCTTCAGCTCATTACCAAATATCCTCACTGCTCTCTCTCATGCAGGTTCGGCCATTGCTCAAAGTATCACAGCCCAGACTGACGTCTGAAAATACTCCCACCACTTCTTGCAGCCACAATGTACCTCCCCATTTAAAAGAGCAGACAAAACTAATTTAACGTGCTGCCTGCAACGCATCGTTCTGGCGTCGATTTAACGTGTACCGTGATCCAACGCCTGTTTACAGGGGTTAACCAATTTCTCACTCAATCTCTTCCTACATGACTTCAGCCAGCTATACCTCCACTGATACATCAAAGGATCTGGGAGACTTTCCTTCTGCTAACACTACTCTTCAGACATTCTAACAATTGTGCTTTTGAATGCTCAAATTGTGATGCCCCACTTTAAGCTAGCAAGAGCCATCTAAGAGCACTCAATTTACCATTCTCCCAGCAGCAGGTACCCAGTGAGTATTATTACTGCTCTTAGCCCTCTCTATCTGAATGATTAGGGACCCATTCCTGCCTCACCACTAACCTGCCAACAGGAATAGAATTCAGCCCCTTGTGTCCTCCACACCAAGGTGCAGCATTAAAATGTTCTTTGTAATATTGTCTGCATTAGCCAATCCACACAAATTGCACAGCTGTTTGTATTTACCCATTGGCTGGTAAAACCCATTGAAATGACTATGTTGCTTCTGAGATCATTAAGTTTCTCTTGCTGTAACTTATTTTTTAGACAAACTTTTAGATTTCCTGCCCACTGCTCAGGGGTTAACTTAATAATTGAAGGACGTGATAGAAAGAAAGACCTGCTTTTATATAGCACCTTTCTTGGCTGCCGGATATCTCAAAGTGCTTTAAGCCAGTGAAGTACTTTTCAAGTGTAGTCACTGTTGTAATGTAGGAAACACAGCAGTCAACTTGCGCACAACAAGCTCCCACAAACAACAATGATTTAACGACCAAATAATCTGTTTTTGTAATGTTGATTGATGGCTAAATATTGACCGAGACACCAGGGAGAACTTCCTTGCTGTTATTCAAAAATAGCACAATCAGTTCATTTACATCCACCTAAGAGGACAGGCAGGGCCTCAGTTTAACATCTCATATGACAGACAGCATCTCCAACAGTGCAGCCCTCCCTTTGTACTAGATTGGAACAGCAGCATTGACTTTTGTGCTTAAGTGAGATTTGAACCCACAACTTTCTAACTTAAAAGCTACCAACTGGGCCACAGCAGCACAGCTGCTCTGTTACTTTCCTAGGCCTAACCACACCTCCACTAAATGGAAAAGAATGCTATCACTCAGCCTAATGAAACAAACAGCTTCTCCGTCCTATTCGCTTACTTGTACTCACTTTTCTTTGCTTACTCGCACGTACTTTCTTCCTGTCTCACTCCAGCTGTTCTTACTTGTTCACACTCTTCCCTGCCTTGCTCAATAACTCACACTTTGTCTTCCAAACTTGCCCTGTCTTCCTATTTTGATTCTTTGCTTATATTCACTGTTTTGTACTCAATTTCTTAAGTTTAAGATTGCTTAACATCAGTTAGGCCAACCAAAACTTCAAAGGGCAACCATTAACAGGAAAAAGCACAATCATGTTCCTCAACAATACATTCTTGAAGTAAAATGGTTATTTTTATTAAATAAAATTATTATTCAATGCTTTCCTAAACCCTACGTGCCTTATGGTTACATCTTGCTCTTTCATGAGGTTTTTAGTGCATTGCTAGCAACTAGAAAATGGAAAAAGTGGAGAAACCAGAGTTTAGTGTTTTTATAAGACATGGAGTACAATTGTTTTTGGCTTTTCACACTAGATTTTTAGTTTGTTCTGGAATTTTTCCACTGGACCCAAGAAGATATCTTGGATTCGCAGTACAGTGCTAATGTGAAAAGACAGACTGTGGCTGACTTATTATGGCTGCTTTCCCAGTGTCTGGATTTCAATTGATGTGGTGCAGATATGTGGAAATTTGCATCTTTTTCCCAGTCTTTCACCCCATAGATTCAGTGCCACTGCTGCATCACACCCTAATAGCTATTATTAATGCATAGTCCTAGGCGGTAGATGTTGGAAGGTCATTGACTCCTGGAGGACATCACAACTGAGCCCAATCCCGAACCTTTGCTCACTTGATGTCGACATCTGAGAACCTTCCAGCAGCATTCACTAGTTAGTGTTCAAAAGTGGAACTCCTGGTGTATTTTCCACTCCCTAATCTAGAAGAACTGATGCCAGTTGTAGTACATGTACTCACTAAAGTGATGGTTCTATGATCCTACATTCCCAACAGGGAAACTGTGTAAATTGGAGGTAGGTCTGATTCTTCAACCAGTGCTCCCATTGAGTGTGACTCCCCACAGGAAGTACAAGAACTCAGAATCACCAATTAAATCACCAGAGAAGTTTTCAATACTTTTAAATGATTTAACTAACTCAGAAACGATTGACAAAGCTAAAACGTTTTGTCTAACAACAGTCAAGCTCTCACACAAATAGCTAATTATTGATATCAATTTGTTGTTATGTCACTTTACACACGTTTGCTTTTGAATAACAGGTTATGGCAATGAAGATGAGCAGAAAGGGATCATCCTCTTCTGGATTGAAATTAGCCTGTGTGGTATTGGTGACAAATATATTAACACATTCATATCACACTCCTCTGTCCTCTACTTAACCTGATTATATCAAATGAATTTGTGCCTCTGATGGACAGTATATTGCTAACTTGTTAAAGTTCATTATTAATTTCATCATGTACGATTTCAACTAATTTATATGTTATGAATTATGAATACATTTTTTTATTTATTCATTCACCCATAGGATGTGAGCATTGCTGGCAAGGTCAGCATTTATTTCCCATCCCGAATTGTCCTTGAGAAGGTGCTGGTGAGCCACTTTCTTGAATTGCTGCAGTCCATGTGGTGTAGGTACACCCACAATGTTGTTAGGGAGGGAGTTCCAGGATTTTGACCCAGCAATGATAAAGAAACCGCAATATATTTCCTAGTCAGGCTGGTGTGTGACTTAGAGAGGAAATTGCAAGTGGTAGTGATTGCATCCACCAGCTGCTCTTATCATTTAGGTGGTAAAGGTCAAGGGTTTGTTGAGTTTCTGTAGTCTGTTTGCAGATGGTACACACTGCTGCCTCTGTGTGCCAGTGGTGGAGGAAGTGAATGTTTAAGGTGGTATGTGGGGTGCTGATCAAGTGGGCTGCTTTGTGCTGGATGGTGTTGAGCTCCTTGGGTGTTGTTGGAGCTGCACTCATCCAGGCATGTAAAGAGTATTCCATCACCTCCTCACTTGTGCCTTGTAGATGGTAGAAAGGCTTTGAGGTGTGTCATACACTGTAGAGTACCCAGCCTCTGACTTCTCTTGTAGCTACCATATTTATGTAGCTGCTCCAGTTAAGTTTCTGGTCAGTGATAACCTCCAGGATAGTGATGGTGTGGAATTTGGTGATGGTAATGCCATTAAATGTAAAGGAAAGATGGTTAGACTCTCTCTTGTGTTTTGCCTGAGGCTGGAGGAGTGCACTGACTTTCTCTAGTTCCACTTCTCCAGGATCATAACATATATTTAAAAGTTTACCCAGTTACCGATATGGCCAATTATATACTCTATTTTAATTTCATAATAAAATCCACCCGTCAGGTTTCTTTAATAAACAACAAAATTATTAACTTATTATAAAACAAGACTTATTCAGTAAAGCCGCAAAGCATTAACACACAGGTTGAAATATGAAAGTTCCCTTCTGAAATTAGCCCAACACACACACACATACTCACACACCGGTTAAAGAAAAAATAAACACGTTTTCTCTGCAGAGATCTCTTCACAAAAAAGATTAAAAAAACAAACTTTGGCCTAATACTTGTTAATTCTTGAAGGAAAAGGATAAGATATGGAATGATGCCAGTTGTCCCTTTTTTGACATCGCAAATAAGTGTAGATGGCTGTCACTGGGATCTTTTTGGAGCAGTTCTCTTCAGGCGATGGTGAGGATTAGTCTGGCAGGCCTTCCAGGGGAATCACCTGGATTTTAGCAATCACACTGGGTTCTCAGGGTTTCTCAAAGAGGTGGATAAAGGATGAACTGGTGTCTTCTCGCTTAGCAGGCTGACCTCCAACAATCTCAAAACAATCCAAAATGAAACCAACTCTTGACATGTCACTTCTCTGTAAACAACTCCCCCTAGTCACCAAGGCTGTTGTTGTTTAAGAAGCTTAAGACATGTGACATCCAGTAAGGGTTGTTTTTAAACCAAGTCCCAATGTCCTTCCAGTGACCTTTTTAAAAAAAAACAAGTCCAGCATCTATGTAATCCCTTCAGTCCTCCAAAGGAATCAATTTTCACAAGTTTAAAACACAAGTCCTCACAAAATACCAAAAAATGGAAGTACTTCCATAACTCTTGTTGGAGATGGTCATTGCCTGGCACTTGTGTAGCACGAATGTTACATGCTACTTACCAGCCCAGATCTAGCTGTCTGTGGGCACAGTCTGCTTCATTATCTGAGGAGTTGCGAATAAAACTGAAAACTGTATAATCATCACTGAACGTCCCCATTTCTGAAATACAAACAGAAAATGCTGGAAATACACAGCAGATCTGGTAGCATCTGTGGAGCAAGAAATAGAGTAAACGTTCCAGTTAGATAACTGTTCATCAGAACTGGGAAAAGTTAGAGATGTAACAGGTGTTGAGCAAGTATAAAATGAGTGGTGGGTAAAAGAACAAAAGTGATGGGCTGTGATAGGTAGGTGTGGTTTATTATAGATAGTTGGATTTATTAAATGACAAAAGAGTTGATGGTGCAAGGCAAAAGAGAGTGGTATTGTGTGAAGTAAAGAAACATAAGATGTATCTAGAGGAGATATGAATGGCAGAATCATGAACAGCTGCCTCTGAAAACAAATAAAGGAAAACCAAAAGCAGGGGGAAAAAAAGGAAACAAAATGGGGGCAGAGGTTAGGATCTGACATTGTTGAACGCAGTGTTGAGTTTGGACGACTATAAAATGTCTAATCAATAGATGAGGTGTTGTGCCTCGAGCTTACACTGAGCTCTATTGGAATACTGCAGTAGGCCAGGATGGATGGAGGACTTGCAGCAGGTGGTGAGAGAACTAACAAAAGGGAAACGCCTACTTGATCTCGTCCTCACCAATCTACCTGTCGCACATGCATCTGTCCACTACAGTATTGGCAGGAGTGACCACCGTGCAGTCCTTGTGGAGGCAACATCACATTTTTCACGTCTCCACATTGAGGATACCCTCCGTTGTGTTGTGTGGCACTACCACTTTGTTAAATGAGATAGATCAAGAACAGATCAAACAGCTCAAAACTGGGCAGAATTGTATTCAACCACTCATGGCCTGGCATATGCCTCACTTTAACATCAAGCCAGGGAACCAACCCGGTTCAATGAGGAGTGTAGAAAAGCATGCCAGGAGCAACACCAGGCATCCTAATTATGAGGTGCCAACCTGATGAAGCTACAACATAGGACTACATGCATGCTAAACAGCAGAAACAGCATGAGATAGACAGAGCTAAGTGATTCCACAACCAATGGATCAGATCAAAGCTCTGCAGTCCTACCACATCCAGTCGTGAATGGTAATGGACAATTGAACAACTAACAGGAGGAGGAGGCTCCACAAACTTATCCTCAATGATGGGAGAGCCGATCACATCAGTGCAAAACACAAGGCTGAAGGATTTGCAACCATTTTCAGTCAGAAGTGCTGAGTGGATGATCCACCTCAGCCTCCTGCTTAGGTCCCAAGCATCACAGATGCCAATCTTCAGCCAATTCGATTCACTGCACATGATATCAAGAAACAGCTGAAGGCACTGAATACAGCAAACGCTATGAGTCCTGACAACATCCAGACTGTAGTGCTGAAGGCCTGTGCTCCAAAACTAGCCATGCCCCTATCCTAGCTGATCCATTACAGCTACAATACTGGCATCTACCTGACAATGTGGAAAATTTCCCAATTATATCCTGCCCACAAAAATCAGGACAAGTCCGAACCAGCCAATTACTGCCCCATCAGTCTCTTCTTGATCATCAGCAAAGTGATGGAAGGTGTCATCGACAGTGCTATCAAGAGACACTTACTCAGCAACAACCTGCTCACAGATCATCAATTTGGTTCTGCCAGGGCCACTCAGTTCCATACCTCATCACAACCTTGGTCCAAACGTTGAAGTCAATGGAAATTAGAGGGAAACTCTCCGCTAGCTGGAGTCATACCTAACACAAAAGAAGATGATTGTGGTTGTTGGAGGTCAATCATCTCAGCCCCAAGACATCACTACATGAGTTCCTCAGGGTACAGTCCTAGGCCCAACTATCTTCAGCTGCTTGATCAACGACTTTCCCTCCATCATAAGGTTAGAAGCAGGGATGTTCGTTGATGAGGGCACAGTGTTCGGTGCCATTCGCAATTACTCAAGATATTGAAGCAGTCCATGTCCACATGCAGCAAGACCTGGACTACATTCTGACTTGGGCTGATAAGTGGCATATAACACACATGCCACACAAGTGCCAGGCAATGACCATTTCCAACAAGAGAGAATCTAACCATCTCCCCTTGACGTTCAATGGAATTACCATCTATGAATCCCCACAATTAACATCCCAGAAGTTACCATTGAACAGAAACTTAACTGGACCAGCCATATAAATACTGTGGCTACAAGAGCAGGTTAGAGGCTGGGAATTCTGCAGCGGGCAACTCACTTCCTGACTCCTCAAAGCCAGTTCACCATTTACAAGGCACACCAGTCCATAGGATGTGTCACCATTTCCCTCTTTCACCAGTTAGTGACTCCCAAGTGCGATAGTTGACATTTAGGGCTTTCACGTCATGCTTGCAAGCATCCTTGAAGTGGAGCTTTGGGCGCCTCATTGGTCGTCTGGCCCTGGCTACCTCACCATACAGAAGGTCCTTGGGTATGCAACTGTCTTCCGTCCTGTGGGTGTGTCTGATCCACTGAAGCTGCCTCTGTTTAATTAGTACCAACACATTTGGGAGCTCGTCCTTTGAGAACATTTGTGATTTTGTCCTGCCAGGATATGGCCATAATGTGACACAGGCAATCAGCTCCCTATCCTCTATAGATTTGATGAGATGTTGCAAAGGAAGGTTCAACAGTCTTGTTCAATTCAAATCAACTGTTCTTTCTAGTTAAAAAATAATAGCATTTTAATATCGGAGTGTTAGTTACACTCTGTAGCACACTGCCCATGTGAGGCACATTATAAACACCAGCAGGAGATTTGTAATAATAAACTGTGTAGAGCAAAACATTTTCAGAAGAAATAGTTTGCAGAGCTCTGTAACTGTATAAATACCGCGTTACTAAGCCCCTTAATCTCTGCACTATTCTATAACTTTTGTTTTACATTATTTAAACAATGCTAGAATTAATAAATGTTTTATTCACTACAATTTTTAAATTCTATTTATAATATTTAAGGAATTTAGAGAAAATACTTCAGCAGTTTAACATAATACAGGAGGTCTGTGTTATTTCAAACAGTTACCAATTTGTTCTCCTGGATTTTGTTTTCTTTTCCACACTTGTCCTTTCCTTTCTTTTCTGCTCTGACAGTTCCATGGGTGACAGCTGTCTTCCCAGCACCTCATCCAAGTGGTCATTTGTCATGTGCGAGCCTGGCTCGAGCATTGGAAGGATATCCAGTTGTGGGGACCGACCCAGATGAGCCTGCTCCTGTCCCCACCTGACTTGCACACACATACCCATTTCCCAGCAGAGGCCATTAGATAGAGATCAGTGACTGAAATTTCTCCTGAGGGCACGGGTCATAGCGATGACACTGGAAGCGAGTACCATGTACCATTTCCATTGAGCGTTAGGTGACTGACTGCACACGATCTCGTGGCGGCCAGCCAATTAAGAAATGTGAGGCATAGTGGCCATTCAATTAAGGCGCACAAAATGGGGTTGGGGGGGTTGGTGGGCGGTGGTGGGCTCCGTCCTCACCCAGGCCCAAGGCGGCAACATAGGCAGCAAGTTCAATATTAGCTGATGATGTGGCAAGTGCTGCTGCCAGCCCTGCATTCGTTGCTGCCTAACAAAAGGCTTCTTCCCATTCCTGCTGCCTTGAGACATTCTGCTACTGTTACCTTGAGCCATCCTGCTGCTGTTGCAGCTCTCCTCACTGACAACTCAAAGCAACCAAGGAGCTGATCATAAGGCACCACCAAAAATGGCAGAAGGAAGGCCCTGGGTGGACCCATGGTTCAGCGACGCCTCCCTACAGGTTCTCCTTGAGGCTACAAGGGCAAGGCAGGAGGTCCTCTTCCCAACAGATGGGAGGAGGAGAGGGCCCTGCCTGACCAAGCAAGCCTGGACAGAGATTGCAGAGGAGGTCAGCAGCGATGAGATCACTGCCTGAACCTGAATCCAGCGCCACAAACATGTCAATTACCTTATTCTGTCCTCCAAGGTGTATACTTCTTACCTTTTCCCTTTGGGACTTGTATGTGTTAATGAGAGAGTGTTTAGTTGGTGCCGAGGGAGTGACCACCCAGTTGGTCACATGGGGGTGAGACAGCAGCTATCGTGTAAGAGGCACGGGCTGTTTTTCAGTGAGAGCCACCGGTCTGCCATTGCTGATCCCCACAAGGTCCCTCGAGAGTGGCCATATGTAGGTAGCATTTGTGTGCCCCCATCATGGACCACTGGGTCCCCACCAGCATTGGTGATGTGCTTGTCTCCATGGAGAAACTAATAGCCTTCTTTTTTCTTGCAGGAAAATATGGCACACAGCACAAAAGAGAGGGTAGAGGGGTGGAGGGCGGCACAGTGGCGCAGTGGTTAGCACCACAGCCTCACAGCTCCAGCGACCCGGGTTCAATTCTGGGTACTGCCTGTGTGGAGTTTGCAAGTTCTCCTTGTGTCTGCGTGGGTTTTCTCCGGGTGCTCCGGTTTCCTCCCACATGCCAAAGACTTGCAGGTTGATAGGTAAATTGGCCATTATAAATTGCCCCTAGTATAGGTAGGTGGTAGGGAAATATAGGGACAGGTGGGGATGTGGTAGGAATATGGAATTAGTGTAGGATTAGTATAAATGGGCGGTTGATGGTCGGCACAGA
The DNA here is from genome assembly GCF_036365525.1 of Heterodontus francisci. Classification (NCBI taxonomy): domain Eukaryota; kingdom Metazoa; phylum Chordata; class Chondrichthyes; order Heterodontiformes; family Heterodontidae; genus Heterodontus; species Heterodontus francisci. The sequence goes on along the minus strand of NC_090372.1, from coordinate 118,199,563 downwards.
CTCGGTGGGCCGAAGGGCCTGTTTCAGTGCTGTATCTCTAAAAAAAAATCTCACCCGCAAGGAGTAGGAGGCCTTGGAGTTGGTAGGCCACCATGGCAGCTGTGAAATTCCTAATGGCAAGGCAGGACTGGGAAGTCAAGAGGGTGAGTTAAATGAGTGCAGTTGCACAAAGCATAGTGCCCATATGACCAACGCTGAGGTTATGGAGCTTCACAGCAGGCATTGGCTGGGATGAGACAATGGGAAGCTCTTAACCCTTACATGTTTATGTTCTCTCATGCAGGTCAGGGTCAAGCTGAGGCAAAACATGCTTGAGAGATTGGGAAACAGCTTGCACCTCTGAGGAAGAGGAGGAATCCTCAGAGGGTGCAGTGTCACTTCATTCCCCTGCACCCTCCACCAGCACAGCTACTCTCACGTCAGTGAGTATGTGTTCATGATTAGAGTCAGGGTCACAACTCGATTGGGTTTTGATATTAAGTACAATAAACTAACATCTTTCGTGTTTAAACCGAAGAAAACCTGTCCTATTGGTTCTTTTATGATCATAAGGGTTAAACATTCACTGTTTAAAATAAATAAACCTTGTTGCGGTCAAACAGGAGAGGGACCAGAGGGGAGCCTTGCGAGGCCTCCTCACCTGATCATAACAGCATTGCTCTCTCAATGCACTTGAAGTGATGCAGTAAGGCGCGTCTGTTCAGCTCCTCAGGCTTGCCACTGTGTTCTGTGCACCTGGGCGATGTGTAATGGAGTGCAAAGTGGATGGGGTGACAGCAAGACAAATTAAAGTTGAGATAAAATCAAGAAATGCTGGAAATACTCAGCAGGTCTGGCAGAATCTGTAGAGAGAGAAGCAGAGTTAACATTTCAGTCAGTGACCTTCATCAGAATTAAAGTTGAGGCTTTGTTGGAATCTTTCTGAAAGGGCACAAGGGTCACAGGAAATGGTGATATATTAGGGCGTCCCGAGCCTCCCTTTTGTCCATCCCATTGCACCTTACCCGTGATCCAAGGGGTTCCTTATCTTGCACTGCCTTGTCAGCTGACTCCTCCACATTCTCATTGCCGGAGGACACAATGCGATCAGTGATATTCTCACTGCTCAAAACCTCCCCCTCTGCGGCATTAGGTTGTTCAGTACACAGCAGATCACCATGATATGCGAGACCCTTGCTGGGGCATACTGAAAGGCTCTACTAAATTGGTCTAGGTATCTGAACCACATCTTCTGAAGGCCAATGGCCTGCTTGATGGTCAGTTGAGTTGACCTGTGGCAGGTGTTGTACCTCTCCTCTGTATCAGTGCGTGGGTTCCTCACAGGTGCGAGGAGCCATGGCTTGAATAGGTAGCCCTTGTCTCCCAGTATCCATCTCTAAAGGGTCTCAATGGGCAGGGGCGGGGGGGTGGGGGGGGACGTGAGGGGCACAAAAGCTATGGGACCTAGGACTGCTGAAGTATTTAGGCTTCGTGGCTGCCTCCCAGGAATGATGCAAGACCTGAAGGATCCACTTTCAATGGTGGCAGACCACTTGGTCATTGATGGAATGGAAGCCCTTGCTGTTGATGAAGGTTGCTGGCTGATCCATGGGAGCCTTGATGGCCACGTGCATGGAGTCGATGAGACCTTGCACCTGGGGGAATCCAGCGATAGCCCTCGAGCCCAATGGACCTTTCCGCCTGACTTTGTGGATTGGTGCAGTAATGCAAATAGTTGCTGGCCCTCTTGAACAGGGCATTGTTACACAAATGAGCTGCAGACTGAGAGATCCCATACACATCCCCAGTGGATCCCTGGAAAGAGCTGAAGGTGTAGAATTTGATAGCTATGGTGAACTTCAGAGTCACTGGCACTGGGTGTCCACCAACTCCCATGGGTCTCAGCTGTTCCTGCAGCATGGCGCAGAGATCAGTGACTGCCTCCCTGAAGAGCCACAGTCTTTGCTGACATTACCTCTCGGACCTTTGAAGAAAGTTCAGTCTTGAGTGGGAGACTCTCTCATGGAGATACGCTCTTCTGCACACACATGGCTGCTGTCGTACCCCTTTGCACCTTCTGCAGTGTACCCAAGGCTGTTTGTGAGGTTGCTGATGTGTCCCTACTAGTGCCTGAACCTCCCTCCTCCTCAACAGGGGCCACAAGACCTGAATGAATGAGGCCCATGGTATGTGTCCTCTCTCAGATTCCTAGGCCCCCATCTCCAATCCCCAAACTTGTCCCTGAGTCCTCTCCTCAGGGCAACTGCAACTGCCACAAGCACCTACACTCCTGGCACCTTCTCTCCCCTTTTGCCAATGCCTGACAGTTTCCTTTGCATACCACCATTCCTGCCACCACATGCCGCTTTCCCAATGGTTTCATTAGAGAGCCAGCATTTTTCCCCACTTTCTTGCTCTCCCCTGCTTCCTTGCCACCTTGTTTCACCAGGTGGGGCTCTGAAGACCAGTGATCCTGGTGCGCCATTGATAAAATCCAAAACGCCCCAGAAAATTTGAGTTAATTGCCCCTTTAAGTAGCTCATTCGGTGTCCCACTGCCAGACGTCTGTCCTTCATTGTTCCTGTCACTGGTAAAATCCAGAAGTAACATCATGATATCATACTTCCGGTCCACTCCCATTTTACGCCCACCACCAACCCCCCAACCCTGCCTCCGAACTCACTGTTAATGGCCCAGTAAAATTCTTGCCCAGAAGTGGAAACCAGGGGTTGACTTGTTCCCCTTCCCTAGCTTCAGGCACTGAGGCTGATTTAATTTCTCAGTTTTGATCATCTAACTCAGCACAAAGCAGGGGTTCAATCTGATCTGTATGGCTCAGCATCATTGTGATTGCTCTGTTTTACACTAAACCATCAGAGAAGCTACTCCAATGCATTTTAAATCTGCTAGAAATATACAGATGGCAATTTAAGGAGATTTTATATGAAACAGATGGTGCATATTGTTTAAATGTTGTCACAAATGCAAATCAAATCCATAATAACTAAATGGGATAATTACAATGATATATAACTATTGTGAAGAACTATTAGTAAATGTGGTTTAATACTTCAAATATTTGTTTGTAGTTGTAATGAATATGAAAGAACAGCCCGATTCAACTTTCGAAATGTAAGGCACTGGATAAAATGGTAGTATCAGGTATGATGGTTTCCATGTAGAAGTTACAAAGAAAAGTTGCACTTACATAAATATGTCAAAATTACCTACTTTGTGGTTCATTGTGAATTTTTTTAAATCACTTGAGTGAAAAAAAATCTAATTTAGACTTATCACACTGTATATCAGATTTTCAGATGCATAATTCCTGTTGAATCCAGTTAGACGATAGTTAGAAACATCTGTAATAGTGTTTACTATGTATAGAGAAAGTAATTATATAAGACTGTCAGAATGTACCATTAGTACTCACAATATATATAATTTTGGACTTTGTCTTGTGTAATTCATGCTGGGTGCAGCGTCCTATGTAATGATTCATTTCACTTCATGTGGCAAGCTAAAACAGGTTGACTTACTTGTGCAAGTCAAATTTAAAAAATACAAGATTATAATTTTAGTTTATTCTGAGTGGAAAAGACTTCCGAATGTTAACTTTATATTTTAAGCTGCAGCATGTCTATAAACTACTGAACCACACCTTTGTTATCTTAAAAAAGTTTGACTGTACTGAAATATATGAGACTGGCAGCATCATAAACCAGTGTAGCTTCCTTGTAAGATGTCTGTTTCCTCTCTTTTATTTAAGTTATACTACAGAGACGAATCTCAGACTAGTTCCAGAATAGCTTAATGTTCAACGAGCTGGACTGGGCTGCTGCCTGCTCCACATTACTCTCTGGAGCTCACTAGGCTTTCAAATGCAGATTAACTTTTGAATATTGGGAATGAAAGAACAAAGAAAAACTTGCATTTATATAGCGCCTTTCATGACCACTGGGCATCTCAAAGTGCTTTACAGCCAATGAAGTATTTTTTGAAGTGTAGTAACTGTTGTAATGTAGGAAACACGGCAGCCAGTATGCACACAGCAAACTCCCCCAAAAGTAATGTTGTAATGACCAAATCATCTGTTTTTGTGATGTTGATCGAGGGATAAATATTGGCCAGGACACCAAGGACTCCACTGTTCTTTTTCAAAATAGTGATGTGGGATCTTTTACGTCCACCCAAGCAGGCATATGGGGCCTCAATTTACTATCTCATGCTGAAAGACAACACCTCTGTCAATGCTGCACTGGAGGGTCAACCTTGATTTTTTTTGTGCTCAAGCCCTGGAGTGGAATATGAACCTAGGACCTTGAAAGTCAAAGGCAAGAGTATTATCAACTGAACCACAGCCATAAAGTGAAAAAATCCAAAACTACAGATGGTCCAATGGAGTATTTGGGAATTTTAGAAGCTGCCTTTAGATTGGAGTGAAGTTGAATAATGGACACAGTACGAAACCCAAGTAGAATTAAATGACTAGAAGTGGTCACCCCACAGATGCAGATAAGCATTTTAACTGTCTCATAATGACATGGCAGCAATGCATAGAGAGCACAGACATTGGCTGGGATTTAACCCTTGGCAGACGGGAGCCGGCCACTGACTTAAAAGTCGGTGGCGAACACTCTTCTGACTGGCCTGGGGATCTGACCCGTATTTTGCAGGTCCCCATCCTTTAATTGTTCTGAGGCGAGACTTCCACCCGCTTGAGGCAGGAAGTCCTGCCTCACAGAGCTGCTGGTCAGTCAGCAGGCCAGCAGCTCTCTGTCCCAGCAGCACCACTGGGATTGGTGGCCACTGCTGGGACTGCATCCCAGCCTGCAGAAGATGATGTCGGTGAGTCCCGGACTTAAGGTAAGTTTCTGTTGCCTCACCGGGGTGATCAGTCAGGCCCGGGCGAGGCAAGGGTGGTCAACTGGGGGCGGCCGGGGGGCACCTTAGGTGCTGTGGGTGGTTGGGGCAGTGGGGGAGACCCTCTTGATCAGGCACAGGGTGCCTGATCAAGAGGGTGCCCCCCAGGCCGACAGAATGCTGCCTGCTTTTGTTCAGGATGCCCGCTTGCCACGCGTAAAATCCACGTGGAGGCGGGCGAAGGCCCTTAAGTGGCCATTAAGGGCCTTGATTGGCCTGGGGTGGGAGTGGGTCGGGAAGGCCTCCCGGAGCCTCCTGCTCCATTTTATGCCACCCCCTCTCCCCCGCCACCATCCCACTCTTTGTGGGGATGTAAAATTCAGTCCATTGAATCAATCAATTAAGTTAAGTGATCTAAATCATGGGAGTAAAGGTCTGATTGTGAATAACAATCATCACCAGAGCAAGAAAACTGGCTGTGTCCTAACAGTAAACTATTTATGGTGTATTTCCTACAAGGAGCTATAGTTACTGATGGTATAGGGGAGGTTTTTGCTCCTAAATATGACAGTGTTGAGAATGTCTTGTTCCTAACCAAATTTTATTTTCAAGATTTCAGTAAACCTCTCATCACTTTTTGTAGCTTTCACTAGTTCTGTTAGTTTAGCAGATTCCATGGCCTTGTGTGCTTTGACATTGACATACTGTATTGAATGGCTTACGAAGAAGGCTTTCAATATTCCTGCAACTTCCATCATCCTCTTCAATAGCTCTTAGCCCATAACAAAAGAGGTAAATACTATAAGTAACTCTCTACATTATAACCTGATCATATCTTAGTTTCCTTAACTAAATCCTAAAGCTTTCTTATGAGTTTATCACTGATCCATAATATAAAAATTAGGTAATGTGCCAGTAGTTGAGGGACCTGCCCTCTTAGTGGCCTAGCCTTTTTCTCTTCTGTTGGTCGTTCCAAACACTGATGTAGATGAGGTCAAGTATGGGGGAATCAGAGTACAGAAAGTAATATATCATTTTAGACTCAACCAAAGAACCATCCCTGGCTATAGTTGGCAGGAAGATAATTCTTAAAGTTTAATAGCCACAGATATGAACACGTGCATGAGACCACTTATCAATTCTACCCTTCTCCCCATTTATTTTTAACTGATAGTCTTGCTGACAGCTTAACAGATAATAATGCATTCAGCGCACTGACGCAAACTTTGGACTTTAGCATTCTCCTATAGTAAGGATGGTGTAAATTCAGAGAGCTTAAAAGTTCTCTGTGAGCTGTTGGAAGCAAGGAAATAGTAAGACTCTACATGGGCAATCCAGACAGTATCCCCTACCTTACAGACAAATATGAATGATAAGACTATCAGCCTGAATTTTATTCGGGCGCCACACTTTGCGGCGGTGCCCTTTGAACATAGCGGCGTGCCCACATTCAGCCACCGCCGCCAATGACGTAAGGAGGCGGCCTCCACATCCCCGGCAATGGCCAAGTGCCTGGCACCATTTTTAAAGGGTTGCAAGCCCTTAGGAGAAATTTACAATTTTAAAGGAATATTGTGAAGCATTATTTAATAAAAATTACATACATAATGGAGGCCCTTTCCCATCCACCCCGACCCAATGTTTTTAACGGGACATTAGCAGAAAATGAAACTTTATTACCAGCCCCGCACTCTCCCCCCCACCAACCTCTTTACATTTGCTCTTCAACCCCTTCCCACCATCCCCATATTGAAACAAAATTGTTTTCCTCACTCCTCCACCCCTCCCAACCTGCAAATTTTACTCCTCCCACTTCCCCACCAGGTTCTCGCCTCGGAACTCCATGCGGAGTTCCAAAGGCGCGGGAAGGCCGAACGGAGGCTGTAAAATCGGCCTGAGATGGCAGGTAAGTTAATTTGAATGTCATTAATGTCGATTTACATATGGAGATACAGGGCTCGCCACCAGGCGGTGGGGGGACCGCACAGAGGTCCCCCCGCTACCAGTAATTTGTGGTGGGTACTTCTCTACGTCACGGGTCGAGGGGGGCCTCTCCTGCAGAATTTTACCGGCCCCCATGCCGCGACCCCCGGCATCGAGGGGCCAGTAAAATTCAGCCAGAATAGAGCAGTTGGGATCTTTAAATTTGGCTGCCTATCATCCTACTGTTCAGCATGGGAGGGCCTGTTGCTAGGGATGCTCAGGATGGATTGTATGCCCTACCCTGACCTCCCTAGCTCCACTTCAGATTCAGGCAGCCTGGCAGGGTATCGACACATCTCTGAACCTGGAGCGACCCATTGTTTTCTGTTTAGTGTCTGGATTTCTGATCATGAGTCCATTTGCCACCAGTTACATATGTATCCTGGAAGAATCCAGAGTCACCTTCATTGGAACCATAAATGTTAGCAATAAGAATAGAATCCATCAGCAGGATACATATCCAATTATATTGATTCTCCTGATCAGTATTCAAGTTTTCCTAAAATCACAAATTCTGGTCTTGATTTTGTAAGACTGAAAAGATACCCACCCAATGTAAAACAAAAACAATAATAATTTTCATTTCGATAGCATTTTTAAAAAAAATTTTAAATCCCAGATGCTTTGCAAGGGCACAATCAAAAAATAGATGCTCAGCCAAAGAAGGAGATAATAAGAGGGGTGATGAGGTGAGTTTTAAGGAGGGTCTTAAAGGTGGAGGGAACGGTGAGAAGATGGAGGGGTTTCTGGAGGGAATTCCGGCCTGTGGGGCTTAGATAGCTAAATGCCAGTTTCAGGGTTGTCACTCTTTGGACAAAACAATTTGGCAACCTTTATGTTTAAGAACAGTGAAGTTTTTTTTCTTCTTAATTGTATTACTTATTGGCTGGCAGTAATTGAATCACGTGATTCTGCTGCTGTGAGACTATGAAAGTCATTAATGGGAATACCACTTGGCATTACTGCTATGATTTACATACTCTAAAATATCAATTGGCCCTTTTTCTGCAATTTCATCAAGAAATCTAACAAAATGAATGTTTGTGGCTATGTGTTATACACTTTTAACATTTTTCACAGTGGAATTAGATTTTCCAATATTGAGTGATATCATCATTTTCTACCTTTTAAACATGCAATTATGTTAACTCAACCCAACAAAACCTACATTTAACTATCAGTATTTCTGCATACTTTTCCACCGTTTAATTGTACTCTATGGAGTGTACATCTGACATTACTGATGCCTGCCCATCAAATTTTTATTCTTACCAAATCCTTGAGTTTACCAAATATTGAGCTCGCATTTTCCTTATTTTTGAGAAAGGACTTGGAAAATACGTTCAAACAATAAAAATATTACTGACCTGAAATAAAAACATTTCTTTAAAATCAAAAGACAGCTATGGATCCAGTGAACTAACTCAACACATTCTTCAAAGTGAAAATAAAATTCTGCCTTCCTCTGCACAATACAAGAACTGGACAATGGCCTGAAGGTGATTATTCAAAGACAGGAGAAAGGAAATAGAGGCCTAAGGCTTTTTGCTGAACTAACCTATTTTCAATGTGCCAATGAAGTAAAATAAATGTTAATCAAACACAAAAGTAGAGTACTAGCATGGAAAACTATTATGGCCAGCCTCCCTACAGGAGTTACAACAAATAATATAATAAATGACAGGGGAACAGCTGTTTTCTCAGTCTCATTTATTTCAATGCTAATTTAGTGTTAATTGGAAAATAACAAAGAGCATTAGAGGTTTTTACATCAAGTCACATCTTGGAATATTATTTAAAGTTAGCATTAAATAATTATTACAAGTGGACAAACTACCAGTTTAGCCAATTATTAGGAGCCAGATCAATCAGAAACTTTAGTAACAATACATATTCTGATATGACTAAATTTTTACACTCACTGCCAAACTTGGACTAGTCTTTAAAGTCACTGAAATTGAAGGCAATAGCAGGCAATCTTTCCTGTAGCATCTGAGCAGAATGGGAGCATGGCGGTCAGAAAATTGGGTGGAGATCCACCTAACCAGATTTCACTCTTTGTATGGCATACACAACCTTCCAGACAGCCTTCAAGGTCGGTCCACAGTCCCTCGCTCAAATTGGACAAGAGTCTCAATTTCATGTGATAATTAATTGAAAATACATAAGACCATCATCTAAATGCCCCATCCACCCAACACGTTACTAATCCATTCCACATGCAGATATTGCAGGGACAAAACATATCTTCAGCATCATTGGTTTCTGCACTAATTCAACTGCAATACATCGCATTCCTTTCATCTTCTTTTCCGAGAATACCCTAATCATTGGTTTTATTTAGACTGTAAGGAGCAGCCCCATCCCACTCCAGGTAGCACAAAACCCACAATTTTTTTTTTTTTAGAACATTACAGCGCAGCACAGGCCCTTCGGCCCTCGATGTTGCGCCGACCTGTGAAACCATCTGACCTACACTATTCCATTTTCATCCATATGTCTATCCAATGACCACTTAAATGCCCTTAAAGTTGGCGAGTCTACTACTGTTGCAGGCAGGGCGTTCCACGCCCCTACTACTCTCTGAGTAAAGAAACTACCTCTAACATCTGTCCTATATCTATCACCCCTCAACTTAAAGCTATGTCCCCTCGTGTTTGCCATCACCATCCGAGGAAAAAGACTCTCACTATCCACCCTATCTAACCCTCTGATTATCTTATATGTCTCTATTAAGTCACCTCTCCTCCTCCTTCTCTCCAACTAAAACAACCTCAAGTCCCTCAGCCTTTCCTCGTAAGACCTTCCCTCCATACCAGGCAACATCCTAGTAAATCTCCTCTGCACCCTTTCCAAAGCTTCCACATCCTTCCTATAATGCGGTGACCAGAACTGCACGCAATACTCCAGGTGCGGCCTCACCAGAGTTTTATACAGCTGCAGCATGACCTCGTGGCTCCGAAACTCGATCCCCCTACTAATAAAAGCTAACACACCATATGCCTTCTTAACAGCCCTATTAACCTGGGCAGCAACTTTCAGGGATTTATGTACCTGGACACCAAGATCTCTCTGCTCATCTACACTACCAAGAATCTTCCCATTAGCCCAGTACTCTACATTCCTGTTACTCCTTCCAAAGTGAATCACCTCACACTTTTCCGCATTAAACTCCATTTGCCATCTCTCAGCCCAGCTCTGCAGCCTATCTATGTCCCTCTGTACCCTACAACATCCTTCGGCACTATCCACAACTCCACCGACCTTCGTGTCATCCGCAAATTTACTAACCCACCCTTCTACACCCTCATCCAGGTCATTTATAAAAATGACAAACAGGAGTGGCCCCAAAACAGATCCTTGCGGTACACCACTAGTAACTAAACTCCAGGATGAACATTTGCCATCAACCACCACCCTCTGTCTTCTTTCAGCTAGCCAATTTCTGATCCAAAGCTCTAAATCACCTTCAACCCCATACTTCCGTATTTTCTGCAATAGCCTACCTCAGTGCTCTCTGCAGGTTCCCATTCACAAATTACTAGTATTCTGTGGTTGTGTAAAACCATAAACGTGTATAACTGTTGAGCACTGATATACGTTGCCATACTATTTACTCCAGCTTCCAGAGCTCAGACTTGACCCAGTCCTGGACTAGGGCACATAGTCCACCATATAGAATCATTGCAAGCCTGTAATAATGGATCTTGAATGGCAATATTTTAAAGCTTAGCATTTATTCATGGGCTATCATTCTCTTCTTTGATAATTTGGGAACTGACATCTGATTGAATGAAATGGCAACATTACCATCTGAGTAGTTTTGACTGCAACTTGTTTAATACTTAAGATAGCTTTGAAATTCACTCTCAAATCCCCAAGCTGACTTTCAAACTGTATTGAATGCAACTTTCTTACTGTGAATATCAGCTAACTGATTTGTTTTTTTTACCATTAGCTTAGGATTTTATTTCCAACTTTTTAGTTCAGCATGACTGGTGCCACAAACAACTGCATTCATCCAGAAAATGCACCCAGAGAAACTTAGAAGATCATAATTAGCTCTGATCTTAAGGATAATTGTTTGGTAACCTTAAAATAACGTAAGTTAGAGATCTCAAGAGCAGGAACCATAATAAACTATGGACAGCAATCAGGACAAGTGCCTTTAAAAAGATTACTGAAAATATTCTCCCAGAATTTTAAATAATTTCATTGAAAAAACTTCTCAGAAAATGTTCTTCCTAACATAAGTAATTCATTTTGAGTATTGCAATCAATCTACTTAAAATCGTATAATCCACAAATATATGCATAGTCACATGAATTCTTTTATATCCAATTCCTTTACATGAACATCTTTGCCGGGAACACTCAGCAGAAAACTCACACCCTCAAACTTCTCTTTGCACTGGTTGTAGTTATTCTACAATCAATGTGAAGCTGAAATGGCGTAAGACTGTCTACCCCCACCTGCAAAATTTGATTCGGGCTACATAGTTGCAAAGTCAAAATTACTTTACATTGCTGCAAAATGTGCCACTTATTTGGTCTATAAAAATTTTAATTAAGTGGTGCGAAACATAAAACAACTTTAGTCTTAAACTCGTACAAGTGAAAAATTTTGTGGACAATTTTTTATGATGTTAAGAGACATACGTGGCATTTGGATGAGTGAGTTGGCAATACAAATAACTAGGATTTGAAATGAAAGAGAAGTTCAAGTTCCAGATGTTTTATATTAACGTCTGCCTCTGCCTGCTTTTGTGCACTTTAGCAAAACGAATGATCCAAATTTTAAGTCTGGTTAATCAGACAGATTAAAACATCTACATGTGTAGATTGCATGTCACAAAAAATCAAATGTAAATAAAATATTAATCAAAACACTGCAAGTATATTGAAATAAATTAATATCTGAACTTATCTTGTTGCATTATTCACTGAGTATTTGCTTAAATTTTCATTTTAGAATATGTATTCAAAATTATTCACAATGGTGTTATATTGCAGGTGCTGGCTGTACACAGGTGAGTCATTTAGAGAGATGTAAGTTGACAATAGTGAAGATTACTGCTGGTTCCACACCTTTCTCATAATGGGGAAAGTAGACCGCTCTTCTGTATTTACATAGAACACAGTATTCTGCTAAACAAGCTTCCAAAGAGCAGCAAAATGTTTTGAAGTTAATGAAGAATTAACAGCCCAGTCAGTTGGGTTGTTAATATTAAGAACACTGTGACACTGCCTGCTGGAGCTAGTCTTATATGCACTGGAGTAACCTGTACTGAAGCTGCTTTGAATTTAGTTGTACTGCACATTTCAACACAAAGTTGAATCCAAATCCAAAGCCGAATTTGCAGCTATTGAAGATGTGCATTATAACTGCAGGCATTTCAATAACTACAGCATCTGGGAATTTGTTTTAACGCTGAATACAGACATATTGAAACAATTATATGTCAGCAATGATATCCAAAAACCAACAACATTAGTTATTTGCCTGTAAGCAAAATGGAATCTGGATGTCCAGAACACATAAACCATTCATTAGTTGACAATATATAAGGGAAAATTTTTATCTCCCCCTCCGAGATAGTTATCAGACAGAGCAGATTGTCCGCCTGCTGTAGAATCTGCATTCCTGTATCATGTTCTCCCTGTCTCTTTAATGTTCAATATGCTTGTGTAATTTAGACTAAATGTTTAAAATAGTTAAAATTATTGAAATGTTGGTGAATTTCTTATCTAGTTTCTGTCAGGCAGGGCATTTTACATTGGGCAGAAATTTCAGTTCAATTGTGTTTAAATGGAAGGGATTGATTTTTCTTTCATATTCATCAAATCCAGCCATTGAACCAATTATTAGGGGTGAATCATACTTAACTTACAAAGTATGCTATAAACTGCTGTGACTACAGCCTTTCTCAGTATCTGGAGTTTGATTAAAAACTACACTGTCTCTAACAGAGAAAAGGTAATTTTACAGAAATTTCACATATATCTATATATTAGAATTGTATGGCCTGTCATCTTTCCATTTAAATGCTTGCAATATATTTTTTCATTTTCTGTTTCCATACATGGCAAAACCTGCCTTGTAATGTTTTAATAAGATTTCACCATTAATGTGACAGCTGTAACTCTGTAGTTCCATGCTCTGGTCACTGGGTGACATTGTGCAGAAGATTTGACAACTATCATTTGAAATTTGTATCAAGTGCCTTTTTTTCTCGTTAACTGTAATTTTTAATTTCCATTATAAGGGTTTAAGGAAAATACAAAAATTTCATATTTCACAACACATGACTAAAGTTTTTCATTGAATTGTCATTGTGCCTTTTAATGCCTTCATTAAAGTTTTTATCTGAAGGGCTCAGCCTGCTTCATAAGCCGCAGCATTCACGAAATATTTTAACCCCACAACAGTTAAGCTTTCAATCATTTCCATGCACTGTGAGCAAATGCTGTTTGTAGTGTGTCCCCACTCATAATCTATGCATTCAGAGGAGTTCCCTTTCATCTTAAAAGGATTTTTATGATATGACTTCGAAAAAATAGCATTTGCATTCCCAAAGCTTTTATTCCAGGCAAGTGATGAATTCATATAAGTATATTACAACTGTGTTTCTCAATTATGAAAAAGTTACAGAAATAACACCCATTGAACACACAAACAGATGTTGTTATGCCCAAATCCAAGCAGTGGGAATAACAACAGTCATCCATGCTTCTTTGTTGATGGGTAGAAAATATATCAGAATGTTTATGGAGAATGGATTTTTTTTTTAGTCAATCATCACTTGTACATATTCAATTAAATGTTTCCTGAACCAATATTGAAGATTAATCTTTTAATATAAAAACTTGGAAACTCCATAAATGTTAAACTTCCAATGTTTTGTGAAGTGATTTTTATTTGTTTTTGGACATCTATGTTATCAAGACTATATATAGTGGAACGCACACTAATGGTGCATTCTGGGAGTGAATATTAGGAAAATGTACACACCTAGCACAAAACTTTCTGTCTATTCATGTTAACAAGTGATATATTTACAATTAAATGCTTGAAGGCAAGAACACAAACGTAGGAACCAGCTGATAATGGGGAACATCGTGATGGGAGTTCCTGACAGTTCAAAAGTGGCCAATGGCAATTTGGGCCTTTTTCCTTCAGTCACTCTCATCCACAATAGTAGTAGATCCTGCTCCCCCTATGCAGCAAGATCCCAACAAGCTGATTATCTCCAAATCCCATCTATTGAGTCCCTTTAGACTTCAGGATCACCCTTCTCAGGGTGATTCCCCATTCAGTGATCACAAATGCTTAGACTACATTTCCAATCCTCCCTAATCCCTGAATTCTCATCCATTCTCCCAGACCTGGAAAACTCCCACCACAATTCTACTAGGTCCAAGAAGCACTCTCCAAGTTCCCAGTTTCTGACTGTGTTCCTAGAACCTGCATCTCTAATATTTATGAACCCTGGGAGCCTTCCTCCAATTCTCCCAGGCCTTGGGAGTCTACCTCAAAATACTGTACGATCTTGCAACCTATTCCAGATAGTTGGGCCAACACCAACTCTGAAGTGACAAAATTCAGCTCCATAGTGCCTGTTTTTTAGGTGTGAATTATGCTGTTTTGAAAGGGGAGAAGGGCTCTCAACAGCAAGCCATATCTGCCAAGGGTGTTCAGGGAGCAAACAAATTGCCTCAACCATAGTGAGGAAGAGTGTGTCAGTCATTCGCACTTCATTAACGATGTCCTCACTGAAACCTGTCTCCTGCTACAGCCACAGTTGCAATCTCAGAGCATTGCCAATGGCTGTGAAGGCAACAATGGCCATGAACTTTTAGGCATTGGGCTCTTTCCAGGTCAGAGCAGGTAATATTTGTCATCACTATTGCATAAGGGAGGTTACTAAAGCTCTGTACTCCAAGAGACCTGAACACATTCCATTTTCTCTTGCCAGAGAGAAGCAGGCAGAGAAAGCACGCAGCTTTGCGAGGATTGCAGGCTTCCCCATTGAGCAGGATGCCATTGCCTACATGTAGATTGCTTTACAGGCACCACATGATAATTCTGAGAAGTTCCGCAACGAATAGGGATTCCACTCCTTCAACATCCAGCTGGTATGTGACCATATGCAGTGAATCCTGCAGGTCAATGCCCAGTGTCCTGGCAGCAGTCATAATGCTTTTATTCTGTGGTAGTCCACTGTGTTATCAGCATTTGAGCCACAATGACAAATGAGAGTGTGGGTACTGGGTTACAAGAGCTATCCCTGTACCACATGACTCATGACTCCAGTGTGTAACACATGGGGAACATGCATATAACAAGGAGATCAAGTTAAATGGAATAGCAAGGCATAGTAACATTAAAAGGTTCTGCATTTTTAAGTAAATTAAAATCTATAGTTTTGTGATAATAAGGGATAAGTAAAGCATTTCAGTTAACTTCCCTATAACCTAAAGTGCAGTCAGCACAAGAGAAGCAGCTGATTGGTGGGTAGCTGGTAAGTCGTTAGTTATTTAAGCCATAACTCTTGTAGCCTAATAAATAGAGGCACGGCAGGGCAGCTAAGTCCCGTGGAGTGCACATCCTGTTCCATGTGGGAACTCCAGGATGCCAAACGTGTCCTGGATAACCACATAGAGTCATAGAGTAATTTATGGAACAGAAGGAGGCCATTGGCCCATCAAGTCTTTGCCGGATCTCCGAAGTGCAATCCAGTCAGTCCCATTCTGGTGTTCTATCCCCT
The DNA here is from genome assembly GCF_036365525.1 of Heterodontus francisci. Lineage (NCBI taxonomy): Eukaryota > Metazoa > Chordata > Chondrichthyes > Heterodontiformes > Heterodontidae > Heterodontus > Heterodontus francisci. The sequence goes on along the minus strand of NC_090372.1, from coordinate 118,183,970 downwards.
GGCCCTGAAAATTTATTTTCATCAAGCGCCCCTCCAATTTCCTTTTGAAATCATTGATTACTTCTGCCCTGCCCTCAAAGGCAGAGAGTTCCAGGCCATTACCACTCGCAGTTCTTCCTCACATCCCCTTCTGCATCTCTTGCCCAAAATCTTAAATCTGTGTCCCCTAGTCCTTGTGCCATCAGCTAACGGGAACAGTTTTTCTTTGTCTACCTTATCCAAACCTGTCATAATCTTGTACACCTCGAGCAAATCTCCCCGCAATCTCCTTTTCTCCAAGGAGAACAAACCCAGCTTCTCCAACCTAACCTTGTAGCTAAAATCCCTCATCCTTGGGATCATTTTGGTAAATCTCCTCTGTGCCCTCTAAGGGCCCTCACATCCTTCCTAACGTGAGGTGACCAAAACTGGACACAATACTCTAGTTATGGCCTAACCAGAGCTTTATAAATGTTCAGCATAACTTCTCTGCTTTTGTACTCAATACTTCTATTTATGAAGCCCGAGATCCCTTATGCTTTGCTGACCACTCTCTCGATTTGCTCAAAGATCTATGCACATGCACTCCCAGGTCCCTATGTCCCTGCACACTCTCTAGACACTGACTCTCCTATTACATGATCCTCAATTTTGTTAACCAGCCTTTTATGTGGTACTTTGTCAAATGCTTTCTTAAAATCTAAATCGATAACATCCATTGCATTCCCTTCATCAACCTTCTCTGTGACTTAATCAAAAATTCAATTAGGTTAGTCAAGCATGATCTGCCTTTCACAAATCTGTGCTGGTTCTCCTGTTATGAAAGTCCTCCATTCTTAAAGTGTCTTGAGGGCCTGTGTTAAAGATTATGGACATTGGCTCATTTGTAAACTAAAAAGATTCCATGGATGTGGTTAATTTTTTTACAAGGGTCACTAGGAGGACACTTGAGGTTTTGTTTGAAAACTAACATTTACTGGATGTCACAAGCCTTAAGCTAAATAAACAACAGAAGCCTTGGTGACTTGGGAGAGTTGTTTACCGAGAAGTGACATGTCAAGATTTATGAGGGTCAAGAGTTGTTTTCACTTTTGGGGTATTGTTTTGGTTCAGTTGGGGTGTGGACTGTTTTGAAGGCAATTGGAGGTCATCCTACCAAGAGAGAAGCACACAGCTCATCTCTTCCCTCCTCTCTCTGAGAAACCCTGTGTATCCAGTGTTATAGCTGAAACCCCTGATGCCACATTTTTACTGGAAAGCCTACCAGACTAATTCTCGACATCTCCAGAATGAACTGCTTCTGAAAAGATCTCAGTGACCCGGCTCCATGTACTTGGATGCCAGACCACAGGACAACTGATATCCTTGCATATCTTCTCCATTTCCTTTAAGAATTAACAGGTAATTGGCTGAAGATTTTTTTGTCTTTTTGTAAAGTGAATCTCTGCAGAGAAAACTTCTTTATTTTTTATTTAACTGATGTGTATGTTTGTGCGTGTGTGTTGGGTAGCTACCAAGGGAATATCTATTTACATTAATGTATCAAACTGTGTGTTAAAGCTTTGCATCTTTACCGGATAAGTTGTGATTTATAATAAAGTGATAATTTTTTTATTTATTAAAGAAACCTGGTTGGTTTATTTTGTTCTGAAATAAAATAAAGTATATGATTGACTGTATCAGTAACTGAATAAACATTTCAATATATATTGTGACCTTTGGAGAAGTGGCAGTAGGGAAAGACAGTGCACTCCACGAGCCTCAGTCGCAACACTTCTTAATTGACTCAAACATCTCCAGGTACCTGTTGATTTTTTCCCTGATTATTGTTTCTAAAACCTTACGCACCACTGATATTAAACTGGCTAGCCTGTAGTTACTAGGCCCGTCCTTACACCCTTTCTTGAATAAGGATGTCACATTTTCCACTCTTCAATCCTTTGGCACCTCCCCGCATCAAGGGAAGACTGGAAGATTATAGCAAGCCCTTCTACTATCTCTCACCTTTAACAACCTTGGATGCAAGCCATCTGGACCAGGCAACTTATCCGCTCTAAGCATAGCCAGATTTCCAGTACCTCCTGCCTCACAGTTTTCACCCCATCCGTTGTATTTACAATCTCTGCTTCTACCGATATTTTATTAACATCCTCTTGGTAAACACCCAATACAAAGTACTCATTTTGTATTCTAGACTTGCCATGCACCTCTAAGTGTATATCACCTGCTTTGGCCCTAATTGGCCTCACCTCGTCTCTTACTACCCACTTACTATTGACATCCTGGGAGAAGATTTTTGGGTTCCTTTTTATGTTGATTGACAACCTATTCTCATATTCTCTCTTTGCCAGTCTTATTAGCCTCTTTACTTCCTCACTCAACTTATAGTATTTGATGTGGTTCTCACTTGTAGAATTCACCTGATATGCATCATATCTTTTTTTTGTTTCGTCATAATCTCTTTGGTTCCTAGCCCTAGCTTTGGTTCCATTGCCTTTCACACTTGTTGGAATGTACCTAGCCTGTATCTGAAGCATCTCTTCCTTAAAGATAACCCATTGTTCCGATACAGTTCTTCCTGTCAGTCTTTGCTTCCAGAGGGCATGGCTGAGTTACTAAATGATTACTTTGTATCTCTCTTTGCCAAGAAAGAAGGTGCTGCCCAAGTCATTGTGAAAGAGGAGGTAGTTGAGACACTAGATGGGCTAAAAATTGATAAAAAGGAGATATTGGATGGGCTGGTCATGCTTAAGTCACCAGGACTGGGTGAGATGCATCTAAGGATACTGAGGGAAGTAAAGGTAGAAATTGCGGAGGCACTGGCCATAAACTTCCAATCCTCCTTAGATACAGGGATGGTGCCATAGGACTGCAGAATTGCAAATATTACGCCCTTGTTCATAAAAATGGTGTAAGGATAAGCCCAGCAACTATACCCCGGTCAATTTAAACTTGGCTGGGGAAAACGTTTAGAAACGATAATTTGGCACAAAATTAACAGTCACTTGGACAAATGTGGATTAATTAAGGAAAACCAGCATGGATTTGTTAAGGACAAATTGTATTTTTTTGATGAAGTAACAGAGAAGGTTAATGAAAATAATGCATTTTTGTGTACATGGACTTCCAAAAGGCATTTGATAAAGTGCCACATAGCAGGCTTGTCAGTAAAGTTAGAGCCCATGGAAAAAACGGGACTGTAACAGCATGGATACAAAATTGGCTGAGTGGCAGGAAACAGAGAGTAGTGGTGAGCGGTTGTTTTTGGACTGGACGAAGGTAAATAGTGGGGTTCTCCAGGGGTCAGTGTTGGGACCCCTACTTTTTGATATATATTAGTGACCTAGACTAAGGTGTACAGAGCACAACTTCAAAATTTATGGATGGCATAAAACTTAAAAGTAATATGAACTGTGAGAGGCATAGTGATGCATTCAAGAGGATATAGACAGGCTGGTGGAATGGGCAGACAAGTGGCGGATGAAATTTAATGCAGAAATGTGGTGATTCATTTGGTAGGAAGAAGAAGGAGAGACAATATAAAATAAACGGTACAATTCTAAAGGGGATGCAGGAATAGAGGGACCTGGGGGTATATGTGCATAAATCATTGAAGGTGGTAGGACAGGTTGAGAGAGCAGCTAATAAAGCATACAGTATCCTGGGCTTTATTAATAGGGACATAGAGTACAAGAGCAAGAAAGTTATGATAAACCTGTATAAAACACTGATTCGGCCTTAACTGGAGTATTGTGCCCATTTCTGGGTACCACACTTTTGAAAAGATGTGAAGGCATTAAAGAGGACGCAGAAAAGATTCACAAGAATGGTTCCAGAGATGAGGTACTTCAGTTACATGGATAGATTGGAAAAGATGTGGCTGTTCTCCTTAGATTAAGATTAAGAGAAGATGAAGAGGCAATTTGATAGAGGTGTTCAAATGATGAGGGGTCTGGATAGAGTACACAGAAAGAAACTGTCCTGTTGGTGAAAGGATTGCGAACTAGAGGGCACCGATTTAAGGTGATTGGCAAAAGAAGCAATGGCGACAGAAGAAAAAACCTTTTTACACAGCGAGTGGTTAGGATCTGGAATGCACTGCCTGAGAGTGTGGTGGACGCAGGTTTAATCAAGGCCTTTAAAAGAGAATTGGATAATTATCTGAAGAGAAAAACGTTGTAGGGCTACGGCAAAAAGGCAGGGGAGTGGGACTAGTGGAGTTGCTCTTGCAGAGAGACAGCACAGACACGATAGACCGAATTGCCTACTTCTGTGCATAGAATCTATGATTCTGTGAACAACAGCTGTGCTGCCAGATGGAATGTCATCGAACAGACCACTGGGGTATTTAAATGCTTCCGCTGCCTGGACTGCTCTGGAGGAGCTCTTCAGTACTCGGCAGGGTGGGTATTAAGATTTGTGGTAGTCTGTTGCATGCTGCACAACCTCATATGAGTTGGGTGGAGCTGAGGAGTTGAAACTGAAACCAAAAGAACAAGATGTTCTACAGAAAAACACAGACTGTTCTGAATAAGATATTGTACTGAGATCTTGTAAGAGTTGAGATAGTTTAAAGTGCTGTAAATAAACCAGATGGTGCTTTAATACAAGTGTGATATCTGCATTGCTCTGAGATATATCAGATATAAAATATTCAGCAATCAAGCATAAGCAAAACAAAAACCTGGCTATGAGGATGATTCAATAAAATCTAATGTCATCCTCTCCAGAACCATTTCTTTCAATGGCAGGAAAGCTTCCCTTGTGCTGGGAGCGATGGATTTCGGGGTTCAAGACCTACTTTCTCGCTATGGGAATGGCCAGCTCAAATATAGCAGCGAACTGCAAAAAAGTGATACTAGTACATTGTCTCAGAGCCGAAGGCCAGCGTTTATTTGAGCAGCTCACAGAAGATACGTTTACGTTTGAAATGGCAGTAAGTGCTCTCAAAAAATACTTTGGGCCAAAGAAAAGTGGGATGATGGAGCAATACGTATTCTGCCAGAGATCCTAAGGACATGGTGAGCCCATTAAACAATACGTGACAGCATTGCAGCAATTGGCAGACACATGTAAATTTGGCACACTAACCAACGAACTAATTTGTGACCAATTAATTGAAAAGACTTCAATTCCATGAATTAGGGAATGTCTCCTCATGGAGGGTAATGATTTAACCTTGGAAAAAGGCATAACCTTGGCAGTCCAGATTGAATCTGTTATATTAGTTTCAAACATACGAACAGACGAACTACAAATTAGGAGCAGAAGTAGGCCATTCAATAAGATCACGGCTGATCTGTTTGTGTTTTGAATTCCACACTCCCATCTACCCCCGATAACCTTTGATTCCCTTACCTAACAAGACTCTATCTACGTCCGCCTTACCAATATTCAATGACCCTGCCTCCACCACCTTCTGAGGCAGAGAGTTCCAAAGTTGCACAACCCTCTGAGAGAAAAAAAATTTCTCTTCATCTCTGTCCTAAAATGACGACTCCTAATTTTAAAACAGTGCCCCCTAGTTCTGGACTCACTCACAAGAGGAAACATCCTCTCCACATCCACCTTGTCAAGACTGTTCAGGATCTTATAAACTTCAATCAAGTCTCCCCTCACTCTTCTAAACTCCAGTGAAAACAAGCCCAGTCTGTCCAACCTCTCCTCATAAGACAACCCACTCATTCCTGGTATCAATCTAATAAACCTCTGAACCACCTCCAATGCATTTACATTCTTCCTTAAATAAGGAAACCAAAACTACGAACAGTATTTGAGATGTGGTCTCACCAATGTCCTGTATAACTGAAGCATAATATCCTTACTTTTATTTTCAATTCCAATCACAATAAAGGATAGCATTCCATTAGTCTTCTTTATTACCTGCTGTATCTGAACAACTAGATCCCTCTGCACTTTGGAATTCTGCAGTCATTCTCTGTTTAAGCAATACTCTATTTTTTTTAATTCCTCCTGCCAAAGTGAACAACTTCACATTTTCTCACCTTATACTCCATCTGCCAGATTTTTGCCCACTCTCTCAACCTATCTATATTGGGCTGCAACCTCCTTATGTCCTCTTCACAACATACTTTCCTACCTATCATTGCGTCATCTGCAAGTTTAGCTAACATGCCATCGCTCCCCTCATCTAAGTCCTTGGTATAAATTGTAAAAAGTTGTAAAAAGTTCAGGCCCCAGCATAGACCCCTGCGGGACTCCACTTGTCACATTGTGCCAATCAGAAAAGGACCCATTTATACATACTGTCTGTTTTCTGCCAGCCAGCCAATCTTCTATCCATGCTAATATGTTACCCCCTACACCATGAGCTCTTACTTTGTGCAATAACCTTTTATGTGGTACCTTGTCAAATGCCTTCTGGAAATCCAAGTACAGTATGTCAATGGGCTCCCCTTTATACACAGCACATGTCACTCCTTCAAAGAACTTGTCACTCCTTCAAAGAAGTGGTACATATCCACCCTTAAACTCAGGATTGCAGGCACAGCTTTCCCAACCAGCTTCAGTGTAAGGATAAAGGACAAGAAGACCTCAGCAACCTCATCAAAACGTACCCCATCACAGTCAGATACCTTCGAAACTGTGCCCAAATTGTGGAAATGCTCATCGAGTCACAATGCCATGTCTAGCTCAAGGGAAAAAGTGCAACTCATGTTTAAAGTGGAACCATTTTGCAAAGATGTGCAGGTCATTGAAGAAAATACTTAATCAGTTTGACATGTGGGGGAGTCTGTTACTAAGAGTGAGGTGTAATGAGTTCTTTATATTATCTGATGCAACATAAATGAGATGTGTGGAGTCCAGTCATGCTGAAGATCTCTAACAGATTTATTACAGCTGAACTATTATATACAGCACAGAGCTAACTATTTACAGAACCTTACTCTGCGTGTTACAGCTGCAGAGTGACTCTGGCTTCGAGTCACATAACTGTAACCTGGTGCTGAGCTCATTAGCATACTAAGATCTTAAAGAGACATCACTCTTGAAGGCAATCATACAACATGAGGTACAACATGTATTTACCATCACAAAAAGTAATGCACCAGGTCACTTTAAGGACTGCTCAGTTGAGATTGCAGGCATCTCAGTGTCACTTCTTATCAATGTTGATGCAAAAGTATCCATTTTGAGTGAAAAACTCAACCATCAGTACTTTTTGCAATTCTCTCTCATTCCAGACACTCTTCAAGCTTATGACAACACTATCATTCCAGTTCCGGGGATGATCACAGTTCCAGTACGTTACAAAAACATCACCCTAGACAGGTTCACTCTCTATGTAGCTAAAGGCCGAAGCCTTATGGGGGTAAAACTTTCTGATAGGCTTGGATTCAAACTTGAAGACGCCACCAGAGCACACATTAACGGGATTGACAATGCAGATTATACACGCCAGTATCCTTCCTTATTTACTGGATTTGGGGAGATCAAAGGTTACTGTCATGTTCCTCACATTGACACATCAATTTGACTAGTTTCACGAAATAGGAGATGGTTGTGGTTCGCAATCTGTGCTGAAGTGTCACAGGAGCTGAAACGACTAGAAGCAGACAGTATCATTGAGCGAATCAACTCATCGCCCTGGATATCAAATCTAGGCATTGCACAACAGAAAAATGATGAACTTAGATTATACATTGACCTAAAGGCAGTCAACAAAGCTATCAAACCAGACAAGTATCTACTTCCTACAATTCAAGAGTTGTCAGCATCATTTCATGACTCCACAGTCTTCACAAAGCTTGATATGTGACTCAGTTATCTTCAGATACCTCGAGCAGAACAAAGCCGATATCTTACAGCTTTTGTTTCTCATGAAGGTGTGTTTCAGTACTGCAGAATACCTTATGGAGTAAATTCAGCACCTAGCGCATTCCAGAAGATCGTTTCTTTATCTTGTCAGATGTTGAGGGAATGCTCAACCTACTTGATGATGTCATAAATAAGAGCAAAATACTGCAGATGCTGGAACTCCAAAACGAGAACAGAAAGTGCTGGAAATACCCAGGAGGTCTGGCTGCATCTGTGGAGAGAGAAACAGAGTTAACGTTTCACGTCAGTGAGCTTTCATCAGAACTGGCAAAAGTTAAAAATGTAACAGTCTTTCAGCAAGTGAAAGGGGGGAGGGGGGGAGGAAGAACAAGAAGGAAGGACTGTGATAGGATGGAGGGAACAGAGATTAAATGACAGATGTCATGGAACAGAATGCAAATGGAGTGCTAAATAGTTATAGTAATAGACAAAACATGTGTCCAGAGAGAGTGCTAATGGCAGAATAATGAACAGATCTGTACGAAAACAAAATCATGAAAAATAAGGTTAAGACTAGCACGTGGTTTAAAAATAAATAAATAATCTTTAAAAAGAAGAATATCTACACAAATAAAATAAAAATAATAAATAAACAAAAAATAATGGGGCTCATAGTTTGAAATTATTGAACTCAATATTGAGTCCAGAAGCCTGTAGAGTGCCTAATCAAAAAATGAGGTGCTGTTCCTCGAGCTTGCATTGATGTTCACTGGAACACCGCAGCAAGCCGAGAACAGAAATGTTGGCATGGGAACAAGGTGGAGAATTAAAATGGCAAGCAACCGAAAGCTCAGGTCATGCTTCTGGAACGAGCGGAGGTGTTCTGAAAAGCAGTCACCCAATCTGCGTTTGGTCTCCCCAGTGTAGAGGAGACCGCACTGTGAGCAGCGAATACAGTATACTAAATTGAAAGGAGAGAGAGAGAGAGAGATACAGCACTGAAACAGGCCCTTCGGCCAACCGAGTCTGCGCTGACCAACAACCACCCATTTATACTAATCCTACATTAATCCCATATTTCCTACCACATCCCCACCACCTACCTACACTAGGGGCAATTTATAATGGCCAATTTACCTATCAACCTGCAAGTCTTTGGCTGTGGGAGGAAACAGGAGCACCCGGCAGAAACTCACACCATCACAGGGAGAATTGGCAAACTCCACACAGGCAGTACCCAGAACCGAACTCGGTGAGGACAAAGGGAACTCTGTTGCAGTTCAGGGATGGAGGGAAAGGGCAGAAGTGCGGGAAATGCCAACCCTGTCTGACTCATTTCCGGCACTTTCTGTTCTCATACTTGATGATGTTGTTGTCCATGGAAGGGACAAATCTGAACATGATTAATGATTATCAGCAGCATTCACTCGACTTGCAAAACATAATTTGGCGCTAAACAAGGACAAATGCACATTTGTTTTTCTAGGTTACAGAGTGACAGCAGCTGGAGTAAAGCCTACACACTCTCTTACTGGAAAGATGCCAGCTGAACTTATGATAGGTTGTAACTTTTGCATGCCACTGACCATTCTTAAGCCATTACTACAAGTTAAAGAGTATGTCAGAGCAAAAGCAGATGAAATTGCATAGCAATAAGGTAAAGCAAAAACATACTTTGACAAACGTATAGGCACAAGGGAACCACAACTTAAAATTGGAGATTGAGTTCGAATCAAACGGCCAAATTGCAACCACAAACTTGCTTCATTAGTATTAGGTCCAAAGCAGATTAAACGTTTGCTTGGTACCAATGCTTATCTGTTGGATGACAACACCAAGTGGAATGCAAGATGCTTGAAAGGGAGCAGATCAGGATATTTTGAGATAGTGGTTGTAAGGATACATTTCCTTTTCCTATGAGAGATATTGATCATCCATCTCATCAAGCTGATCAAACAGATCCACAACCTCAAATTCATAAATCTAATCACAGACCTAAGAGACTTCCTATTTCAAAGATTATTTCTGTACTTGGAGGAAACAGGTAAGTTGAACACTAAGAAATAAATTGATGTATATATGCTTTAGTTTAGAATACTTTAATACAAAAATAATGTCTTTAGTCAAAAGGGGGAAAATGTAGTGTTTGATTGATCTGTCTTTGATTGTATTAGGCTGTCCACTTATCTGTGTTCACTGTGTTTGATTGCTTATGCCTATTGATGGAGCTGAGGAGTTGAAACTGAAACCAAAAGAGCAAGACTAGAATGTTCTACAGAAAAACACAGACCGTTCTGAAGAAGACATTGTACTGAGATCTTGTAAGAGCTGAGATAGTTTAAAGTGCTGTAAATAAACCAGTTGGTGATTTAATACAGGTGTGATATCTGCATTGCTCTGAGATATATCAGATATAAAATATCCAGCAACTCAGCACAAACACTAGTCTCTCACAAACAGGGGTTTCCAGGGCTACTGCTACTGAATTTTACCCCCAAAGGCTCTATTTTGCATAACATTCTTATTCTTACAATATTTGGGCAATGTCAAAGGAGGTTTGTAACAACATATATATGGTGCAAACTCCTTATCATAGAATATTTCACACACAAGGAGGTCATTTGGTTCATTGTGCCTGTACCTGCTCTTTGAAACAGCTATCCATTTAATACCAATGCCCTGCTCTTTCCCCATAGCCCTAAAATATTTTTTCCTTTTTAAGTATTTATCCAATTCCCTTTTGAAAGTTATTATTGAATCTGCTTCCACCACCTTTTCAGGCATCATCTTTCTGTGTCACATACTGACGTCTGCAGATGCACACTGCTTACATTAAACAGAGCTTTATTAGCCCCAGAAGCTATAGGTTCCCTTTGCTATACTGATTCACTCAGATGAAAATCACTTTGTTATGAATGGCTGTGGGCAAAGCATACAGGTAATACAATGAAATGCATTTATCTATATTCATCTCTGTACAAATATTTATGCAGCACCCTAATGAAAGGTACCAAATATTGTTGTAGTTTTCAATTCTAGAACATAAATCTTCATTACTATAAAATTGAATATATTTGTAAAATGTATTTGTGCAGTGTTATCCTAACGAAGCATACTGAAGTGTTGTACTTTGATGAAACAGTATATGTTAAATTAATGTGCAAGTTAGGGTAATGCCCATGGAATAGTGGGACAGATGACACCAGAAAATGCATACGCATTTTAAGTACAATACGAATGAGAAATCATCATAGACAGGAAAAAGTGGCACAGGAAAAAAGTTATTAGAACAAAACTTTCATTGTAGAGAACATTGAAAACCATTACAGTAATTACAAAAATGTTCTACTTATATTCATCCTTCAGAAGCTTGAACCAATGAGCAAATCACTTTCTTCATTGCACAATATGACGGAATTCCTAGGTGAATCAACCACCTAGCCAGGCAGTTTTATGCAGCAACAGCAACAAAAACTTACATTTAGGGAAATAGAAATGCTAAGGAATGACTAAGGTCCATCTAACTCATTTCCTACCATTCTGGTAAGTTCATGATATAACAATAATGGAGTTTTTAACTAATTATGGCAATTAATCTCTATAATTAGTTTACAACAAACCCAGACATGAGGCAAAGAAAACACCCAGTGGTGGAAAGCTTTGGGAACATTTTCCTCCCAATCATGCTACAATTACATATGCATTTATATAGAAAAACAACTCAAGGCACTTGATGGAGACATGAGGAAAATCAAATATTGAACCAAAGAAAAAAAATGAGGAGGAGTGACCCAAAACTTGTTCAAAGAGGTAGTTTTATAAGGATTGTCTTAAAGGCAGCGAGAGAGAGAGTAGGAGAGGCAGAGAGTTTTAGGGAGGGAATTTAGAGGTTTAAGAGGGTCTTAAAGGAGTAGAGTGAGATCGGGAGGTGGAGAGATTCCAAGGAATTCCAAAGAGTGGAACTTGCAAAGGTAGGGTGAACAGGCATAAGGTCCACAAAAAGCCAAGAGTTAGAGGAACAGAGAATTTGGAAATGAGAATTCGTAAGGCTGGAGGGTTAACAAAGGAAGGGAAGTTGGGTCATGGAGTAATTTTAACACAAGGATGAAAATTTAAAATTTGAAGTGTTGGTGGTCCAATAGCCAGTGTAGGTCATTGAGAATAGGGATGAGTGGCCCCGGTGAGCCTGCCCCACTTCCCTGACCTCCAGGACTCCATCGCTGACTGGGTCAAGGGCCAGGTGTAGTTTCAGCAGTGGCCACCACTCCCAGTGGCGTTGCCGGGACTGAAGAGCTGCCGGCCCTCTGATTGGCTAGCAGCTCTTGGAGGTGGGACATCCTGCCTCAGAGGGGTGGAAGCTACGACGTAAGGCAACTAATTGTCTGAGCCACACAAAATTGCATTGTGGCTTCCCAGAGTGACCACCTCCGCATTAATACCCAGCCAAGGGCTATCAGCTGTGCAGGAGAAACCTTATAACATGCAAAGTTCAACTATCTCTCAGTAGTGTTCCAAAGGATGATATTGATGCACTGAAGTTCACAGATAGATAAATATATAAAACTCAGATACACTCGGAAACGTAGTGGGAACAGCTGTCAGGGAGGCAAGCACTAGGCTGCAGCTTTCACTAAGATGCCATAATGCTAATACTTTTAAGTTAATTTCTCTTCTTCCTTTGCTTGGTTCTTTGCACACCATTCAGCATGCCACTTGAAGGTATAACAATGCCAATGACTCTCCTTTTGATTTTCCTTCTGTTGAGAATTGGCTATCGTAAACTCAACATTTTCCTATAGCAGCACAATTGGTAATTTAGCAGGGGAAGTATTGTGAGTAAAAAAAAAGTTTGACAGCCTTGTAATTCTCCAAAACACTAAATCTTAAATAAGTACTATAAAGAAAGAAAATGTCTGAAAACTGCAATTTCCTTTACATTACTCAAGAATTTCACACAGCTCCTTCCAGCTAAGATAAAATATTATTTCATTTTGCCTCCTCTGTACCTTCTATTTAACTGAGAGGTGAACATTAGGACAACAATAGTCGGCATATGATGTCAGACAAAGATCAAACCTTTAATGAAAAGACATAAACATTTGCAAAGATGCATTCTTCCAGTACGAGAAATATAGAAGTCAGGGCAAAAACTGAAGATGAATAAGTAAAGGGAATAGGAGTGATTAAGGTAAGCAAATAAATAGAACCCAAATAGCAACAGGAACGAAAGAAAAATGTTTTCTTATTCCCAAGTTTCTGACTGGCAGATCACCAAGTAGCATCCAATTACTTAACAGGAACACATTCCTTTATTCCAGCAGCTGAATTAAACCAATTGGTGGAAATCCTCCCGTCCCCAACATTGGTATATTCAAGCCTGTTTAAAACAGTTCTTGTAACTGAAAAAATGTTCACCATGGGTCTGCCCATAGCCATCTCTACATAAGAATGATCTCCAACTAAGTTCCTGAGAATGTTTGACAAAATGAATGTATACCATATATTTAGTAAATACTTTTTCCTTATTTGATAAATTTAATTCCTTTGTGCAATTCTTGCTTCATCTCATTTCTCAAATGTAAGTCAAACCGAGGCATTTCTCCCAATAGTGTGATGCAGGATGAGAACGACTGTTTATTTTAGAATAAAGATCGAAGCATGCTTAGGTAAAGGTTTGTTAAATTATGAAGGAATGGGACAGGGCAGATAGCAACAGACTGTTCCAGTGTTGGAAGGGTAAAGAATGAGGGGATGTAAATGTAAGCAATTTAGGGAGAGAGCAGGAGAAACATTTTTTACATAGAGGGTTGTGAGGCTGTGGACTACACTATAGAGCAAATGACTGAAGCAGGGGAAAGGGGAATAAATGAACAGAGTGGGTACATGGGATTGGGAGTACTCTTCATGTGGGAGATAAACACTAATGTACTAGTTGGACCTAACAGCCTGCTTCCATATGGTAATTAATTCTATGACCCTGATATTTACAAGGAGGAAAGAAGTTTTTTTGGGAAACTCAGAAGAATAGGAACATAAAAACATAAGAAATAGGAGCAGGAGTAGGCCATTCAGCCCCTCAAGTCTGCTCCACCATTTAATAAGATCATGGCTGATCCTTAATTCAACTCCACTTTCCCACCCAATCCCAATACTCCTTGATTCCCCTAAAGTTCAAAAATCTATCTATTCCAGCCTTGAATATACTCAATGACTGAGCATCCACAGCCCTCTGGGATAAAGATTTCCAAGCTTTCACAATCCTCGAGAGTGAAGAAATTTCTCCTCACCTCAGTCTTAAATGGCCAAACCTTTATTCTGAGACTGTGACTCCCTAGTTCTAGATCTCCAGCCCAGGGAAACTGACTCTCAACATCCATCTTGTCAATGGGTTTTCCACAAATCCTTTAGGACTTGATTAGCATTTTTTGTTTCCATACCCCAGCTGCAGCTAACCAGATTGAGAGGCAGGTTCGCTGATTTTCAGGCAGGTTGGCCTTTAGCACCAGGCCACGTCCGGGGAATGGAGAGTACGCAAGAGAGGGATTGGAAAGGGCAAGGAGGGGTGATCAGAGACTGGGGATGGACGGGGGAGATCAAACGTGTCAGGGGTGATATTGGCAGATCAGAAGTGTTGCTGGGGGAAGATCTAAAGGGCGGCACAGTGGCGCAGTGGTTAGCACTGCAGCCTCACAGCTCCAGGGACCCGGGTTCGATTCCAGGTACTGCCTGTGTGGAGTTTGCAAGTTCTCCCTGTGCCTGCGTGGGTTTTCTCCGGGTGCTCCGGTTTCCTCCCACAAGCCAAAAGACTTGCAGGTTGATAGGTAAATTGGCCATTATAAATTGTCACTAGTATAGGTAGGTGGTAGGGAAATATAGGGACAGGTGGGGATGTTTGGTAGGAATATGGAATTAGTGTAGGATTAGTATAAATGGGTGGTTGATGTTCGGCACAGACTCGGTGGGCCGAAGGGCCTGTTTTAGTGCTGTATCTCTAATCTAATCTAATCTAATCCAACAAAGCAGGATGGGGAGATCAGGAGCGGATTGGAGGTCGCAACTGAGAAGTGCAAAGGAAGGAGGGAGGGTTCAGAAAGACTGGGAAAGGGGGGACTATCAGAAAACCCGATCAGTGAGCGATCATAGCTCGAGGGGAGATCAGATCGTGGTGGAATGATCTGATCATGCAGGGGAGTTGGTGTTTGAAAGTTGCCAATTCTGGGGGTGGGGGTGAAAGCAAGTTAGCTTTGTGCATTGGGGGAAGTATTCCTGCTCCTCCTGGCCCACAAGCAGTGCTGGAAAGGCATCTGCAGGATCCAAAAATCTTCACCTTCCTTCAACTGCTGCATTTTCCAAGGCCTGGGAAACATGGCTGGCCAGTATTACATTTAAAATGGAGGTAACATTTGAGGCACACAGTCTCATCAGAATATTGAATAAATGACCTGCCTCTGTTAGGACTGGAAATGGGCGAGTTTGAGGCAAGTTATGTTAATATTTGAGATTTTTGAAATGTTAACATGCCAGACATTCTTTGGGGGTTAAAATGTCCCCTGTGGGTTGAATTTTAAATTTTGGACCCACTCACAGCAGGGGAGCCCAGCAGCATCCGGGAAACCGGAAGTTTCAGCAGTGCATTTGTCAGTAGCTTTTTAATGCTGCCATTGCATTTGCATCTGACTTCCGGATTTCCCAACCCATTGGATCGAGTAGGCATGATGGACACCCACATCGGTCTAGTTCAACTTAACTATTTAAAGGAACCATGTAAGGACCAGAGTTGAAGCATGGTGGAGATCTTCAGACAAAGCCAGAAGCTGCTGAAGTGGAGATACAACGTAGCAAGGCAGCAGCACACTTCAGCGATATGTGCCTGGATATGATGCTATGAGAGATTTTGTTCCCTGTTGATGGGAGAAAGAAGCCTGCCTCTGAGAACAAGAAGGCATGATTGGAAGTGGCTGAGGCGATCAGCAGCAGGAGTGTGGTGCCACGTTCCTGGATACAGTGCCACAAGAGGGCAGGAAACTACATCCTGATATTCCTTTAAACCCAACTGCACTCACTCTGCCTTCTCAAACATTATCCCGCACAGCACTCCTCATACCAATTTACCTTGTGGGTGCACCCATCCCTCTGTCTAGGCTTCTCACATCCCCATCTGACACCCAGCCACCACTGACCCTCATCCTCATTTTAATGCAACGTCACACCCATCCTTCACAGTAACCCTTCATAAATATCCTTTTATCTTCTCAAAACAATCCATTTCTCATACTCATAGGTCTCTTCTTTCTCCCTTGGCAGGACAAGAGAGCATAGAACACCAGGGAGAGAGAGAACTGGAGGCGGCCCTCCAGTCATATCCATAATGACAGCTGCAGAGGGAGCAGCACTGGCAATAAGTCAAGTCTCAGCATGCCTGGCCATTGGAGATGGAGAGATGTGGAGGTCTCCCAGCCACCTGGTGACAGAATTCAACATTGCATAGTCACATGGCATATAGCTCTCACTTATGTTGGCTTCATGCCAGTAGTCAATGAAAAATACACAATGATGACAGAACACCCTCTTACTTTGACAGTTCTAAATCATGTCTGTCATCTCACCTAGGCTGTTCAAGTGGCCCTCAGAAGGTGGTGCAGGAGGAGGACGAAGACTTCTCATAGGAGATTACTCACTCTGAGGGTGCACCATCACACAACTCGTGCACCGTCCAGCAACTTAGAATACACACACCTCAATGGGACTGGCAAGACAGGTAGTTGTGTTCTCACATGGTATCTCACAGATTACAAGTGAGCAGGAGAAGGTGTTGGAGACAGAAAGAGCAGTGGAGAATCCCTGTCAGAGGACACAACTAAACGTGGATGCTGAGCCTCCGACACCATCGATGAAGAGGACTATTCTGGAGCAACAGCAGAAAATGTAAGTTCTGTCAGCATTTTCAGCTGCACTGCACATAACTGGAGAGTGATTGGAGGAGTCCATCTCTAGCATGAGTGCCATGATGTCTCAGATCCTTGCAATGATGTCTACAATCATGGAAAGAGTGGCCACCTGCATGGAGCACCAGGCGTGGCTAGCAACCACATGCATGCTGGCCATGACCAATGGCCTGAACATTTAGGGCAGAATTTAGTGAGGCCATTAGTCGTGGGAATGGAGGTGTGTGGGGCTGGAGAATAGAGACTGACGCACCCGCCGGAAATCCGACGTTGCAACATCAGTTCCAGATTTAGTCAGCGGTGGGAAAGCTCCAAGGCAGCATCACCACCCTGACATGAGGGAACTACCATTTGAATTGTCGAACAGGTTGTTGTAATACATTAGCATGCAATCAATCGTGATTCAGTGGGGTGGTTGGAATTAAATAAACAGCAGGCAGGCCTCTCATGCCTTCAGACCCACAATCATTGAAAGGTGGCAGCACCAAGGCAAGGCCATGAGGAGCAGTGGATAGAGGAAAAGGGGGGAGTGGAGGCTATTGTCGGCCTACAGTGCTGTGCCCTTTGCGCGGGTGGGCTTGGTCTCAGGTGGCAGTCTTAAATTCCAGAAAGCTTGTTATGGGAGGATAATGCTGGAGCATGTATTTACTCAGTTTCACATTTATTGTGCAGAGTAAAAGGATTACAAACATGTAGCTCCTCACTCAAAATCCTCCACCAGTCTCAGTGAGTGTCTGCTTGTAAATGCTCAACTAAGGCCCAAATTAACACCCTTTACCTGCATATAGTCAAACCATTGACACACAATTAACAGATTAACAGGCAGTGCCAGGTGAGCTTGATCTCTGTTGAGAGGCTCCGGTGGTCTTAGTACTGGGTGAAAGGGTCAGGTGGTCATAGTACTGGGTGCTGGGCTGGCTCTTACCAAGGGTAGGCACTGAGGGCCATTAGCGCGTAAAATAAGGGGAGTAACAAAGGAAAAGATGTCAAGGCAAGTTCGTCTGGTCAAGGACAGTGCTCTGAAGACCTATTGATTAGCTGGCATGGGTCTCATACACCCTGTCTTTGTGGACCCTTGTGGTGTGATGTAGCGCGTCCAGTGGAGGGAGGGCAGGAGGTAGCTGCACCGGCCAGTGAATCTCCATGACAGTAGTGACAGCAGCTGGCCATGCTAAGAAGGGCACACCTGTGCCAGAAAGTGTACAGGACTCAATTCAACTAACTCCAAATGTCCGAGTGGCATTGCCAGCGAAGACTACGGCTCTCCAGGGAAGCCATCACCAACTTAAGTGCTATGTTGCAGGACAGGTTGCATCCTATGGGATTTGGGGGTCACCCTATGTCAGTGTCCCTGAAGATCACAGTGGCACTTACTTTTACGCATCTAGCTCTTTCCAGTGATCCACCAGAGACATGTGTGGGATCTCCCAGGCCACAGCCCACTGCTGCATCAAGGAGGTGGCCAATGCCCTGTTCAAGAGTGCCAGAGACAATGTGCGCTACTGGACCAACCATGACAGACAGGCAGAGAGGGCAATCAGCTTCAGGAGCATCACTGGATTTCCCCAGGTGCAAGGTGTGATGGATTGCTCCAATGGACCAGCTGCCTTCATCAACAGGAAGGGCTTTCATTCCATCAACTTTTAATTGGTCTACGATCACTGAAAGCGTTTCCTGCAGCTGTGTGCCCGCTTCCCGGGAAGCAGCCATGACACTTACATACTTCGAAAGTCCCAGGTGCCACAGCATTTCAGGCCCCTCCACTCACCTTCAGGAATGGATTCTTGGGGACAAGGGCTACCCATTAAAGACATGGCTTCAGACGCCTGTGAAGAACCCTCACACTGCAGCAGTGGAGAGATACAATACCTGTCACGGGTCCACCCAAGCGACCATCGAGCAGGACAATTGAGCTTCTGAAGATGAGATTCTGGTGCTTGGATTGATCTAGTGAAGGCCTGCAGTATGCCCCAGTGAGGGTCTTGCATATCGTGGTGGTCTGCTGTTCTCTGCACAATCTAGCACTGAAGATGGGGGAGGCCTTGCATGAAGAGGATATGATTGATCACCAATCCTCAACCGATGAGAAAGACGGAGGAAGCTAGCACTGGATCTTGAACCTCATGCACCGGAGGCCAGGCACATTGAACGACGGGCCAAGGAGGCAAGAGACAATCTCATACTTACCCACTTCCAGCCACCATGAAGGCCGCTCAGAGTGAACTCAGTAAAGACTCACCTCACTTTATTCAGTCTGTCGCCTCCTTTCTATTGGATTCCGTGCCTAGTGCTCAACTTCAGCATGTTCTCTGACATATATGAGACGTTCACCAAAGGAGGGCAGTCTAATGAGGAAATAAGGGTGAAGTCAGCATCTCACAATTCAGGCATGAAAGAATAAGAATTTTACAACAATGAATGTGAACTGTACTAACAACAGAACTTTATAAAACAATATAAATGGCAAATGTATAACACTCGTGAAACCTCAAGTCTTTCTAGGTGCTTTACTTAGTATGTTTACGAGTGCTTCTATGAGGTGTTACCCCTGCGATAGCAGCTGGGCTGGAGGCAGGCTGCTGATCAGACTGCCCTTGGCCTGGGATGACTTCGGCGCGTGGTCTCTGACTGTCTGAGGGCTACAGCGCTCCTACTGCCTGAGGGTTTCCTGCACATGTGCAGAGCTCTCCTCAGGCATTGCAGCTATTGGAGCTGGGCTCACTGGTTAAAGTGCTGAGAAGCCGGTGTCCACACTGAGAGTGCCCTGAGGGAAGCCCCCAGATATTGAGGTGAGTGAGCCTCTCCTCCTCCTTTTCAAGGTTTACTTGAAGCTCCCTGCTCACCAGAGAAGGACAAGTAGCTGTAGAGGACTCCAGGGGCCTCATCCTTCTCTTGCCTTGCCACTGCTGCGTCGAGCTCATGGCCAAGGCGATGGTGTGCAGGTCTGCGCGCATTTGTGGGATCTGGCTCTCCATGAGGATCGTCAAACTCTCGATGGAGGAAACCTTGTGCTCACACACCTGAGACATCCCAACACTCATGAAATGGATGGACTCCTCCATCTTCCACGCATGGCTGCCCATTGCCTCTGGCAGCTCTGCCAGATGTTACCTTACCTCTCTCTGCAACTCCAGCATGCCCTGTGCTGTCAACACCAGAGGCTCGTCATGAGCCTGGGGCACAGCATGGGCCTGGCTACCCACAGTCCTCCAACTAACAGTGGCCTCGGCTGTCTCAGACTCAGCCAGCTGCTTGGGCATGTGTGCAGTACTTTCACCAGCTTGTGACCCTGATTCTAAAGCTGAGTGCAAACACACCAAGGTGAAAGTATCTGCGCTGGTGGAAGGTGCAGGAGTGTCATAGGAAGGTGCATCCTCTGACTGCTGATCCTCCTCAGAGGTTGATGGCTGTCTCCCTTCACCTGGAGCCTCAAGCGTACAACGACCTGCAGATTCTGTAGGTTAGCCTGTGCAGATCTTGTGCCAGCCATGTCTGATGTGGATTTCCAGATGTGTGGTTGATAATCCTCACTCTCTTGTGCTGAGACTCCAGTCTCACCATCCACTATAGTGTGGCCACCCTGATCCCTGCTAGCTCCAGTGCCACCTGCTCAGCCATGAAAAGATGCCAGATATCGGCTATTCCTCCACCAGTCCATGAGGTCCCCCTGGCATTATGGACCTGTTTGTCCTGCAAGTGAAAAGAGGGACATAGAAAGACTTTGCAGGATGAGCAAGAGAACAGTTCTGCTTGTGACAGCCTCTCAGTCCTGATGGGGTTTCCTACATGGCTCCTCCCCATGTCTGCCCTGAGGGAACGTCATTAGGCTGAGTGGTGAATGAAGGTGGCCTGTCACCGAGATGCATGAATGCATCTGTCAGGATGTGGTGATGCCCTTGCCATCACCTTTTGTGATGACTCCCTCCCCATGTTGTACTCCCTCCCACGTAGCCACACGGAATCCCCAAAGGGGAGAGAGGTATAGAGCACTCACCTTGGCAAAACAAAATCGGTCATTGACGCTCTTCTTGCACTGGACCCAGTTACATTGGGTGACCCCACGGCTGCTGATCTCCTTTGCGATCCCCATCCAGGCTTGCTTGGTCAGGCGGAAGGGCTTCTCCTGCCATCCATTGGAAAGAGGACCTCCCTTCTTTTCCTTGCAACCTGGAGGAGAATCTCCAAGGAGGCATCGTTAAACCGTGGGACCACCCGGTGTCTTGCCTCAGCATGGTGCCCAGTAGCTCCAGCTGTGTGCCAATGGTCATATGTCATTCTCCGAGGGAGGTAGTGGGGTAGGGTTCAGGAGTTCGAACAACTGTTCACTGGTCCACCTGCAATCCAGAATCATTGATTCAGTAAAAGTCAGCTTTACAAACCAGGGCAGGCAGCACTTTAAATATGGCACCAGCAAGTCATCTGATAATGCATTCATCACCTCAGAGTGTGTCCCCGTTGCGTGATTGGACAGGTTCCGTTCCTCCATTATGTAAAGTGGCCGCCCACCATGTTATCACAGTCGGCCAGCCACGCGTGTCTTCCGGGTCAGCTACCAGGACCTGCAACGGGCTCACTAAATTCAACCCTTAGTCTGCCAGCTTAAGTAGGATTGTGGAAAACCTTGCCTTGACTTGTTCGCACCACACTGATGTGCTGCAAAGTGTTCTCCAACTCTTGGCTAACATGGGAGTGTGGGTGTGTTATAAGAGGAAAGATGGAGAAATGGGACATGGAAGTGGGGACTCTGCTCAAAATACTTCTAAGCTCATGGCTCCCTCAGTCAGTGCCCCTCATGCTGCTTGCTGTCCCAATGGACAAGTGTACCCCTGCACAGGTACAGTTGGCAGTTTTTGATGAGGCCTTCCTGGCCTTCAAAAGCCAGGGGAGTCAGCCAAAAGTATCCAAGCAGTCAGAGCAGGGATGTGAGCAGCCTGCTTCTAGCTCTGCTGAAGCCACAGGGATGAGTGCAGCTGCAGAGGACTCAGATGAGAACTTCGATGGGGCAGTGTACAGAAAAAGGCTAAAGGATATGCACAGTGATTTTTTTAAAAATTCAGTCTTGGGTCATGAGCATCTCTCGCAATGCCAGCATTTATTGTCCATCCCTAATTGCTCTTGAGAAGGTGGTGGTGAGTCGCCTTCTTGAACTTCTGCAGTCCACACGGTGTAGTGGTAGTGGTTTGGTATCACCGAGTGGCTTGCTAGCCCATGTCAGAGGGCAGAAAAGAGCCAACTACATTGCTGTGGGTCAGGAGTCACATGTAGGCCAGACCAGGTAAGGACGACAGATTTCCTACCCTGAAGGATAGTAGTGAACCTGATGGGTTCTTACAACAATCTAGAAGTTTCATCATTATTAATGAGAATAGCATTGTTTTCCAGATTTATTATCTCATTGAATTTAAATTCCCACGGCTGTTTGGTGGGATTTGAGCTCTTGTCTCTGCAGCATTAGTACAGGCCTCTGGGTTACCATCCCAGTAACACTACCACCATGCTACTGTCCAAACCACTTAGTCCATTGGCAGGCCTGCCAGAAAGCCTGCTGTCATTATCAAAGAGCATGGAGGAGTCCAGCGCTAACTTGACACAGGGCTTTGCACAGAGCTTGGAGTCCATCCTTTCCAGCATGGAAGTGGCGACCAACTCCACTGGAATACTTTGGGCCCGACCATGATCCAACGCCTGATGGGAGATGCCTCAGCCATTGCAGCACTAGCAGAAGCCACGCAACTTCTGCATGCTGCAGTGGAAGCTCAGACTCAGGGCACGAAATCTCAGGTTGTTGCTGTAATATTACTTGTTCCTTTGGTATGTGAACTAGGATTCAGAGGACTACAAGTAACTGGAAGAATACGTGAGTTTTATATTGTTACGACCAGGTGAGAAGGGGTCTAGGGGTTCCCTCTCAGACTTTGCCTGCTATAACCGTAACAGGGTTTAATTTTAAAAACACCGTGTTTTTAACTCCCCCCTCAGTGAATCCTTGTTCACTGCTCGAATTGTAAGGCAAAGAAATCAGACAGGTTTTCTTAGATTTATACAAGAAAGGTGGAAATTTATTAATCTTAAACTCTAAGTCGGTAAACGACTACGAATACGTGACGCAACCATGCTAGCATGCACACGCGATAAACACACATGCAGACAGAGACAGAAACAGTAGAAGGAATAAAGGGAAAAAGTTTGAGGCTATCTGGATTGTAGTTACAGCCCATTGAGTTCAATGTGGAGTCTTTGGTTGCCGGCACGTCTTGCAGTTTGTTGGGGTCCAGTGCATGCTTTAACTTGTTTCGATGTAGGAGTCTTTTCTCTCGTGAGGCTTACGTGTCTTCAGTGGGTCTGGAGGCCTGTGAGAAAGCGAGAGACAGCCAGCCAGGAGAGAGACTGCCCACCACCCTCCTCCGCCTGGCTGAACTTGTTCTCACATTGAACAACTTCTCCTTCAACTCCACGCACTTCCTTCAGGTAAAAGGTGTCGCTATGGGTACCCGCATGGGTCCTAGTTATGCCTGTCTTTTTGTGGGATATGTCGAGCATTCTTTGTTCCAGTCCTACTCAGGCCCCCTCCTCCAACTCTTTTTCCAGTACATTGATGATTGTATCGGTGCCGTTTCCTGCTCCCACCCCGTACTAGAAAACTTTATCAACTTTGCTTCCAATTTCCACCCTTCTCTCACCTTTACATGGTCCATCTCTGACACTTCCCTTCCCTTCCTCAACTTCTCTGTCTCCATCTCTGGGGATAGGTTGTCTACTAATATCCATTATAAGCCCACCGACTCCCACAGCTACCTCGACTACACTTCTTCACACCCTACCTCCTGTAAGGACTCCATTCCATTCTCCCAGTTTCTCCGTCTCCGACGCATCTGCTCTGATGATGCCACCTTCCATGACGGTGCTTCTGATATGTCTTCCTTTTTCCTCAATCGAGGATTCCCCCCCACTGTTGTTGACAGGGCCCTCAACTGTGTCCGGCCCATTTCCTGTACCTCTGCCCTCAACCCTTCCCCTCCCTCCCAGAACCGTGACAGGGTTCCCACCCATCAGCTTCCATATCCAAAGGATCATCCTCCGCCATTTCCGCCACCTCCAGCACGTTGCCACTACCAAACGCATCTTCCCCTCCCTTCCCCTCTCAGTATTCCGAAGGGATCGTTCCCTCCACGTCACCCTGGTCCACTCCTCCATTACCCCCACCACTTCGTCCCCGTCCCATGGCACCTTCCCCTGCAATCGCAGGAGGTGTAATACCTGTCCATTTACCTCCTCTCTCCTCACTATCCCAGGCCCCAAACACTCCTTTCAGGTGAAGCAGCAATTTACTTGTACTTCTTTCAATGTAGTATACTGTATTCCCTGCTCACAATGTGGTCTCCTCTACATTGGGGAGACCAAGCGCAGACTGGGTGACCACTTTGCGGAACACCTCCACTCAGTCCACAAGCAGGACCCTAGGCTTCCCGTTGCTTGCCATTTCAACACTCCCCCCTGCTCTCATGCTCACATCTCTGTCCTGGGATTGCTGCAGTGTTCCAGTGAACATCAACGCAAGCTCGAGGAACAGCATCTCATCTATCGATTAGGCACACTACAGCCTCCCGGACTGAACAGTGAGTTCAATCATTTCAGAGCATGACAGCCCCCCATTTTACTTTCATTTTTAGTTGTTTTTTCTTTTTTTCTTTTTTACATTTTTTACAACCTTTTTTTGCATTTATTTCATTTCATCTTAGTTTGTTCAGTTTGCTTACCCACTGTTTTTTTTTCATGTTTGCACTTGCTGCTGTTCAATTTTCAGTCCGTTAACACCTTTTCTGTACTAATGCTTTGTCTTTCAACACACCATTAACATATTGTTTGCCTTTGCTCCATGACCTTTTGGTCAGCTATGTGGCCTTGTCCAATCTACACCTTCTCCTTCGTTATCTCTTGCCCCACCCCCACCTCACTTGCTTATAACCTGTGACATTTTTAATATTTGTCAGTTCCGAAGAAGGGTCACTGACCCGAAACGTTAACTCTGCTTCTCTTTCCACAGATGCTGCCAGACCTGCTGAGTGGTTCCAGCATTTCTTGTTTTTATTATAGGAGAGAGACTGTCTTGTTCCAGGTTCAATTACAATCTGCAGTCTGTCTTCAAACTGTCCTGTGAGCACAATTCAAACCTCCAAATTGGCCAGCAGTTTAGTCATGTACCAGGATTTTTCAACAAACTCTCCTGTGCCTTTTGTGGATTCCAAAGCTCCCAATGAGGGGGTGTAGTGCTGTCTGTTACCCCGACAAGATGTGGATCACCATTGCCCAGCCCAATCTCTGTTAATTGAATCAGTAAGCAATTCTTTGTCTCTCCAAGCACTGTCTGTTAGTATGCAAATGTCCTCCTGCCAAGTGTCTGGTGATCTCTCGGAAAACAAGACATTTTTTCACTCCAGCAACAGATTAAAATTATGTTCATATGCTGAAATTAATATGTCTCATTGCTGGCAGGTGGAGGTCTGTATGACAATATATATATAGCTACTACACAAGCCATATCTACACACATTTCATGCTGTTGGGCTGCACCCACAACTCCCTGGTCATGTGTAATGCGACATCACTTCCTCCAGTGACCTTTATTTACAGCCTCTTAAGGTAGTCCTCTTAAGATGATCCCACAACAGTTGCCATGCAGCCTCAGACTGCTGCCATCATGGCTGTGGATACCAGGGTTCAAAGGGGCTTTCAGGGGTTCACAGCAAACCAGCAATCTGTCCTCCAGCAGATTGCTGAAGCACCACCAGATGGGAGTGGCTCCACGAACATGAATCGGGATGACAGCATTTGTCCTCTTACCCCTACCAGTCCACCAGTGGCCTTGCTGTTGCCCTTCACTCAGCCAACCCAGACTGCTGCCGCCCATGCCAAGATGGTGCAGTCAGAATTCGGGCCTTCTAAGCCCAAGACTTCTTGAGGTTGTCTTGCAAAGCCATTTTCAGCGACCTCCACTGAAAGTCAGCAGCCTTCCACCAGCCATGCTGCAGCCACTGGGGTAGACCCGCACAGGAGCACTAGGCCAGGCAGAGGCACCCGCAAAACAGGCACTAAGGAAATGCACAAAACAGGACAGTAACAACATGGAAACAGAATTCACTGCATGACTGGAAACAAAGAGTAGTGGTTAATGGATGTTTTTTGGGCTGGAGGAAGGTTTGTCGTGGAGTTCCCCAGGGATCAGTGTTGGGACCCTTGCTTTTCCTTTTTTTTCATTCCTTATGGGATGTGGGCATCGCTGGCTAGGCCAGCATTTATTGTCCATCCCTAATTGCCCTTGAGAACGTGATGGACAGCTGCCTTCTTGAACTGCTGCAGACCACATGGGGTAGGTACACCTACAATGCTTTTCCTGATATATATCAATGACCTAGCATTTGCTGTACAGGGCACAATTTCAAAGTTTGCAGATGATATGAAACTTGGAAGCCTTGTGAACTGTGAGGAGGATAGTGAAGAGCTCCAAAAGGACATGGACAAGTTGGTCGAATGGGCAGACAAGTGGCAGATGATGTTCAATGTGGAGAAATCTGAAGTGATTCATTTTGGTAGGAAGAACATGGAGAGACAATATAACATAAAGGGTACAATTCTAACGGGGGTGCAGGAGCAGAGGGACCTGGGTGTATATGTGCGTAAGTCATTGAAGGTGGCAGGATAGGTTGAGAGAGTGGTTAATAAAGCATACAGTATCCTGGGCTTTATTAATAGGGGCGTAGAGTACAAGAGCAAGGAGGTTATAAAAACAGAAAGTGCTGGGAATACTCAGCAGATCTGGCAGCAGCTGTGGAGACAGAAGCAGAGTTAACATTTCAGGTCAGTGGCCTTTCATCAGTCCTCTTTTGTGCTACCTCTGCTCCATCCCCCTCTCGTGCTCAGGCCAAGATGAGTGGTAACCATAACACACATCTGTGGGAGCAAATGGTTGAAGTCAGAACCAAGGCCTTCTCCAAGTGCAGTACCACTCCCAGTCAACTTCACCCACTTTAAACAACTCTGGAAACCATCAAGCATTCCCACAAACTCAGACACAGCCAGTCAAAATTAATCCAAAGCTAAATTGAAAGTGGTTCACAATTCCTTTAAATAGCAATGGTAGTGGATCCTTCTTGCTGCTGAATGCATGTTCAGCTGTGTGAGGATAAGAGGGGACATTAGCTGGAGCGGCAAGGTCAAAAGCATCAGTGCTGGTGTCAAATCAGCATTACACTCTGACTGACGTCACGATCTACCTACTCTGCATACTTCCAGTACCACTCCTGATGCTCACATTGCTGAACTACCCAAAATAATGTCTGGTGTCAGCTGTGACAGAAGTGTATGTGCATGGTGCGCACACCATTTTGGAGCCAAAACAGCACCAATCGGGCCAAAGCTACGGGAGCTATAGAGCCAAATTTTGTGGCAAGGACCTCAGAAGCAGTAATCTCAGGAATACTCCCAGTGCCACATGATACTGGGTATAGAAATAGAAAGATTGTGCAGATAAATGCATAGCTGGAGATGTGGTGAATGAGGGAGGATTTTAGATTCTGAGGGTATTGGGATTGATTCTGGGGGTGCATGCACCTGAACAAAGCCAGGACCAATGTTCTCGCTGATAGGATAACTAGAACAGTTGGGAAGGATTAAAAGTAATTTGGAAGTGGAAGGGGAGCCAGAGAAAGGCATAGAAATGACTAATATTTATTATAAGCCCACCAATTCCCACAGCTACCTCGACTACACTTCTTCACACCCTGCCTCCTGTAAGGACTCCATTCCATTCTCCCAGTTTCTCCGTCTCCAACGCATCTGCTCTGATGATGCAACCTTCCATGACAGAGCTTCTGATATGTCTTCTTTTTTCCTCACCTGAGGATTCCCCCCCAATGTGGTTGACAGGGTTTACAACCGTGTCCGGCCCATTTCCCGCACCTCTACCCTCACCCCTTCCCCTCCCTCCCGGAACTGCGACAGGGTTCCCCTTGTCCTCACTTTCCACCCCACCAGCCTCCACATCCAAAGGATCATCCTCTGCCATTTCTGCCATCTCCAGCGTGATGCCACTACAAATGCATCTTCTCCTCCCTTCCCCTCTCAGCATTCCAAAGGGATTGTTCCCTCCGCGACACCCTGGTCCACACCTCCATTACCCCCACCACCTCGTCCCCTCCCCACGGCACCTTTACCTGCAATCACAGGAGGTGTAATACCTACCCATTTACCTCCTCTCTCCTCACTATCCAAGGCCCCAAACACTCCTTTCAGGTGAAGCACTGATTTACTTGTACTTCTTTCAATGTAGTATACTGTATTCGCTGCTCACAATGTGGTCTCCTCTACATTGGGGAGACCAAACGTAGATTGGGTGACCGCTTTGCGGAACACCTCCACTCAGTCCAAAAGCATGACCCCAAGCTTCCGGTTGCTGGCCATTTCAACAACACCCCCCTGCTCTCATGCCCACATCTCTGTCCTGGGATTGCTGCAGTGTTCCAGTGAACATCAATGCAAGCTCAAGGAACAGCATCTCATTTATCGATTAGGCATGCTACAGCCTGCCGGACTGAACATTGAGGTCAATAATTTCAGAGAATGATGGGCCCCCCTTTTTATTTTTATTTTTCATTATTTTTTCTTTTTTCATTTTTATTTGTTTATTTTAATGTAGTTTGTTTAGTTTGTTTCTACTGTGCCTACCCACTGTTTTTTTTTCATGTTTGTACTTTGGGCCAGGGCTGTTCATTTTTCTGTCAATTAACACCCACTCTGCACTAACGCTTTGTCTTTCACCACACCATTAACATACCCTTTGCCTTTGCTCCATGACCTTCTGGTCAGTTGTTCTCTGTTACCTTATCCTATCAGCACCTTCTCTTTTGTTATCTCTTGCCCCACCCCCACTTTATTTGCTTATTATATTTCTGACATCTGCCAGTTCAGATGAAGGGTCACTGACCTAAAACATTAACTCTGCTTGTCTCTCCACGAATGCTGCCAGACCTGCTGAGTATTTCCAGCATTTCTTGTTTTTATTTCAGATTTCCAGCATCTGCAGTATTTTGCTTTTATTTATTTGAGGTATAAAATTATATGTACACCAATGTCTATATTGTAATTAAGAAGGTTTGTAAGTAACAGGCAAAAATTGCTACATGGGGTTATGACGAGGTTGCATTAACAGAGACATGGCTCAAACAAGGCCAGGAATGGGTTCTTAATATACCTAGTTACCAAGCATTTAAGGATGATAGAGAAGTAAAAAGAGGAGGATGATCATAGAATCAAATCGTGGAGTTCTTCTAGCACAGAAGGAGGCCATTTGGCCCATCGTGTCAGTGCTGGATCTCTGCAAGAGCAAATCATCTCGTCCCACTCTTTCCTCGCAGCTCTGCAAATTTTTTCCCTTCAGATAATTGTCCAATTCTCTTTTGAAAGCCATGATTGTATCTGCCTTCAGGCAGTGCATTCCAGATCCTAACCACTCGTTGTATAAAAAAGACTTTTCCTCATGTTGTAGTTGCTTCTTTGCCAATTACCTTAAAACAGTATCCTTTGGTTCTCGATCCTTCCACCAAGGGAACAGTTTTTCCCTATCTACTCTGTCCAGACCCCACATGATTTTGAACGCCTCTATCAAATCTCCTCTTAATCCTCTCCTCCAAGGAGAATAGTCCCAGCTTCTCCAATCTATCCTTGTAACTGAAGTTCCTCATCCCTGGAACCATTTGTTTGCATTATTATTAGCATAGTTTGAGAGTTGTTTACAGATGTCTCAGAGTCTTGGTATGTCCGAATAGTAACTCATTTATTTTATATACATAACTATTTACACTCTTATTAAGTCCAGCTGACACTTTTCATGAAGCTTCTAGCTTCTTCCAAGCCTAATACCCATGTGACTATTACATCATCATCACTACAGTGGGAGGAGTTAGTCTCACTGTCTCAAACATTAATCCTTTCAGACCCTTTTACTATATCTGCCCCAAGTCTTTGTCCATATATATTTTTGATATTTATATACATTCGTTCATTTTGCCTTTGCATACTATTCCATCACCACCCCAAGTCTCTGACATCACAGTTTCAGTCTATCAGGGAGCTTCACGACTCTTCCTGATCATCTTGTTGGGATCAGAAGATCAGTAGTCTTTCTTGAAAGTCTTGTTTGACGACTTGGATGACCTTGACCAATGTTTGTAGTATCTTGTTGTCTCTGAGTTTCTTGATCATCATCTGATTCTTCCAGATATACGACTGGTTGTTGTGCTTGAGGTATAGGGATAAGATTTTGCATATTTCCAGCACTGTGAAGTTCTCCTTAATCAGTACTGCTACCCTTCTCCTTTCTTTCCTTCCCTGTCTTTCCTGAACACCTTGTATCCAGCAATATTTAGTGACCAGTCCTGCCCTTTTATGAGCCAGGTCTCCGTTATTGCCACCACATCATATTTCCACATGGTCATCTGCACCTGCAACTTACCAATCTTATTTACCATACTCTGCCCATTCACATACATGCACAGTAAACCTAATTTAGACTTTATTGCATTCCCTCTTACACTGACCCCACCTAATACCTGACTATTTACTACTCTAGTACCATCTGTCTTTCCCAATTCTCTGTGCACCTTGGTTTTCCTCTCTAATATTACCCCTTGGATCCCACACCCCTACCAAGGTAGTTTAAATGCTCTCAAATAGCACTAGCAAATTGCCCCATATGGACATTGATCCTGGCTCTGTTCAGGTGCAACCCATCAGCCTGTACAGGTCCCATCTCCCCAGAACCAGTCCCACTGTCCGAGGAATCTAAATCCCTCCCTCCTGCACCATCTTTCCAGCCATGCATTTATCTGCTCTATCCTCCTATTTCTATACTCACTTGCGCATGGTACTGGAATTAATCCAGGGATTACAACCTGTGTTTCCTAGCTCCCTAAACTCTGCCTGCAAAACCTCATTCCTCTTTCTACATACGCCATTGGTACTGATATGGATCACGACCACTGGCAGTTCACCCTCCCCTCTCAGAGTGCTTGGCAGCCGTTCAGTGATATCCTTGACCCTGGCACCAGGGAGGCCACATGCTATCCTGGATTCATGCCTGCAGCCACAGAAATGCCTGTCGGTGCCCCTAACAATCAAATCCCCTACCAGCATTGCTTTTCCACTCTTCCTCCTGCTGCCCTGTACAGTTGAGCCAGCTGTGTTGCCGTAGTCTCTGAATGCACACCCCAGAGGAACCATCACTATCACCATTATTCAGAATGGAATACTGGTTGGAGAATGAGATGCTCTCAGAGGATTCTTGCACTACCTGCCTGTCATTCTTGACTGCCTGGCAGTCATCTATTCCCTGTCTGCCTGCATACGCTTAAGCTGCGGGGTGACCACATCTATAAGCGTATTATCCATGAAACTCATTCTCACGAATGCGCTGCAGTGATGCCAACTGCTACTCAAGCTCCGAAACCCAGAGCTGGAGCTCCTCCAGCTGGTATGTTGCAGCTTTAAACAGAAAGGATACACTCAATGGTTCTAGGACTGAATCTAGTTGGCTTAAGCTGTTACATTTTTGGGAGTTTTTATAGAGCTCCAAAGAGTGAGAAGAAGATTGATCAAGCAAATTTGTTAACAAATTCTAAGGTGTCTAACAAAAATGGAGTACTAATGTTAGGAGATTTTAATTACCCTAATATAAACTAGGAAAAGCATAGCACTTCGGATAGGGAAGGAGAGAAATTTCTGACATGTATACAAAAGAACTTTCTCAATTAACATGCCTTCAGTCCAACAAGGAAGGAAGCAATGTTGGATCTGGTTCTGGGAAATGGCTTGGGCAAGTGGAGGGTGTTGCAATAGGAGATCATCTAGATAACAGTAACCAGAACGAATTTTGGTTTAAAGTAATTATGGAAAGGGACCATAAAATGTCCAATGCTGAAAATGCTCAACTGGGCAAGAACTTATTTCAGTGACTTAAAGAGAGACCTAGCACAGGTAGATTTGAAAAGGCGATTGCAGGGTAAAGTAGTAGTGGAACAATGGAGGGCATTCAGTGAAGAGATAGTTCAGACACAAACTTGCCTTATTCCTTTTAAGGGAAAAGATAGATCATCCAAAGCTAATGACAATAGAAATCAAAGTTAAAATTAAACAGATAAAGGAGACTTATGGCAAATGTCAGGAGCAAGATTCAGTTAAAAACCAAGATTATGGAACGTACAGGAGGGAATTGAAAAAGTTAATGCAGGAGAAAAAAGAGGTTATGAGAAAACATTAGCAAGCAGCATGAAATTGAATCCTAAAAAGTTTTATAATCATATCAAGTATAAGTGGTTAGCTGGGAAAAAGTTATGCCTATTAAGGATCTAAAGGGAAATCGTCAAGCATGGCAGAGAACATGGCTAAATTATTGAAAGAGTACTTTGTATCTGTCTTCACAAAAGAAGCAGATGGTGTGAATGTTACAATAAAAGAGGAAAGGGAAGTTATGGAGTAGATAGTAATGAATAGAGAAGATGTACTAAAAAATTTACCATTACTCTAAGTTGGTAAGTCACCTGGTCTGCATGGAATGCATCCTAGGTTGCTGAAAGACACAATGGGAGAAATAGCAGAGGCATTGGTCACAATCTTTCAGTGCTCTTGGATACAGGAGTAGTGCCAGAGGACTGGAGGGTTGCTAATGTTATACCACTATTCAAGGATAAACTAGGAAACTACAGGCCAGCCAGCCTAACATTGGTGGTGGGGAAGTTAGTGGAAATAATTATCAAAGACAAAATGAACTTTCATTTGTAAAGGGATGGATTAATCAAGGAAAGCCAACAAGATTTAGTTAAAGGGAAATGATGTGTGATTAACTTGACTGAACCCTTTGATGAGGTAACAGAGAAGGTTGATCAAGGTAATACAGTGATTGTTGTTTATATGAAATTTCAGAAGACATTCTACAAAGTGCCACACAGGAGGCTTATTGAGAAGATGGAAGCCAATGGAATTAAGGGGAAGGTGGCAGTATGGATACGAAATTGGATCAGTTACAAGAAGCAAAGAGTAGTGGTTGATAATTGTTTTTCAGATTGGGTAGTGGTTTGCAGTTGTGTTCCCAGGGGTAGTCTTGAGTCCATTACTCTTTTCGCTTTTTACAAACGACTTAGATCCAGGTGTAGAGAGCAGCATTATCAAGTTTTCAGATGATACGAAACTTGGCAAAGTAGTAGATATGATGAGGATAGTTATAGGCTTCAGGATGACATAGACAGGAAGGTGAAATGGGCAGAAGCATGGCATATGGAGTTCAATGCAGAGAAATGTGAAGTGAAGCACTTTAGGAGTATTATTATGGAAAGACAGTAAACTATAAATGGCACAATTTTGAAAAGTGTAGATGAGGAGAGAGATAAAATAAAAACAGAAATGCTGGAAATACTCAGCAGGTCAGGCAGCATCTGTGGAAAGAGAAGCAGAGTTAATGTTTCAGGTCTGTGACCTTTCATTAGAACATCATTCTGATGAAAGGTCACAAACCTGAAACGTTAACTTTGCTTCTCTCCCCACAGATGCTGCCAGACCTGCTGAGTATTTCCAGCATTTTTTGTTTTTATTTCAGATTTCCAGCATCCGCAGTATTTTTCGTTCATTTTGATGAGAAGAGAGACTTTGGTGTCCATATACACAAATCCTTAATGGTGGCTGGGCAAGTTGATAAAGTGGTTAAAAAGTATATGGGTTACTTGGGTTTATAAATAGAGGAATCTAATACAAAAACAAAGAGATCATACTAGGACTTTATAAGTCACTGGTTAAGTCTCAGCTGGAGAGTTGTGAACAATTCTGGTCATCACACTTCAAGAAAGACGGAAAGGCATCAGAATGGGTATGGAGAGGTTTACCAGGATGTTATCAGGATTGAGGGGATTCAGTTATCAGGATTGAAGATAGGTTGGAAAAATTAGAACTGTTCTCCTTAGGACAAAGACGGTTAAGAGATGACCTAATATAGGTTTTCAAGATGATGAGAGGTTTTAATAGAATAGATAAACATTATTCCCTCCGGCGAGTGGGTCAATAACTAGAGGTCATAGATTTAGAATCATGGCAAAAAATCTAGGGGGCAGATGAGGTGAATTTATTTCACTCAGAAGATTGGAGGGATCTGGATCACTCTATCTGTAAGGATGATGAAAACTGATTCTATAAATAATTCTAAAAGGGTTTTGGGCAGGTAGTTGGGGATGAGGAAATTACAGGGATCCAAACAAAAAAGCAGAGATGTGGGATTAAGCAGGACTGCTCTTTCTGAAAACCAGCACTGGCACGACAGGCCACATGGCCTCCTTCGGTGCTGTATGTTTCTGTGATTATCAGATAATCTGATTTGATTGAAACATATAAGATCCTGAGGGGTCTTGACAGGGTGGATGTGGAAAGGATGTTTCCACTTGTAGGAGAATCTAGAACCAGGGGTCACTGTTTAAAAATAAGGGGTCGCCCATTTAAGACAGAGATGAGGAGAAATTTTTGTCTCAGTGGGTCGTGAGTCTTTGGAAATCTCTTCTTCAAAAGGCGGTGGAAGCAGAGTCTTTGAATATTTTTAAGGCAGAAGTAGATATGTTCTTGATAAGCAAGGGGGTGGAAGGTTATTGGGGGTAGGTGGAAATGTGGAGTAATCAGTTCAACCATGAACTTATTGAATGGCGGAGCAGGCTCAAAGGTCCGAGTGGCCTACTCCTGCTCCTAATTCATATGTTTGTATGTAACTCGCTTGTATTTCCTGGAATATAAAAGATTAAGGGGTGATTTGATTAAGGTTTTTAGGATTTTCAAAGATGGAGAAAAAAAGTTTTCCACAAGTGGGGAAGTCCAGTGCCAGGGGTCATAACTTTAAAATCAGAGTGGACAATTCGGGGCACCTGTGAAGATGTCAAGGTCTTAAAAAAAAAGCTGCTTCAAAGTAGAATAGAGAAACCACTTCATACCAAGAAGGTGATTATTTAAGCACTTGCCTGAAAAGCAGGACAAACAACACCTCAGAAAAAGCATCCATTTAAGTAATTTCTGCTATTGAAACTGTCCTAACCCAACCAAGAAAGAAAGTATGAAATTGCAGGAGCAATTGCTCTTACATGACAGAAACAACGTACTAAAAAAAACTAAACTGAATACATACTTAATATCAAAAAGTAATACAGCTCTAAAGGGGCACAGTATTCATGTAAAATTGTTTTGTTTAAATTTGGTTTGAGGAGGGACAATGACCAGAACCGTCACTTGTCAGCCTGATGATGTCAGCACGATGCATTTTCACATGATGAATATGATCACGTTGCGTACTTGTAAACAAATGGGGAAAAGTTTGCTGATTACTTCTGCAAAATGCTGCCTCTTTAAGTAATAATCCTCCAGAATCAAACTTAACAGTGCAAAGTAGGAGTAGGAACCTAGGAAGATTAAATGACAGAAATCATTCAGATGCCAAATAACTTCATAACAGAGATTTAGACCTATAGTAAATCAAAACCAGCAAGGAACAATCTCAAGTGAAAGACACAGAAAAACTGATAAAAAATCAATAAACAGAAAAACAATTAAAAGTAAATTAGTTCTGAAAAAAGAGCTTGTTTAAAAAATGATAACATTAACATTATCAGAGACAGAGTTCCAGGAACATCAACAACAGCTGAACTAAGTTAGGACAAAAGACTCAAACTCGGAACAGTAGTAGATTTCTAGTTAACTTCTAAACACAAAGCAGAAAAAATGAATATACAAAGACCTTTTTTTAAGAAAGTAGAGAAACAAATAGAATGTACTAGAGTGTCTGAAGAAACTTTACAAAAAGAACACAAGCATTTAAGACTGTTAAAAGTTGCTAAGCTGGCTGACAGCTGAAATAAACCAGAAACTGGAGTAGAATTCACTAAATGATGTGGATGTACTGCAATAACAAGAGGCATGATTGGAGCCCAAAGCCATAAGTTAAAAAGCAAAAATAAACCTAGAAAAACAAATTGCAAATAAAAAACCCCAAATTTGTATTTTTAAAGGATCCATCGCAATTCTACCTTAAACACCAATAGTTAAGTTTATCCATCAGTAATTCTTCTAAATGGTTAAAGAAAATGTTGAGATTGACAATCGGACATTAAGTCAGCTGCTGAAAGTCAGTTTGTCAACATGTCTCTAGTCTTTAAACTGCACATGAAAATCACTTAAAATAAGAGAGTCTGTGCTACTGCCTGATTTTGTATTTATTCCTCTGCTCTAGCTCAAAATATATCGCCATTACCCTCCCCTGTTTTATGTTAAAACTTTCAATCTGTCAGCTGTAGCATCTTCTCAGGAATTATCTGACAGTCTTATACAGCATAGAGGGAGACCATTCAGCCCATCGAGTCCATTCCGGCTCTCTGCCGAACAATCCAGTCAGTCCCACTCCCCCACTCGATCCCTGTAGCCTTGCAAGTTTATTTCCTTCAAGTGGCCATCCAATTTCCTTTTGAAATCATTGATTATGTTCTCCTCTAACATCTCGTGGGCAGCGAGTTCCATGTCATTACCACTTGCTGTGTAAAAAACTTTTTCCTCACATTCCCCCTGCATCTCTTGCCCAAAACCTTCAATGTGTCCCCGAGTCCTTGTACCATCAGCTAATGGGAACAATTTTTCCTTGTCTAACTTACCTAAGCCTGTCATAATCTTCGACACCTTTATCAAATCTCCCATCAATCTCCTTTGCTCCAGGGTGAACAAACCTAGCTTTTCCAAACTAAACTTATAACTAAAATCCCCCATCCCTGGAACCATTCTGGTCAATCTCCTTTGCACCATCTTAAGGACCCTCAAATCCTTCCTAAAGTGTGGTGACCAGAACTGGATGCAATACTCCAGCTGGGGCCTAACCAGAGCTTTATAAAGGGTCAGCATAACTTCCCTGCTTTTGAACTCTATGCCTCCATTTATGAAGCCCAAGATCCCCAATGCTTTACACTCTCTCAAAGATTGATGCACATGCACCTCAAGGACCCTCTGTTCCTGCATACACTTTACAACTGTTCCATTATGTCTATATTGCCTCACCCTATCCCTTTTGCCAAAATACATCCCCTTACACTTGCCTCTGTTAAATTCCATTTGCCACTTGTCTGCCCATTCTGCTAGCCTATCTATGTCCAGATAATATGCAGGCAGTTCGTATCATCCTCACTGTTTTGTACTCCTCCAAGTTTGTTATTATCATCAAATTTCAAAATTCTACACTGTATTGCAAGATCCAAGTCATTTGTATATAGCAGAAAAAGCAGTTGTCCTAGCAGTGAACCTTGAGGAATACCACTGTCTACCATCCTCCAGTCTGAAAAACAACCATTTACCATGATTTGCTGTTTCTTGTCCTTAAACCAATTTTTTATCCATTTGGACACTGACCCTCCTATTCCATGAGCCTCAATTTTGTTAACCAGCCTTTCATATGGTACTTCATCAAATACTTTCTTAAAATTCATATAAACAACATCTACCACATTCCCTTCATCAACCTTTTCTGTCCCATCATCAAAACATTCAATTAGAATAGTCAAGCATGATCTGCCTTTTACAAATCTGTGTTGGCTCTCCTTAATTAACTCAAACCCCTGCAAGTGCATATTAATTTTTTCCCCTGGTTATTGTTTCTAAAAGCCTACCCACCACTGATGTTAAACTGACATGGTCTGTAGTTGCTAGGACTGAGCTTCCACCTTTTCTTGAATAAGGTTGTCACATTTGCCACTCTCCAATCCTCTGGCATCTCCCCCATACCTAGGGAAGATTGGAAGATTATGGCAAGCCCTTCCGCTATCTCCATCTCCACTTCTTTAAGCAACCAGATGAAAGCCATCTGGGCCTTTCCATTACCTCCTCACTCTCAATTTTTACCCTATCCATTGCCTCTACTCTCTCCACTTCTACTGATATTTTGTCAGATTCTTCTTCCTCAATAAAAACCGATATAGTGTACTCATTAAGTATTCTAGCCTTGCCCTGTGTTTCTATTGTCAGGCAAGCCCCACACTTGCCAAGAATGAGGAAAGTTAATTTTGCCACATGAACATTGATTTTTAAACTGTTGTTGGTGAAGAAAGGACTTGCTTTAAAAAATAATTGGAGACTTTGGCTGGAGAGAGATATTAGCATATCAACAGACAGTACTTCAAAGGACAAAGGGGCTATTCCCTGCTCTACTTTAATCCACAATAGATTTTTGATTACCAGATGTTGAAGCATCCCAGGTTAACTACTAAACTGGCCGAATACACAAACAGACGTGGTCAGACCACTTTAGTCACGTGGCTAACTGACTGTTGGAGTTTTTTGAATTTGAATTGGCCACAGGGTGAAAACTCAGTAGGCTTTCGCTCCTGGACTGGAGCAGATCTCTCTCCTGTCTGCTCTCATCTCGCTCTCACCAGCTTTGAAAATCATTGAAGACATATGAACCCCAAGAGAGAAAAGTCTCCTACAGCGAACAAGGTTTAAGAAGAATACTGGGCCCCAACGAAGAGCAAGACTACCTACAATCAAGGACCCTACAGTGAGCTTGAAGCACAGTAAAATACCCCTCTTCAGAGATTGCCTGAAACCTCTCCATTTTATTTTTCTTCTGTTTTCTGTCATATCATGTATGCATGCTAGCATGGGAATCGTATGTTGGCGTTAACCGAATTAGAGTTTAAGTTTAAGGTTTAATAAATTTCACTTTTCTTTTTTAAACCTAAGAAAGCCTGTTTATGCTCATTTTTTGCTTTATAATTGGAAAGTGGTGAACAAGGATTCACCAAGGGGGAGCTCAAAATATGGTGTGTTTAAAAATTAAATCCTGTTACAATAAGGCCAGGTGAAGGCTGAAAAGACCCCTAGGGACCATTCTCACCTGGTCATAACACTATGCATATATTACCCTCTGTGTCCCTAATAGACCCCACTCCATCTCTTACTACCCGCTTACCATTTACATACTGGTAGAAGATTTTTGGATTCCCTGCCATTCTATTCTCATATTCCCTGTTTGCCAATTTTATTTTCCTCTTCACCTCCCCTCTCAACTTATTGTATATAGCCTCATTCTCACTTGAAGAATTCACCCGACACACATCATACACTTTCTTTTTTGTTTCATCATAATCTTTATCTCTTTCATCATCTTTGGTTCCCCTACCTTATTGGAATGTTTGTTGCCTGTACCTGAAACATCTCCTTATTAAAGATCACCCATTACTCTGTTACAGCTTTGCCTGTCAATCTTTAGTTCCATTCTACCCTGGCTAGATCCCTTCCCATCGTGTTGAAATTAGCCTTCTTCCAATCTAGACATTCTAACTTATTTTGTTCCTTGCTTTTCTGCATTATCAGTCTTAACCTTATGAAACAATGATCACTCTTACCCAAGTGTTCCCCCAAAGACACTTGGTCCACTTTGTCCAGCTCATTTCCCAGCACCAGATCCAGCAATGCCTCCTTTCTAGTTGGGCCAAGAACAAGGAAGTTCTCCTGAACACAATCCAGAAATTCTTTCCCCTCCTTTCCCTTTGCTCTAAAATTATCCCAATCAATATTTGGATAATTAAAGTCCCCCGATATCACCACTCTATAGTTCTTGACAATCTCTGTGATTTCCCTGCAGATTTGCTCCTCTATTTCTCCCTAACTATTTGGAGGCCTATAGAACACCCCTAGTAGTATGATCATGCCCTTTTGACTTCTCAAGTCCAACCAATTTTATTCTCTCCTTGCCCCTCAAGGACATCCTCTCTTTCCAACACTACAATGTCTTCCCTAATCAGTACTGCCATCCCACCTTCCTTTTTTCCTTCTCTATCTTTTCTGAACACTTTATATCCTTGTATGTTAAGTGCCCAGTCCTCACCATTTTTAAGCCACATTTCTGTTATTGCCACTACATCATATCCCTATACTGCTATTTGTGCTTGTAGCTTACCAACTTTATTCACCACACTTAGTGTGTTTACATACATGCAGTGTAATCTTGTCTTTGCATTCCTCATTGACCTTTTCAGTCTGCTCCTAGCTAATATGGAACTGCTTTGTTCTCTACTACTGTCCAACACTCTCAACATTATGTACTTTATTCCTCTTTTCTACTTCTATATGCTGGTGCCCACCCTTCTGCCAATTTAGTTTAAACCATCCTGCAACCACACGAGTAAACCTCCCAGTGAGGACAATGGTCCCAGTCCTGTTAAGGTGCAACCCATTCCTTTTGAATAGGTGCCTCCTGCCCCAGAACTGGTCTCAATGCCCCAAGAATCTGCAGCCCTCCT
This sequence comes from Heterodontus francisci, assembly GCF_036365525.1. Taxonomy (NCBI): domain Eukaryota; kingdom Metazoa; phylum Chordata; class Chondrichthyes; order Heterodontiformes; family Heterodontidae; genus Heterodontus; species Heterodontus francisci. The sequence goes on along the minus strand of NC_090372.1, from coordinate 118,143,916 downwards.
CCTGCACCATGCTTCAAACCACGCATTGATCCACCCTATCTTCCTGTTTCTACTCTCACAAGAGCATGGCACTGGGAGTCAGCTCGAGGTTATTACCTTTGAGGTTCTACTCTTTAGTTTCCTCCCTAGCTCCTGAAAATCTGACCATAGGAGTCTTGGTTACAAAAAAGAACTTATACATACTAAAACTAATCAGTACTGGTGGAAGTATTTTTCCTCTGTGCTTTCCATTCTTTTCATCTTGAGTTTTAAATATGCTGTCCTCCAGTCTCTCCTCCCTTACTGTGCAGAAATAATGCTCACTGCACAATCTCCTAATTAAATTCACACTTTCCCAGAACCTCAAAATGCTAGAATTCCTTCTTTCATCTCTACAAGCTTTTAAAGTTCAAGCTTTGCATCACCAGTCACTACTTCTTGATTTGTCTCGCCTTCTTTCCTACTCTTTTCAACATTGAGTAAATCTGCACTATTTGCATTGGCCTTTTGCTTAAGTTTCTTATCAATGAAACAATCGTATGCTCGACAGGGTAAATGCAGGAAGGATGTTTCCCCTGACTGGGGAGGGTCTAGAACTAGGGGACACTTAGCTGAATTTTACGCCCCCCTGAAAGAGCGGGATGGTGGTGGGGAGGGTGGTGGGTGACGTAGAATGGAGCGGGAGGCTCCGGGTGCCTTTCCAACCCCGCTTCCCGACCCACAGGGTGGCAGCGGCGAAAAATGGCCCGCCCACATCAGGCCACTTGAGGGTCTTCGCCTGCCTCCACGGGGATTTTACCCATGGCTAGTCAGGCAGCCAAGGCCTGAGAGAAGCCACCTGACAAAAGCAGGTGGCTCTCTGATGGCCTAGGGGGCCATAATGATCTTGCACCCTATGCCCGATGGAGCGGTAGCAGTGAGAGTGCGAGCCAGGGGGCAGCCGGGAAGGTAAGTTTCATTATAAAGTACTTACTGAGCGATTCGGCAGCTTCATTTTGAACAGTGGTAACAGTGAGAGTGCGAGCCAGGGGGCAGCCGGGAAGGTAAGTTTCAGTATAAAGTACTTACCGAGTGATTCGGCAGCTTCGGCAGAGTGAGAAAAAAAAACTGAAAAAGTGACGTCACAGGAAAGCTGTGACCTGATTGGCTGGTAGGGAATCTGTACCGAATTTGAAAATAAAACTGATAAAAATTGATTAAAACACTAATTAATTAATTAATTAATAAGTAGAGTAACTAAACCAGAGGGAGGAGATTACTGTATTTAGACAGCATTTAATATTTATTGTAGAAATCTAGCACTAGGGACCACATAGTGAAGTGTATCATAATTTAGTAAGGATTTAATAAGTATTTATTTACTTTATATCAATTAACTAATTAGTGATAGAAATGTCAGAGGGATGAAATGCTTCACCTATGAGATGTGGGAGGTCTGTGACACTTCCAGCGTTCCGGGCGACTACATCTGCAGGAAGTGTACCCAGTTGCAGCTCCTCACAGACCGCATGGATCGGTTGGAGCGGCAACTGGATGCACTTAGGAGCATGCAGGTGGCGGAAAGCGTCATAGACAGGAGTTTTAGAGAAGTGGTTACACCCAGGGTGCAGGCAGATAGATGGGTGACCGCTAGAAGGGGAAGGCAGTCAGTGCAGGAATCCCCTGTGGCTATCCCCCTCTCTAACAAGTATACCATTTTGGATACTGTTGGGGGGGAATGGCCTATCAGGGGAAAACAGCAGCAGCCAGAGCAGTGGCACCACGGTTGGCACTGTTGTTCAGCAGGGAGGGTCAAAGCGCAGAAGAGCAATAGTAATAGGGGACTCTATAGTCAGGGGCACAGATAGGCGCTTCTGTGGACGTGAAAGAGACTCCAGGAAGGTATGTTGCCTCCCTGGTGCCAGGGTCAAGGATGTCTCTGAACGGACAGAGGGCATTCTGAAGGGGGAGGGTGAACAGCCAGAGGTTGTGGTACACATCGGTACCAATGACATAGGCAGGAAGAGTGATGAGGTCCTGCAGGGGGAGTTTAGAGAGTTAGGTAGTAAGTTAAAAAACAGGACCTCTAGGGTTGTAACCTCTGGATTACTCCCTTTGCCACGTGCCAGTGAGGCTAGAAATAGGAAGATAGTGCAGCTAAACACGTGGCTGAGCAGCTGGTGTAGAAGGGAGGGTTTCAGATATCTGGACCATTGGGCTCTCTTCAGGGACAGATGGGACCTGTACAAGAAGGACGGGTTGCATCTAAACTGGAAGGGCACTAATATCCTGGCTGCAAGATTTGCTAGCGTCACTCGGGAGGGTTTAAACTAGTGTGGCAGGGGGGTGGGAACCAGAGCAGTAGGACAGCTAGTGAAGTAAATGAGGAGGACATAGTAGGCCAGTAGGACTAAGAGGAAGAGCAGGCAGGGAGACGAGGAAGAGCAGGCAGGGAGATGTTGCTGAGCACAGCGGGACTGGTGGTCTGAAGTGCATTTGTTTCAATGCGAGAAGTATAACAGGTAAGGCAGATGAACGTAGAGCTTGGATTAGTACTTGGAAATATGATATTGTTGCTATTACAGAGACTAGGTTGAGGGAAGGGCAGGATTGGCAGCTAAATGTTCCAGGCTTTAGAAGCTTCAGGCGGGATAGAGGGGGATGTAAAAGGGGTGGGGAGTTGCATTACTGGTTAAAGAGAATATCACAGCTGTACTGCGGGAGGACACCTCAGAGGGGTCATGCAGCGAGGCAATATGGGTGGAGCTCAGGAATAGGAAGGGTGCAGTCACGATGTTGGGGGTTTACTACAGGCCTCCCAACAGCCAGCGGGAGGTAGAGGAGCAGATATGTAGACAGATTTTGGAAAGATGTAAAGGTAACAGGGTTGTAGTGGTGGGTGATTTTAACTTCCCCAATTTTGACTGGGACTCACTTCGTGCTAGGGACCTGGATGGGGCAGAATTTGTGAGGAGCATCCAGGAGGTCTTCTTGAAACAGTATGTAGATAGTCCAACTAGGGATGGGGCTATTCTGGACCTGGTATTGGGGAATGGGCCCAGCCAGGTGGTCGAAGTTTCAGTGGGGGAGCATTTCGGGTACAGCGACCATAATTCCATAAGTTTTAAGGTACTTGTGGATAAGGATAGGAGTAGTCCTGGGGTGAAGGTGCTAAATTGGGGGAAGGCTAATTATAACAATATTAGGCAGGAACTGAAGAATTGAGATTGGGGGTGGCTGTTTGAGGGTAAATCAACATCTGACATGTGGGAGTCTTTCAAACGTCAGCTGATTAGAATCCAGGACCAGCATGTTCCTGTGAGGAAGAAAGACAAGTTTGGCAAGTTTCGGGAAGCTTGGATAACGCGGGATATTGTGAGCCTAGTCAAAAAGAAAAAGGAAGCATTTGTAGGGGCTGGAAGGCTAGGAACAGATGAAGCACTTGAGGAATATAAAGACAGTAGGAAGGAACTTAAGCAAGGAGTTAGGAGGGCTAAAAGGGGTCATGAAAAGTCATTGGCAAACAGGATTAAGGAAAATCCCAAGGCTTTTTATACATATATAAAGAGCAAGAGGGTAACTAGGGAAAGGGTTGGCCCACTCAAGGACAGAGATGGGAATCTATGGGTGGAGCCAGAGGAAATGGACGAGGTGCTAAATGAGTACTTTGCATCAGTATTCACCAAGGAGAAGGACTTGGTGGATGATGAGCCTAGGGAAGGGAGTGCAGATAGTCTCAGTCATCTCATTATCAAAAAGGAGGAGGTGTTGGGTGTCTTGCAAAGCATTAAGGTAGATAAGTCCCCAGGGCCTGATGGGATCTACCCTAGAATACTGAGGGAGGCAAGGGAAGAAATTGCTGAGGCCTTGACAGAAATCTTTGCATCCTCATTGGCTACAGGTGAGGTCCCAGAGGACTGGAGAATAGCCAATGTTGTTCCTTTGTTTAAGAAGGGTGGCAAGGATAATCCAGGAAATTATAGGCCGTTGAGCCTTACGTCAGTGGTAGGGAAACTATTAGAGAGGATTCTTCGGGACAGGATTTACTCCCATTTGGAAACAAACGAACTTATTAGCGAGAGACAGCATGGTTTTGTGAAGGGGAGGTCGTGTCTTACTAATTTGATTGAGTTTTTTGAGGAAGTGACGAAGATGATTGATGAAGGAAGGGCGGTGGATGTTGTCTATATGGACTTTAGTAAAGCCTTTGACAAGGTCCCGCATGGCAGACTGGTGCAAAAGGTGAAGTCACACGGGATCAGAGGTGAGCTGGCAAGATGGATACAGAACTGGCTCAGTCACAGAAGACAGAGGGTAACAGTGGATGGGTGTTTTTCTGATTGAAGGGATGTGACTAGTGGTGTTCCGCAGGGATCAGTGCTGGGACCTTTCCGCTTTGTAGTATATATAAATGATTTGGAGGAAAATGTAGCCGGTCTGATTAGTAAGTTTGCAGATGACACAAAGGTTGGTGGAGTTGCAGATAATGACGAGGATTGTCAGAGGACACAGCAGGATATAGATCGGTTGGAGACTTGGGCGGAGAAATGGCAGATGGAGTTTAATCCGGACAAATGTGAGGTAATGCATTTTGGAAGGTCTAATGCAGGTGGGAAGTATACAGTAAATGGCAGAACCCTTAGGAGTATTGACAGGCAGAGAGATCTGGGCGTACAGGTCCACAGGTCACTGAAAGTGGCAACACAGGTGGATAAGGTAAGTCAAGAAGGCATACGGCATGCTTGCCTTCATCGGTCGGGGCATAGAGTATAAAAATTGGCAAGTGATGCTGCAGCTGTACAGAACTTTAGTCAGGCCACACTTAGAATATTGCGTGCAATTCTGGTCGTCACACTACCAGAAGGACGTGGAGGCTTTGGACAGGGTACAGAGGAGGTTTACCAGGATGTTGCCTGGTCTGGAGGGCATTAGCTATGAGGAGAGGTTGGATAAACTTGGATTGTTTTCACTGGAACGACGGAGGTGGAGGGGCGACATGATAGAGGTTTACAAAGTTATGAGTGGCATGGACAGAGTGGATAGTCAGAAGCTTTTTCCCAGGGTGGAAGAGTCAGTTACTAGGGGGCATAGGTTTAAGGTGAGAGGGGCAAAGTTTAGAGGGGATGTGCGAGGCAAGTTCTTTACACAGAGGGTGGTGAGTGCCTGGAAGTTGTTGCCGGGGGAGGTGGTGGAAACAGATACGATAGCGACGTTTAAGATGCATCTTGACAAATACATTAATAGGATGGGAATAGAGGGATACGGTCCCCGGAAGTGCAGAAGCTTTTAGTTTCGGCAGGCATCAAGATCGGCGCAGGCTTGGAGGGCCAAATGGCATGTTCCTGTGCTGTATTGTTCTTTGTTCTTTGTTCTTTGAGGGCCGTCCATGCTGCCCCAACCACCCCCAACATGCCCCTTGTCCCCACAATCGACCACCCTTGCCTTGCCGGGGCCCGCCCGATCACCCCTGGTGAGGAAACCAAAACTTAGCTTTGTTTTATGGCTCCCCGACATCTTCTTCATGCTGGGCTGTACTCCCAGCAGTTGCCGCCACTCCCTTTAGCGCTGCTGGGACAGTTAGCTGCCGGTGCGCTGATTGACCAGCAGCTCTATTAGGCGGGACTTCCTCCCTCACACAAATTAATGCCCGGCGTCCTGCAAAATACGGGTTGGCTCCCCAGGCGAGGTGGAGGCGGGTTCGCCATCGGCTTTCCAGTCGGTGGCTGGCTCCCATCTGCCCAGGATTAAATCCCAGCCACAATTTCAGAATAAGGGGGAGGCCATTTAGGACTGAGATGAGGAGGAATTTCTTCACACAGAGGGTGGTGAATCTTTGGAATTCTCTTCCCCAGAGAGCTGTGGTGGCTCAGTCATTGTTTCTGTTCAAGACAGAGATCGATAGATTTCTACGTCTTATAAATATCAACAGATACAGGGATAGTGCCGGAAAATGGTGTTGAATTGGACGATCAGCCATGATGTCATTGAATGGCAGAGCAGCCTCGAAGGGCTGAATGGCCTACTCCTGCTCCTATTTCTTATGTTCTTATCTACAAGTATCAATGTGAGTATAATAAAATCCTGAGATAACTACAACAAAACTGAAGTAATTTGTTCACACCCACCCAGTGGAAATAATTAGCATTCTTTTTTCTTCATAATTCGTTTACACTAACTTTCTCATTGTTTAACTAGGAAGTTTCCACCCTAAATGTTCCAATAGTACTGACAAAAATGAGAAAGGACAAATATGTTTTTTTTCTGAAAAAGACAGTGAAAGAGTTTTGCTTTTTTAAGAGACAATGGAATCTGTAAGAACAAAATAAAGGAGGCAAGTTCATTTTTGAATAGTTACATCTTTAGGTTCAGTGTTCCTCCATGCAGCATACCAATGTGCTTCCTACTATACAAAATACCTGGGAAAGGTTAGAGAAAAGCCTCCTTGTTATAAATCTTTGGGAACAGTAAAGCAGTTCCACATTAAGAGGTCCACCTCCCTGGGATCTGAGATCTTCCAATGGCTTTGACAGCGATTCAGGGGCAAGGAGTTTTAGTTTGTTTAAAAACAAGAAGTATTTATTTGTTTATATTTGGCTAACAAATTGGTCTTCCTTACAGTTTATTTACATAAACAATTTGGACTTGGGAATCAGAAGTGCAATTTCAACATTTTTGGAGGTATAGGTAATATTTAGGAAGACATTGGCAAAATAGAAGAGGACATTAACAAACATTCAGAATGAGCATGGAATTGGAAAACAAATTTCAATATAGATAAGTGTGAGGTGCATTTTGGTAGGAAGAATAGGGAGGCCATACACTCCTTGGGAAATAAGAGTGTAAATGGAGTAGACGAGCAAAGGGACTTATGGGTATAGATACACAAATTTCTGGAAGTGCAACTCAGGTGAATAGGGCCAAAAATAAAAGCAAAGAAAGCACTGGGTTTCATTTCTAGATGGATGGAATTGAAAAGCAGGGAAGTTGTGTTAAATTTGTATGAAACTGTGGTTTGATCACACTAGGAGTACTGTGCACAGTGCTGGCTCACATGCTTCAAAGGGCATCAAGGCACCGGAGAAAATGCAAAAAAGATTTCCAAGAATGATACCAGAATTGAGAAGTTATACAGATCAGGAAAGATTGAAGAGAGTAGAACTCTGTTCTCCAGAAAAGAGAAGCTGAGGAGTGGCCTGATAGAGGACTTGAATATTGCGAAAGTGTTTGATAGGTGAGGTATTAAGAAAGGCCAGGAAATTCGGTTCTGTAGTGCCAGCCGTGTGATGTCCCATTCTGGGAAGGAGAGCTGCATGGGTGTGTCGTGCATGCATCTGAAGCTTCCCAATTGGCCAGATCGTGATGTCAAACAGCTGTTCCGGCTGATTTAATGCACAGTTTACAAACTTGGACCACACAGGCCCATTCAAAGAACTTTCATACAGCTGCAACAGGGACTCAGCACTAGGGCTATCTAAAGGGCCAGGCTCCTAACTTGCAGGTAAGGTGACAGACTAAATTTTTCCATTGCAAAGTTTCTGGAAGTACTGTGGAGTGATTTTAGAGGTATTGTGGTGAGTGTTGCTGCATCCTCAAAGAGAGGGAAGAGGATTTGGTGACTTGTCTACATAAAGCCTGCAACAGGTAGGGGAAAGAAGGGGTGGCACAGTGGCGCAGTGGTTAGCACCGCAGCCTCACAGCTCCAGGGACCTGGGTTCGATTCTGGGTACTGCCTGTGACCGTGTGGGTTTTCGCTGGGTGCTCCGGTTTCCTCCCACAGCCAAAGACTTGCAGGTGATAGGTAAATTGGCTGTTGTAAATTGCCCCTAGTGTAGGTAGGTGGTAGGGAATATGGGATGTAGGGTTAGCATAAATGGGTGGTTGTTGGTTGGCACAGACTTAGTGGGCCGAAGGGCCTGTTTCAGTGCTGTATCTTAAAATAAAATAAATAAAAAAGAAGTGGCAGCGCCTCTGGGTCTGCAGCATGACAGGGAGATGGAGCAGAGGCTGCAGAAAGCAGAAGCTTTGTGTGATGCCTTCTGCCAAGTTAAAGCTGGACTCCTCTATGCTCCAGGATAGTGACAGGAGGCTGTTCAACAGGCCAGCCAATGCACCCAGCATCTCGATGTTCATCTTCATCAGCATTGTCCTGTATGTCACCCCATCAAGCTCCTCATCCGAGTCCCCTGTAAGAGAAGTCATCAGCAACCTCGCCCTCCAGTTCGCTGGCACACAAACTATCCTTTCCCCCTGGTCTGGCTGCAGCTGACTTGTGCCCAATGACTCACCCTTGCACATCCCAACACTATACTAGCCTCCAAGGTACATGCAGTGCCAGTATCTGAGCTGGTGGCTGCAAGTGTTGGGTCTCTTCTTCAGGGCTGTTCTGTTGCTCTCTGTATCTCCTTGGGCTCCTGTGGCTGGGCAGGCAGCAGTTCTTGGGTGTCAGAAAGGTGAAGGTTGGTGTGAGGGAGGTGCGGTGGGGAGGAAAACAAGAGGTCCATGGTCACACCATCAGCAGCTTGCACAGATTGGAGGATGAAGTGGGAGTTGAGAAGGGGCATAAGGAAGGAACATAGCATTGTTCTCAGTAATGCCAGATGCCACCAGCTCTGTTATAGCTGGCTGCATGATGTGGAGAACCACCTCCTCTATAGGACTCATGGGATGCGTCCTTGTCCCTCTCCGGTTTTGTTCTTCTGCCTTCAGTTGTGTGCTACTTTGTTCTGCAAGAGAGAAGGCAGAATATCAGTGATTGTGCTGCATTGTGTTTGGGTGATGTGCCTGCACAGCTGAATAGCTGGAGGCATATGGAAGCTGCAGAAGCTAGGTATGTGGCTAGCATCACTAGAATGTGTGTGAGGGTGAGGTGAAGAATCTGCATGTTAGGCATGAATTCTGTGTGCCAGGGTGAGTGATGGGGACATTGTGCAGTGTGACAACTTGGTGATGCAGTAGGTATGAGGTGTCGTTTGATGATGCATTTACTGACCTTGATCACCCATACGTCATTGAACTTCTTGCGACACTGCTGCCAGGGCATCAAGGCCAGACTTCTTGCATTGACCTTTCCAGTCACCTGCTGCCATTCCCTTCAGAGGATAATCTTTCAGGGCCTCCTAGCCCCCCACAGAAACAAGTGGCTGAATTCTGATTGAGTGGTGCGGGTCTCAGCGATGGCACTGGAAGCGGGTACTGTTACTGCATGAGTGAAATGCAACCGGCCAACCACATGCGGCTGCCTCCAATTAAGGAAGGGGAGGCGTAGGGCCTGTGCAATCGAGCACCAGATGCGAAAAACGAGGCACCGATGGCATCGTCATCTGACTCAACAGCAGGTGTTTGCGCCATATTTAAAGGGCCTGCATTCACTGCTGCCTGGTTAAAAGGAGACCCTTCCTGATTGCCCTGAAGAACCTTTCTGCTGTCTCTGCTTCCTGATAGGCAAGGAAGTGAATGTGAACCTGCAGCGATCATAGCTGAAAGAAGACAGCAGGTAGACCTATGGTTTAGCAATGCCTCCCTGCTGGTTCTCCTCCAGGCTGCAAGGGAAAGATGGGAGGTCCTTTTCCCCAGCAAGCCTGTGCGGAGACAGCGGAGGAGGTCAGTACCAGTAGGGTCACCCCCAGAACATGGATCCAATGCAGGAAGCGGAAAAATGATCTGATCCGAGCTGCTAAGGTGAGAACTCCAAACACCTTGAACCCTTTGGGCATTCCATGTGGCTCAGAGAGAGGGAGCGTTTGGTTTTAAGGGAGTGGCCACCCAGTCACGTTCATCTTGGAAGGGCAGCAGGGCACAATACCTGTGGCTGGTCTGCATCTTGGTGAGAGACGCACGTCAGTCATTGTTAAACCCTGCACAGTCCCTTGAGAGGGCCTGCACACAAGAGGCATACGTGTGCCCCTATCATGGACCGCTGGACTATCACCATCAGAGGTCTGGGGCTTGTTCCCGCTGGAAACTAACTTTGTTCATCATTGTATCTGCAGAAGACAGCCCACAGTCAGAAAGAGTATGCCAAGACCAGCACTGGAGTGCCTTATCTCCGTGACCTCACCCCAATGAAGGAGGAGGCCATGAAACTGGCTGGACAGCAAGGCAGCCACTCCAAAGCTGATGGCAAGACAGGACACCTACCCAAGAGAGTGAGTGAGCATCTCCAGGAGCACAAGGGTGTTTCTGGTATCAAACAGCCATACTGCTCATGTGTTCACCACTGCATAAATGAAGCTGCACAGTAGGGGTGTTTGGAATGTGACGATGGCCAGACACTAAGCCTTCAATGTCTCTGTTCTGTTATGCAGGTCAAGCTGAACAACAGGACCAAAGAGCTGGAGAGACTGGGAAACAGCCGGCCACCTCTGAGGAGGAGGAGCGAGCCTCAGAGGGTGCAGCGTTACATCATTCCCCGCACCCTTCACCAGCGCAGATACTCACACGGTTAGATTCGGGCACACAATAAGATGAGCACATCACAGACGTGCCCGGGCAACTGACAGAGGCCATGAAAGCCCAGGACACTGGCAGTCGGAGGACTGGAGGAGGGCAGGCCCATGCTGAGGCCCAGGCCGATGATATGTCTCTGGTGTTGACGGAAATACAGGAAATGCTGCAGCTACAGCAAGAGGTAAGGCAACAGCCAAAGACTTGCAGGTTGATAGGTAAATTGGCCATTGTAAATTGTCCCCAGTGTAGGTAGGTGGAAAGAGAATTGTGGGGATGTGGTAGGGAATATGGGATTAATGTAGGATTAGTATAAATGGGTGGTTGATGGTCGGCACAGACTTGGTGGGCCGAAGGGCCTGTTTCAGTGCTGTATCTCTCTATGACCTCTATGAACATCTGGCAAAGATGCCAGAGACGATGCGTACACAAGCACAGGCAATCGAGGGTCCATCCAGTCCTTAGGTGCTGCACTGTCTCTGCCAGTTGCGCATCTGGTTTCCTCCAATGAGTGATTGGTGATTCTCATGGAGAGTCAGATCCAGCAGACCGATGTGTGCAGACCTGCACTCCATTGCATTGTCCATGAGCTCCATGCAGCGATGGAAAGGGAAGAGGGAGACGAGCCACCTGGAATCACCAGCAGGTCCATGTCCCTGTCAGGTCAGCAGGGAGGTACAAGTGTGCCTGATAAGGGGGGAGCAGCAGTGGCTTTCCGCATCTGGGGACTCCTCTCAGGGTGCTCCAGGTGTGGGCAGTAGCTCCAAACCCCTCTGCCAGTGACGCCAGTGCCTCATTCATCCCCGCCAACAGAGGGGGACCCTGAACATGTGCAGGAAGCCCTTAATGTGACAGGGCCCTCCAGGCCAGCCAGAGGACAGCCGCCAAGGTCAGCCCAAGCCAGGGAGCAGCAATGTCAGCAGCCTGCCTCCACCTCAGCTAACAGTGCAAGGCGAGCACCATGTAGGAGCACCCGGAAAAGATTTAAGAATAGCACATAGATGCACTTAAGGGTTCACGGGTGAATGTACATTTCAGATGGATAGGGTTGTGTTTGGTGTCACGCAGAAAAAAGAAATTATCTCATGTCCCTACATCTCCTTCCTATTGTTGATGCCCTTTGGGAATTCATTTATACCCTGGAAGTGAGGAACCAAGTCCCGAGCTCTCAATGCTTCAGCCTTGCCCTTGTACGATGTGTACCTGGATGCTGCAGTACAGAAGGAAGGAGGCGACAGCAGAGGTGCTTAAAGGTAAGGCTTTATTGGTGTGGTTGCAGAAGGTGGTAAGGCTCAAAGGAAACGTGATTGTATAAGGGTGTCTTGTGCCTCCTTTGCATGTATCTCTTGGTACTTTTCCTACTGTGTCTGGGGCCCTTCATCTGTCCCTGCCTGGGCAGCATCCTCCTCCACATTCTCATCATCGGAGGAGGTATCGCACTCTACAATATCCTTTGTAGCGCCAGGTTGTGCCGTGTACAGCAAACCACCACAATAAGTGGGACTCTCACGGGGACATACCGAAGGGCTCCACTGGATCGATCTAGGCACCTGAATCTCACCTTGAGTAGACTAGTGGCCTGCTCGATCGTTGTTTGGGTTGACCCATGGCAGGAGTTGTAACTCTCTGCATCCGTGTGTAGGTTCCTCACAGGGGTCAGGAGTCATGTTCTCAGTGGGTAGCCCTTGTCTCCAAGAATCCGTCCATGAAGGCACATGGGGGGGTACGGAAAAGTTCTGGTACGTGGAACTGCCAATATATGTTGGTATTGTGGCTGCTTCCCAGGAATCATGCACACACCTGCAGGATCCGTTTTTAGTGGTCATAGACCAGTTGTACATTGAGCGAGTGGAAGTCCTTCCTGTTAATAAAGGCAATAGGCTGGTTGGTGGGAGCCTTGATGGCCACATGTGTGCAGTCGATGATAGCCTGCACTTGGGGGAATCCAGAAAATGCCCCGACTCCTATAGCCCTCTCAGCTTGACTGTTTGGATCGGTGCAGAAACGTACAGTCGCCAGGTCTCCTGAACAGGGCATTGGTGACCTCCTTGATGCACCGATGTGCCACAGATTGCAAGATTCCACACATTGCTCCGGAGGATCCCTGGTATCCAGTGGCGTAGAAGTTCAGTGTCATGGTGGCTTTCAGTGACACTGGCATTAGATGTCCACCAAGGCCCATGGGGCTCTGCTTGTCCTCCAGGATATCACACAGATCAGTGACAGCCTCTCTAGAGAGGCAGAGTCTTCAGAGACAGTGTCGCTCCGACATCTGCAGATACCTGAGCTTCGGGGAGTAGACCCTTTCTGGAGCTTAGCTCCTTCTGTGCGCAGGAAGCCGTCAGCGTGCACTTCTGTGTTCTCTGGTTTGGCATTCCTAAAGCTGGCCCCCAAGTGGCAGTGATGTCCCTGCCAGTGCCTGCGCCATCCCTGCCAGTGCCTGCGCCTCCCTCCCTCTATGCTGCTTATCCTCTTCAACAGGGGCCTCAAAACCAGATTGAATGAGGCCCATGACAAGTTGTCTCTGTCTGAGCGCAAGGCGTTCACAGCAAATGCCTCCCCCTACCTTTTCCCTCACTTGTGACCTCTAATGTGATGGCACTGCCCCAATGGCACGGTATGGTCCCCCCGCAGTGCTGGCACCTTGTCCCCCACTCCTGACAGTGATTTCCGATGCCCTCCCTCCTCTACCCTCCCTGCCAAGTGATCATACCTCACCCGATGGTTTCCCAGTGAAGCCAGCACTGAGCTCCTGCCTCCCTGTCACCTCCTTTAATGAGACAAGGTCCTGAAGCCCTTTGGTTCCTGTGCACCATTTGTTAAATCAGATCAAGTAAATAAAATTGCTGTCTATTGGGCTGCTAAGTACTTTAATTGCCTTCCTGCCGCATGGATGTGTGAAGTCTACTGTCCATATCAGCCACTGAAGATAAAATTCAGAAGGGACATCAAAACATCAGACTTCTGGACCAATGTCTTCCATCCCCATTTTATGACGCCGCCTCCTCCGTTCCTGTCCCCAACTTGTCCCTTAAAATTCTGGCCATGATCTCTCTCCTCCTGCTTGCCTTCATGACTAAGGCCTCCAGCATTGCATTATGAACCTAAGAGCCCTCTCCCTTCCCTGGTACTCCATTTGTGCAGCTCCTACATGAGCCAGTGTCAATACAGGAAGCCAGCAGCAGCAAAATAGGTTCCTTAGCCATGGCTGAGTAGGTAGCACAGGAACTTAGGAACAGGAGTAGGCCATTCAGCCCATCGAGCCTACTCTGCTATTCAATACGATCATGGCTGATCATCCACTTCAATGCCTTTTCCCCATAATATCCCATATCCCTTAATGTGATTGGTATTTAGAAATCTGTCAATCTCTGCTTTAAACATACTCAATGACTGAGCTTCCACAGCCCTCTGGAGTAGAGAATTCCAAAGATTCACAACCCTCTGAGAAAAGAAATTTCTCCTCATCTCTGTCCTAAATAGCTTCGCCCTTATTTTGAAATTGTGACCTCTGGTTCTAGATTCCCCAACCAGGGGAAATATCTTACTTGCATCTACCCTAATAAATATTTTGTAGGTTTCAATGAGATCACCTCTCATTCTTCAAAACTCTAAAGAATACAGGCCCCGTTTCCCCAATCTCTCTTCATAGAACAGTCCCACCATCCCAGATGAACCTCTGTTATGAAAGTGCTTACTTTTTAAAATATTTTTTGAGGACTCATGTTTTAAAATTGTGGAAATGGATTCCTTTGGAGGGCTGAAGTGATTCCATCAATGCTGGGCTTTTATTTAAAAGGTCACCAGAAGGACTTTGGGATTTGATCTTTCTGTTTAAAAACAACACTTACTGGAAGTCACATGTCTTCAGCTAAGTGAACAACAAAAGCCTTGGTGACTAGGGGGAATTGTTTACAGAGAAGTGACATGTCAAGATTTATGGTGGTCAAGAAGTGGTTTCGTTTTGGACATTGTTTTGAGTTAGTTGGAGGTCAGCCTGCTAGGAGAGAAGACCAGTTCATCCTTTCTCCATCTCCCTGAGAAACCTTGAGAATCCAGTGTGTGGTAGCTGAAACACCTGATGCCTCATTTCTCCTGAAAAGCCTGTCAGACCAATCCTTGATGTTGCCTGAAGATAACAGCTCCAAAAAGATCCCAGTAACAGCCATCTACACATATTTGGGACACCAGACTAAAGGGACACTGATATCATTCCAAATCTTCTCCTTTTCCTTCAAGAATTAACAAGTATTTGACCAAAGTATTCTTTTTTGTCTTTTTTGTAAAAAGATCTCTGCAGAGAAAACTTCTTTATTTTTTTCTATAACCATACAGTCATAGAGTCATGGAGGCATAGAGTTATACAGCACAGAAATAGGCCCTTCGGCCCATCATGTCTGTGCCGGCCATCCAGCACCCAACTACTTTAATCCCATATTCCTGCACTTGGCCCGTAGCCTTGTATGCTATGGCATTTCAAATGCTCATCTAAATACTTTTTAAATGTTGTGAAAAACCAGTGTGTGTGTTTGTGTGTGTTGGGCTAAGGTAGAAGGGAACTTTCATATTTTAATCTGTGTGTCAATGCTTTCCATCTTTACTGAATATGTCTTGTTTTCTAATAAATTGATAATTTTGTTGTTTATTAAAGAAACCTGGTTGGTGGATTTTATTTTGAAATAAAAATAGAATATAAAATTGGCCACATCGTTAACTGGGTACACATTTAAATATATGTTTTGACCTGTGGAGAAGTGGAACCAGAGAAAGAGAGTACACTCCTCCCACCTCGGTTGTATCATATAATTGGGGGATCTGTGCAGGATAACCCAAAGCCAATGATGTGAAATTGTAAGAGGGGTAATAATAACTGAAAAGGGGAAAAGGAAAACAGCAGGTTTCTTGTGCAGTAGAGTAAAGTTTACACTACCGGAATGGCTTTGTCAGTCACTACGACCATTCTGGGGAGGGAAGATTTATCCCTGAGTGATTTGAAAAACTTAACCAAGGCTAAGCTAAAGGAATTGACAGCAAAGTTGCAGTTAGAGTTAAAGCCAGAGGCTAAGAAAGCAGACATAATTTAGGTAATAGCACCGCATTTGAAATTGGAAGAAGGAAAAGACAATCCAGATGGTAGTTCAGTTGAATTAGCTAGGGTTCAGTTGCATATGAAGCAGTTGAACTGGAAAGGGAAAATGAAGAAAGATAGAAAAAAGAAAAAGAATTGGAAACAAAAAAACTTGAGCTTGAACAGGAAAAAGAAATGAAAAAACTTGAACTACAATTTCAATTTCAAAAGGAAAGAGGAGAGGCAGGAGAGGAAAAATGAAAGAGAAAGAGAAAAAGAAGAAAGGGAACAAGAAAGGGAATTCAAATTTAAAAGATAGAACTGAAAAAAGGGGGGGCCTTGACCCCAGTTGAAATTCTGGTGAAGAAAGAGCTGACTCCAGTCCAGGAACCAGTGGAGAGCTGTTTAAATTTGTGCAAGCTCTCCCGAAGTTTGAGGAAAGGGACGTAGAGGCATTTTTCATTTACTTTAAAAAGATTGCTAGACAGATGAATTGGCCGCAGGAAAGCTGGGCACTGCTTATGCACATCAGGTTGATGGGCAGAGCTCATTAAGTTTATACCATTAATTCTGAAGAGGCTTCTGCAGATTATGAATGGAATAAAAGACTATTCTCACTGCTTATGACTTAGTTCCTGAAGTTTACAGGAAGAAATTTTGGAACCTCCGAACCAGCCTGGGCAAACTTATCTAGAATTTGAGAGGATAAAGCAAATTAACTTTGATTGTTGGAGGCGGGCACTAAAGATAAAGGCCACATATGAGACCCTTAGGGAAATAATTCTTCTGGAAGAATTTAAAAATTCACTCCCTCCGTTAATAAGAACCCATGTTGAGAACCAGAAGATTTCAACAGCCAGACAGGCAGCTGAAATTGTTTAAAAGCCCAAACTCTTTGTCTGTCATGCCCACAAACCTGAGAAGGATAGAAGGTGAAAGGAAGACAAGTAGCCGGGAACAAGAGGGGATAACTGAGAATGCCCCAGAATCTCCTCCTCAGGCCAGAAAGGAAGACGCTGAGGGTGGAAGTGAGATCCGAAAGCCATTGCCACGAGGTTGGACACCTTTGTGCAGAATGCTGGAAGTTGCGGGGTAAACCCATGGGACTTACTGGGGTACACAAGGTCAATACAGAGAAAGGGGTCCTGACTGAGAGTACAACAGATCAAGGCTATAGCTCTGGCTGCAGTTGTAAGGCCAAGTACAAAAACTGCTGTGAGTGCGGGGGACGTGAACATGATACCTGAGAGTTATAGGGAAATCTTGTCAAAAGGAAAAATAACGCCTTATCCCTCAAGTGAGGCAGGTAAACTTAGCATTATACTTAGAGATACAGGAGCCTCTCAAATTCTTTTGTTGGGGAAAGGCATAACCGCTTGGGTTTTCGCCGGGTGCTCCGGTTTCCTCCCACAGCCAAAGACTTGCGGGTTGATAGGTAAATTGGCCATTGTAAATTGCCCCTAGTATAGGTAGGTGGTAGGGAATATGGGATTACTGCAGGGTTAGTATAAATGGGTGGTTGTTGGTCGGCACAGACTCGGTGGGCCGAAGGGCCTGTTTCAGTGCTGTATCTCTAAATAAATAAAATAAAAATAAATAAATAAAACTTTTTCAACAGAGAGCGCACTGAATGCCAAGGTTTTAGTGAATGGTATTGGCAGGGAGTATCTTTGTAATGGGTGCAGCTGGAGTGTGGCCTAATATCTGGAACGGTGACCATAGGATTTGTCCATAATTTGATTGTAGACGTAGTTGACCTACTCCTGGGGGATGATTTGGCTGGAGCAAAGGTAGTAGCTTTTCCAGTAGTCACGGGAAGACCAAGTGAAGTCAAAGAGACAGAGAATTTGCAGGAAAAGTTTCAGGAGATTTTCCTTCATGTGTAGTGACCCGAGCAATGACTAAACAAGTTGAAAGTCAAATTGGCACCAAAGACAGATAGCCGAATATCTTTTTCTTTGGGGATTTGGATAATCTGAAGGAAATCTTCAGTAATTTTTCTCTGCTCAAGGCTCAGCAAGCCGATCCAGAGTGGCACAATCGGCTGTAACTGAAGCTGAAGCAAAGGAAGTTCCAGAAGGATACTATATTAAAAATGGGATTCTGATGAGGAAGTGGAGACCTCCTCACAGACCTACGGATGAAGAATGGATAGTAGTTCACCAGATAGTGGTACTGCCCAAGTATCGCCGGGAAATATTAAGGATAGCCCATGAAATTCCTATGGCGGGACATGTGGGGATCCAGAAGACCCAATCATGTATAGGTCGACATAGTTACTGACCAGGTCTTTACAGGGACGTGGTGTAAAATGTGCCGTATGTGTCAGTTTGTGGGAAAACCGCAACCTGCCATAAACCGGCACCTCTAATTCCCATACCAGTTTTTGGGAAACCATTTAGTAGGGTGTTGTAGACTGTGTGGGACCTTTACCAAAATCAAAAGCAGGACATCAGTATATACTCACTATTATGGATATGGCTACTCGGTTCCCAGAAGCTATTCCCTTGAGAACAATTTCTGCTAAGGTAGTGGTAGAAAAGTTAACACAGTTCTTCACTCAATGTGGATTACCGATTGAGATTCAGTTGGATTAAGGTTCCAATTTTATGTCTAAAGTTTTTGAGGAAGTTATGAGTAATCTGGGTATAACACAGTTAAAGCCCTCAGCATGCCACCCACAGACACAAGAGGCTTTAGAAAGGTACCATCAAACCCTCAAAATGATGATCAGGGCATGCTGTCATGAATATCCCCATGATTGGGACAAAGGGCTGGAATTTCTTTTGTTTGCCACTAGGGATTCATCAAATGATTTGACCAGTTTTAGTCCTTTTGAATTAGTTTAAGGACATGAGGTAAGAGATCCTCTAAGACCAATTAAAGAAAGGTTTTTAGAACAGACGGGTGAATCTTCTGTAATAAAAGCAAAACACCGCAAATGCTGGAGATCTGAAATAAAAACAAGAAATGCTGGAAATACTCAGCAGGTCTGGCAGCACCTGTGGAGAGAGAAGCAGAGTTAATGTTTCAGGTCAGTGACCCTTCTTCAGAACTGGCAAAGCCAGAAATGTAATAGGTTTCAA
Organism: Heterodontus francisci; assembly: GCF_036365525.1. Lineage (NCBI taxonomy): Eukaryota > Metazoa > Chordata > Chondrichthyes > Heterodontiformes > Heterodontidae > Heterodontus > Heterodontus francisci. The sequence goes on along the minus strand of NC_090372.1, from coordinate 118,125,361 downwards.
GCAAGTAAAGCGGGGGGGCGGGCAAGAGATAACAAAAGAGAAGGTGTTGATAGGAGAAGGTCACAGAGAATAACTGACCAGAAGGTCATGGAGCAAATGCAAACGGTACGTTAATGGTATGTTAATGAATCTTCTATGTTAGATTATGTATCCGCATTCCGGGAGTGGTTCACAAGAGCCTGCAAAGTGGCTCAGGAACACCTTAAAGCTTCCCAAACAACCATGAAGAAATGGGCAGACAAGCATGCCAAGACCCGAACGTTTCAACGAAGGGATGAGGTGTTAGTATTGCTTACAGTGTGAACTAAAGGCCTGCTGCCCGACCCGAACCTGACGGGACCCTACGATATGTGTCAGGTTCGGGCTCAGGTCATGTCGAGCCGTGTCGGATACACTCTATCACTACCTCCGGTAAATGGCTCCACTGTTAATGTACTTTTTGGACTTGAAAGGTGGTTTTGTTATAGTTATTTTAAGCTTGTACAGATAAGCAACAAAGTGAAAAATGGAAGGTAGGTTAACTGATGGTCGGGTTGGGTCGGGTTGGGCGCTGGAAAAAAATGAAAGGACTCAGCCGGGTCAGGTTCGGGTCGGATGTGGTTCTGTTGGGCTCGGGTCGGGTTTCATTTGCAGATCCGAGCCGGCTTTTAGGGTGAACTGCTGAAAGCATAGTTCAGTGGACCATATAAAGTAGCCAAAATGATTCATAAGGTAAATTATTTGATTATTTGACACCCCAGATCGCCAAAGAAAATCAGCTGTGTCTCATCAATATGTTGAAACAATATCACGGTCGGGAGGAGGATAAGCAAGCACAGGTATGTCAGGTAGTAAGGACAGTGAAGGATGAAAGGGATAGTGAGCACGAGGCAGAAGGAGACCTAGACAATTCTCAAATTGAACCGCCTACTATCCAGTTAGCTAATACTGAATTGTTAGGGAGATCAGACACTATGTTTTCATATTTAGATGCAGAACAATGAGAAGACCTAACAAGGCTACTAACAGCACTTAAAGGAGTCTGTGGGGATAAACCAGGATGTACAACCTTAGCCATACATGATGTGGATGTAGGAGAATCCCCTCCTATAAAACAGCATCCTTATTACTTAAGTCCAGAGAAACAGGCCCAGGTGAAAGCAGAAAACCAATACATGTTGGAAAACCATCTAATTGAACACAGTCAAAGCAACTGGAGTTCCCCGGTTGTGTTGCTACCTAAACCTGACGGTTCAACTAAATTTTTCATAGACTACAGGAAAGGTTAATGTAGTAACAAAGGCAGACTCCTACCCAATTCATCACTTGGAAGACTGTATTGACAGAGTTGGCAGTGCCACATTTCTTACCAAAATAGTTTTGTTAAAGGGATACTGGCAAATTTCTTTAACACCCCGAGTTAAAGAAATATCAGCCTTTGTCACACCGGGTGATGGCATTTGGGCTAAAAAATGCCCCAGCTACCATTCAGAGAATAATGAACCAAGTGGTAGCCAGTGTTCCTAACTGTATGGTTTACCTTGATGATGTGCTGGTATACAGTGACATTTGGAATGACCACTTACAACAACTGGAAGCTCTATTTAGAAAAAAGCAGATTTGGTGATAAACCTTGCCAAAAGAGAATTTGCAAAAGCCTGGGTAACCTACCTAGGGCTTATAGTAGGGCAAGGACAAGTGTTGCCAAGATCAGCAAAAGTACAAGCATTGGCGGAGTTCCCTGCCCCTCAGACTAAATGAAAAATCATGAGGTTTTTGTGGATGTGTGGTTTCTACCACAAGTTTGTACCAAATTTTAACACTATAGCGGCTCCACTGAAGGATTTGCTACAAAAAAGAAAGAAAAGCTAGTGTAGTCAGGAGAGTGACGAGTATCTTTTGAAAGCCATTTTGAACCTGTGTTGGCTGCTCCAAATTTCACTTAGCCATTCGATGTAGCAATTGATGCTGGTGACCTGGGGGTTGGTGCAGTCCTATTACAAGACGATGCATCAGGCATAGAAAGGCCAGTGGGATACTTTTCCAAGAAGCTAGATCAACAGCAAAGGAGATACTCAACAGTGGAAAAAGAAACTCTGGGCTTACTACTAGCTCTTAAGCATTTTGAAGTCCACCACAACTACAGAGGGACGCTGATATATACTGATCATAATCCCCTAGCCTTTGTGGAAAAATTCATAAATGAAAAAGCCAGATTATTTCAATGGAGTTTACTATTGCAGCCCTATCACTTAAAGATTATCCTCATTGCAGGGAAAGACAATGTAATTGCTGATGCTTTGCCTAGAATTTAATTCTGCTTTGAGTTACCTGAATACAAAGATGATACAAAGCATAACTGTATTAGTCACAGGTAAAGAGTGAATGAGAATGAGTGTGTAAATGTGTTTTAATATTTTTTTCATCTTCTGTTGTTTTGCATACTTTGTATTGAAACAGAAGGGAACTTTCATATTACAATCTGTATGTTAATGCTTTGCATCTTTACTGAATATGTCTTGTTTTATAATAAATTGATAATTTGGTTGTTTATTAAAGAAACCTGGTTAGTGGATTTTATTCTAAATAAAAATAGAATATATAATTGGGCTTATCGGTAGCTGTGTACATATTTAAATATAAGTTGTGACCTGTGAGGAAGTGGAACTAGAGAAAGACACTGCACTCCTCGCGCCTCAGTCATAACACCTCTGAATTGCAAGGTTCGAGCTTCAAGTCCCACTCTAGGACTTGAGCATAAAATGAGGTTGACACTCCAGTGCAGTACCAAGGGAGTCCTGCACTGTTACAGATGCCATCATTTTGATGAGAAATTACACTGAGGCCCCATCTGCCCTCTCAGGTGAACATAAAAGATCCTACGGCACTATTTCAAAGAGCAGGGGAGTCTTTCCTGGTGCCCTGGCCAGTATTTGTTCCACAATCAATGTCACAAAAATAGATTATCTGGTCATTATCACATTGCTGTTTGTGGGAGTTTGCTGTGCGCAATTGGCTGTTGCATTTCCTATATTACAACATTGACCACGCTTTGAGACATCTGGTGGTCATGAAAAGTCCATATAAATGCAAGTCTTACTTCTTTTTCAGGTTGGTTATACCATGTGTTAACAGCACACACTGCTTGGCCCCCCTGCTGAGTGCTCAGACAGCCAGCAGTCTGGGCTCCGCTTTGGCCAATGCTACAATCAGATAAATGAGGAAGCAGCACCAAAGTTTCATGTTGCAAGCCTGAACAGTAATGGGCGCGAGCAGGTCGCGAACTGGACCCCTGCCCCCGAAAACTGGCCATAACCAGTTTTTAGCCCAAAATGTTTCCATGGAGACCAAAGCTTGGGAGCATACATATAAAATAGTCACTAATAAATCCAAAAGGAAATTCAGGAGAAATTTCTTTACCCAGAGATTGGGTTAGAATGTGCAACATATTATCACAAGGAGTGTGATCACTAGCATAGATCCATTTAAGAGAAAGTTGGATAAACATATGAGGGGAAAAGGAATAGATTGTTAAGCCGGGGGTGGGGAAAGAGATAACAAAGGAGAAGGCCACATAGGTGGCCTTGTCCAATCTACACCTTCTCCTTTGTTATCTCTTGCCCCCGGCTCACTTGCTTATAACCTTTGACATTTCTAATATTTGTCAGTTCCGAAGAAGGGTCACTGACCCGAAACGTTAACTCTGCTTCTCTTTCCACAGATGCTGCCAGACCTGCTGAGTGGTTCCAGCATTTCTTGTTTTTATTTCAGATTTCCAGCATCCGCAGTATTTTGCTTTTACTTCTAGTAATTACCTCTCCTAAAAGTGACCAACAAAATAGGAGTAAACAAGTTGTGCTTAGGATTTTGAGCACTACTTAAAGCCATGCTCAGCTTTCATTGTTCACTTGCTGCTAGAGGTTTGAAGAGGACTTTTGAGCAGTGTTCCCTTTAAGTTGCACAAGTGCGTGACCACGCAGCAGTCCAGAACTTACTGCACAGGGGGCAAACAGGCCGTGCACAAGAAGCAGTTCCTTTAAGAAGTGTACTTGTGCAGCCATACAGTGATCTTCAAGGGACCATGCAGTGCAACAAACTAGCTGCACAGAGTGAAGGGAAATTAGAAGGAACATTGCTTTTGAGACACATCAAGAAACTTTCTAGGACACTTTGTCAAGACTTCACCAACACTCTATTGACATTTATTTGGGAAATTCTTTGTGGAATTCACCTAAAGAGAGTGAGTGCTGTGATACTTTACCTTACTGGAGATTTTATATGAGTCAGCAAGAGAAAGGGAGTGTTTCATCCTGGGGATCTTACTAGGGGCCCCCACTTGGTCTGCAGGAGGAATGGGAGAAGGACATGAGGTCAGGCAGAGCAGTACCACCAGCTGCAGGAGAGAGAGAGACAGGAGGGCATGGTAGGCTACTTTCCTCACTGAGTGTACAGGAAATCCCTCCTCATCTGGACCTCCAACCAGGACCTCCAGGACATCTAGTGCTGCGTCTGAGAACCTATGTGACCTCTCCCTCTATCCCTGAGCCATCCTGAAACATTCTGCTACGTGTTAGCCATACCTTCAGTGCAAGTGAGTGCATGGAGGCTGCATATACTGCTCCACAAAAATTGTGTCTAATCAGCGCTTGTGTGTGAAAGCTGCTTTAGTCTTGTTTTCGCACCTCTAGGCATGTTTAAGTCATGGTAATTATCAATTAGCCCAGAACTGTGAGCTAAAACTAGACTTTCAGAACAGGCATGTTTTATTAACACAGCATTCATTTTGTGCCTGTTGTCACCCTTTCCCCAAAATAACCCCCTTAATCTTAGACCTATGCTAAAAGATTATTTTTTTTCTTCAGTAGATACATTTCAGTTCCTTAATGTTCAACAGGATGTGATAGTGTGATACTTATGTTACTGAATTCCACAGGCCTGAACTAATAATTCAGAGAATGTGAGAACTACACTAGTTTAAGAATTTGAATTCAATTAATAAAAAGTCTGGTATCAGTAAAAGTAAGAATGAAGTTGCTGCTGGATTGTTGAAAAAGTCCAACTTTCCAGTCCCAAAGTAATGTGCTTATCTCTAGGGATGGGAATAAATGCTAGCATTTCCAGTGACACCTATATCCTGAGAATAAATAATACAGAAAAGCTGAGCCCCAGCTGTACAGACCAGGAAAAGCCTGGTCCAATCAGTGATCTGTACTGTGTTAGCTGAATTCAGAGAGGATGAGAGCAGGCAATTGAACATCCCTGGGTTAGAGAGGAGAGTATAATTTAGGTTCCCATTCCTGATCATTTTTCAGCAACCATATTAAAAGTATGCACATGTGGAAGTTTGAATGAGCATTCGTGGTGATGTATTAGCCAGAGTGTTATTCCTCCTATAGTTGGATAGCCTGCCAGCATTCACTGTAAATACTTACACATGGATAATAGCCACTTGGTTGGGGGTGACTGGTGCCCTTGGAACCATACCCCAGTAAGGAGTCAACACCTTCAGCAGAGGAAGCAAAGAAGGAAAATTGGCAAAACAAAATTGGTGAGAAAAAGAAAGATATATTTCATCCTGTCCAAGGAAAACTACTGCAGCAGATTTGGAAGCAGTCTGTTCCACATTGGGAACAGATTATAGGCATGCCTGTGGTTTTTGTGTCTGCCTTCATTTAAGAACGTTAAGCATCAATTGCTTCAGTCATGTACATTGCATATATGACGCCAATTTTTAAACTTCAATATATTTAGCTATTGATTAATTCTAACCTTAATCAACTTTTTATAGTATATCTTTTTCAGCTCAGAGCTACTTTAAACATGCAAAACCCATTTGATAAAAGAATTCTTACAAACTTGCACTTAGATGTCAAGAAATTGATTGATGATGATTCCATATCCTGGAATTTGCCACAAATTTAATGAACTCCTAAAACTTGTCAGTTTGGACTAGCTACAGGTAACTTATTAAACACATTGAGCTAGATTTTAAATTCTAGATGCACCAGGTCTGAGGGGCGAAGGTGTTGGAAGTGCATGGGAAACCCAGAAGGAAATTCAGCATGCCTGCCAGTGGCTTTTTAATCTGGCCACTGCATTACCGTATTTGTTTCTAGGGTTCCTGACCAATTAGCGTGAGTGGACATGATGACAACCCGCATGATGCGATTTCAATCCCAGTATCTAAAGGAATATTACAAATGTGAAATTTGATGGTTTCTGTGGTTGGGAACAGAACACAACGAATTGTCAGAATGGACTGCATATGTTCAAAGGCTGGGCCTTTGGTTGTGATGCTGGGGGCTGTAAGAGGCCACAGAGCAATATTGTTCCCTACTGATAGGAGGGAGAAGACCACCAGTGAAACCAAGAAGGCATGGCTGGAGGTAGTGGAGGAAATCAGCAGCAAGACTGTGGTGCCATGTTCATGGATTCAATACCGAAAGCGTTCTATCGGCCTAAGCCAGCCAAGAAAGGCGCATTCAACTACATCCTGATGTGTGCATCATCCTGCCTCCTCAAGCCTACACCAGCACATCGCTCCTCACACCAACTTGCAGGTGTAGCCCTCCCTCTCTGTTCATGCACTCTCTCACATCCCCATCTGTCCATTCACCACTGACACTCACCGTCACCCTTACGAAAGGTCATGCCTCTCCCTCAGAATTATCCTCAACAAATATTGTCCATCCATCCATTCAACACATTCCATTTCTCACACTCATAGGCACCTTCTTTCCCTCATTGCAGGAGGAGAGCACAGAACATGAGGGAGAGGCAGAGAGTCTGGCCCTCCAGTCATCTCGCAACTGACAGCTGCAGAGGAGGAGGTGACGGACATCAGCAGAGTCTCGGTGTGCTCAGCCATCAGAGATGGGGAGATGGACCCTCCCAGCTACCTCGTGCCACAAATTAAATACCAGACAGCCACATGTCATACAACACTGACTCATGCTGACATGATTCAGCAATAAAGAAATATGTACAGTGTGTAAAAATCACTTAAAACATTCTTAATTCGACAATTCTAACTCACATCTTTAACCTCATACAGGGCCATTTCCCACAGGAGATGGTACAGGATTATGACAATGATTCCTCAGAGGAAGTCACTCACCCTGAGGGTTCACCATCCCAGAACTCATGCAGACCACGCACCAGCTCAGATACTCACACTTCAGTGGAACTGGTAAAGAACATATTTGGGTTTTTATCTGGTGACTCACTGATCACAAGTAAAGAAGAGTAAATAGTGGAGACAGGGACAGCAGTGGAGATTCCATGTTGGAAGGCGCAGGACACTCCAAGCTTTGGTCAGCTAGATGTAGATGTTGTACTTTGGAGGCTGATGAGGAAGAGGTTACTTCTGGAGCAACAACGAAAAGGGTGTGATATATTGGCAGGCGCTCCAGCCTCACATCATTGGTGGCAAAGTGAATATAATGGTCTAACCTGGCAAACAATTCATCAAACACCTATCTTATGCATTTGTGTGCCACCAACTGTGAGATCTTGTAAATGTCTCTGTCAGAGCTCAGGGAAGGAGCCAGATGCAAAGAAGTTGAGGATAGTAGTGTCTTAGACAATCTCTGGTAAAGTGTGGCCACCCAATCCACGTGGCTGCAGACCTTGTTCCAGCAGGCTGATTTTCTCGCAGCCATTGGGAGCTCGATATCAGGACCATTTCCGGGTGCTGAGCGCATATGTTCTTTGTAGTGTGTCTGCAGCCTAATTTTATGGGAGCCAGCCAATTAACAGGCTACCTCTGCATTCGCCGTCCAATTAAGGAAAATTAAGGACCCAGAGTGTGGGTTCTGCAGGCGGGAGCTCAGGATAGCACAGCTCACTGCAAGGGAGGTGGCAGCCTTCACTGTGTGACCAGTGGGAGTGCTGCTGAGGCCCAAGCAGCAGAAGCAGCAGGGAAGCATTGCAGCAACCATCAGCATCAGGGGAGCAACTGAAACATCACGAGGCTCATGGCGATCTGAGACATCCATCTCCACGAATTGCACACTCAATAGCAAAGCTGTGAGATGGATAAACAGCAGCCTTGCCATTTTAGAAACATAGAAACATAAAAAATAGGAGCAGGAGTGGGCCATTCGGCCCTTCAGGCCTGCTCCACCATTCAAAAAAGATCATGGCTGATCGTCTAATTCAGTACCCTGTTCCCACTTTCTCCCCATATCCCTTGATCCCTTTGGTATTAAAAAATATATCTATCTCCTTCTCGAATATATTTAATGACTTGGCCTCCACTGCCTTCTGCGGTAGAGAATTCCACAGGTTCACCACCCTCTGAGTGAAGAAATTTCTCCTTATCTCGGTTCTAAATGACATACCCCATTTCCGGAGACTGTGAGCCCCTGGTTCTGGACTCCCCAGCCATCGGGAACATCCTCCCTGTATCTAGCCTGTCTAGTCCTGTTAGAATTTTATAGGTTTCTGAGATCCCCTCTCATTCTTCTAAACTCTAGTGAATATTGGCCTAGTCAACCCTATCTCTCCTCATACATCAATCCTGCCATCCCAGGAATCAGCCTGGTAAATCTTCTTTGCACTCCCTCCATGGCAAGAACATCCTTCCTCAGATAAGGAGACCAAAACTGCACACAATACTCCAGATGGGGTCTCACCAAGGCCCTGTATAACTGTAGTAAGACATCCTTGCTCCTGTACTCAAATCCTCTTGCAATGAAGGCCAACATACCATTCGCCATCCTAATTGCTTGCTGCACCTGAATGTTTGCTTTCAGCGACTGGTGTACAAGGACACCCAGGTCTCGTTGCACCTCTCCCTTTCCCAATCTACCACCATTCAGGTAATAATCTGCCTTTCTGTTTTTACAACCAAAGTGGATAACCTCACATTTATCCACATTATACTGCATCTGCCATGCATTTGCCCACTCACCCAACTTGTCCAAATCACATTGGAACCTCTTTGCATCCTCCCCACAGCTCACATTCCCCCCCAGATTTGTGTCGTCTGCAAACTTGGAAATGTTACATTTAGTTCCCTCACCTATGTCATTAATATATATTGTGAATAGCTGGGGCCCAAGCACTGATCCCTGCGGTACCCCACTAGTCACTGCCTGCCACCCGGAAAAAGGCACGTTTATTCCTACATTCTCCTGTCTGTCAACCAATTCTCAATCCATGCCAGTATATTACCCCCAATCTCATGTGCTGTAATTTTGCACACTAACCTTTTATGTGGGACCTTATCAAAAGCCTTCTGAAAATCCAAATACACCACATCCACTGGTTCTCCCTTAACCATTCTACTAATTACATCCTCAAAAAGTTCCAGTAGATTTGTTAAGCATGATTTCCCTTTTGTAAACCCATGCTGACTTTGCCCAATCCCGTTTATGCTTTCCAGGTGTTCTGCTATCATATCCTTTATAATAGACTCTAGCATTTCCCCTATTGCTGATGTAAGGCTCACTGGTCTGTAGTTCCCTGTTTTTTTCCTCCCTCCTTTTTTAAATAGTGGGGTTACATTTGCCACCCTCCAATCTGTAGGAACTGCTCCAGAGTCTATAGAATTTTGGAAGATGACCACCAATGCATCCACTATTTCCAGGGTCACTTCCTTTACTACTCTGGGATGTAAATTATCAGGCTCTGGGGATTTGTAAGCCTTTAACCCCATTAATTTCCCTAGCACTATTGTTTTACTAATGCTGATTTCCTTCAGTTCCTTCCTCTCATTAGATCTTTGGTTCCCTAACATTTCTGGGAGGTTATTTGTGTCCTCCTTTGTGAAGACAGAACCAAAGTATGTGTTTAATTGTTCTGCCATTTCTTTGTTCCCCATTATAATTTCCCCCATTTCTGACTGTAAGGGACCTACATTTGTCTTCACTAATCTTTTTCTCTTCACGTATTTATAAAAGCTTTTACAGGCAGTTTTTATGTTCCCCGCAAGTTTACTGTCATACTCTATTTTCCCCTGCTTAATCAACCTCTTTGTCCTCCTTTGCTGAATTCTAAACTGCTCCCAATCCTCAGACTTGTTGCTTTTTCAGGCAATTTTATATGCCTCCTCTTTGGATCTAATACTATCCCTAATTTCTTTTGTAAGCCATGGTTGAGCCACCTTTCCAGTTTTATTTTTGCGCCAGACAGGAATGAATAATTGTTGTAATTCATGCACACTTTCTTTAAATATTATCTATTGTCTATCCACCATTAACCCTTTTAGTTAAGTTCCCCAATCTACCATAGCCAACTCGCGCCTCATACCTTCATAGTTTGCTTTATTTAGATTCAGGACCCTAGTTTCGGATTCAACTACTCCACTCTCCACTCTCCATCTTAATGAAGAATTAGAATTAGAACATTACAGCGCAGTACAGGCCCTTCGGCCCTCGATGTTGCGCCGACCTGTGAAACCATCTGACCTACACTATTCCATTTTCATCCATATGTCTATCCAATGACCACTTAAATGCCCTTAAAGTTGGCGAGTCTACTACTGTTGCAGGCAGGGCGTTCCACGCCCCTACTACTCTCTGAGTAAAGAAACTACCTCTGACATCTGTCCTATATTTATCACCCCTCAACTTAAAGCTATGTCCCCTCGTGTTTGCCATCACCATCCGAGGAAAAAGACTCTCACTATCCACCCTATCCAACCTTCTGATTATCTTATATGTCTCTATTAAGTCACCTCTCCTCCTCCTTCTCTCCAACGAAAACAACCTCAAGTCCCTCAGCCTTTCCTCGTAAGACCTTCCCTCCATACCAGGCAACATCCTAGTAAATCTCCTCTGCACCCTTTCCATAGCTTCCACATCCTTCCTATAATGCGGTGACCAGAACTGCACGCAATACTCCAGGTGCGGTCTCACCAGAGTTTTGTACAGCTGCAGCATGACCTCGTGGCTCCGAAACTCGATCCCCCTACTAATAAAAGCTAACACACCATATGCCTTCTTAACAGCCCTATTAACCTGGGTAGAAACTTTCAGGGATTTATGCACCTGGACACCAAGATCTCTCTGTTCATCTACACTACCAAGAATCTTCCCATTAGCCCAGTACTCTGCATTCCTGTTACTCCTTCCAAAGTGAATCACCTCACACTTTTCCGCATTAAACTCCATTTGCCATCTCTCAGCCCAGCTCTGCAGCCTATCTATGTCCCTCTGTACCCTACAACATCCTTCGGCACTATCCACAACTCCACCGACCTTAGTGTCATCCGCAAATTTACTAACCCACCCTTCTACACCCTCTTCCAGGTCATTTATAAAAATGACAAACAGCAGTGGCCCCAAAACAGATCCTTGCGGTACACCACTAGTAACTAAACTCCAGGATGAACATTTGTCATCAACCACCACCCTCTGTCTTCTTTCAGCTAGCCAATTTCTGATCCAAAGTTCTAAATCACCTTCAACCCCATACTTCCGTATTTTCTGCAATAGCCTACCATGGGGAACCTTATCAAACGCCTTACTGAAATCCATATACACCACATCCACTGCTTTACCCTCATCCACCTGTTTGGTCTCCTTCTCGAAAAACTCTATAAGGTTTGTGAGGCACGACCTACCCGTCACAAAACCGTGCTGACTATCGCTAATGAACTTATTCTTTCAAGATGATTATAAATCCTGTCTCTTATAACCTTTTCCAACATTTTACCCACAACCGAAGTAAGGCTCACAGGTCTATAATTACCAGGGCTGTCTCTACTCCCCTTCTTGAACAAGGGGACAACATTTGCTATCCTCCAGTCTTCCGGCACTATTCCTGTCGACAATGACGACATAAAGATCAAGGACAAAGGCTCTGCAATCTCCTCCCTAGCTTCCCAGAGAATCCTAGGATAAATCCCATCTGGCCCAGGGGACTTATCTATTTTCACACTTTCCAAAATTGATAACACCTCCTCCTTGTGAACCTCAATCCCATCTAGCCTAGTAGTCTGAATCTCAGTATTCTCCTCAACAACATTTTCTTTCTCTACTGTAAATACTGACGCAAAATATTCATTTAACACTTCCCTGACCTCCTCTGATTCCACACACAACTTCCCACTACTATCCTTGATTGGCCCTAATCTAACTCTAGTCATTCTTTTATTCCTGATATACCTATAGAAAGCCTTAGGGTTTTCCCTGATCCTATCCGCCAATGACTTCTCGTGTCCTCTCCTTGCTCTTCTTAGCTCTCCCTTTAGATCCTTCCTGGCTAGCTTGTAACTCTCAAGCGCCCTAACTGAGCCTTCACGTCTCATCCTAACATAAGAATAGAACACACTAACCAGGTTTCTTTAATGAACAACAACATTATCAGTTTATTATAAAACAGTCTTAACTAATAATGAAATAAAACATAAACACACAGATTTTAAATTCTAAAGTTCCCTTTCCACCTTGGCCCCTTCACACTCACACATACACATAGACAACGGTTAACCGGAAAAAGATAAAAGGGATTTTTATAAATTCAGAGCTCTGTTACAGACAAAAAAACACCCAGGCAGATTACTTGCTGATTTTTGAAGAAAACAACAGATGAGATATGTTTTTCCAAAACTGGCAGTCTAACATCTGAATACAAGTAGACAGGTCATTGAGATCCTCCAGAACAGCTCTTTTCAGGTGGCGCCGAGAACTAACTTAAGCAGACTTTCTTCAGAGACAGGAGATGAGATGAATCGACACAGTGGACTTCACAGGGCCTATTAGGGAATTGCTGGAAAGTGAGCTGGGTTGTGGTCTTCTGTCCTACCTTGAGCTTTCAGCAGCAGACTTGACTTTATCTCACTCCAGTAGGTAAAACCATATGCTGACACACAATCAAAAAGTTTGAGAGTTTTTTTTCTGCCCATCCCAGGTGCGCTCTGCTGCTACTGGGCTTGTCCAATCAAAGGGGCATTTGTCACTTCTCTGCCCTTGTTACCAGGGTTTCTGTTCTAGCTTTAACTTGAGTCATGTGACAACCAGTAACATTGTTGCCAATCCTGCTCCCTCAGTGTCCCCTTGATGGCTCTCTTTTTAAGAAAACTGGTCCAACATTTATTCAGTTTAACTATAAATTCCTTTAAAAATATTTTAACAAAAATAACTTTCATAACAGTATTTCCAAGATTTACAAAACATCTTTGGGTTTTCCTTTATTGTACTTTCCAATATTTTTTCATGTCATCTTTTTGCTTTCCTAATTTCCTTGTTAATTTCAGCCCTGCATTTTCTATAATCCTCTCAGATTTCTGCAGTATTGAGCTCTTGATTGCTCAGACACTGATGTATCTTCAAGTAGCTGCTTCCAGTCCACTTTTGCTAAATCACATCTCAGCTCAGTAGAACTGACTCTTCCCCAAGTTAAAACTTTTAATTTTGGTGTATCACTGTCCTTTACTAAAACTATATTAAATCTAACTCAATTATGATCACGACCATCAAAATGCTCTCCCACTGGTAACCCTTCCACCTGCCCAGCTTCATTTCCTAAAACGAAGTCCAGAACTGGCCTTTCTCTTGTTGCACTTGCTACACACTGGCTAAATTTTTTTCCTGAGAGCCTTTTAAGGATATTGTGTCCTCTATACCTTTTACATTGATTTTATCCCAGTTAACATGAGGGGTTGTTGAAATCCCCTCCTATTCCAATGTCAGGCCCATATAGTGGTCTGGAACATACCCATGTCATCAGCGTGCCTGCTGGCGCAACCGTCTGGGAGGCAGCCTCCTAACTGGCTGCCTCATTGGGCAGGTTCGTGAGGCTGGAAGCCTAATCAGAGGGCCCCGCAGTGGTGTCAGACCAGCAACGCCATCGGGAAAAGTGGGTGCTGCTGAGGCAGGCAGCCCAGCGCAAGGGCTCCTCAACACGGAGGCGCCCTCAGTTGCCTGCACTAAAGTCCTCAAATAAAGGGACCCAAAGCCAGTATGGCCATCGGGGTGAAGGTGAAATCCCTCCACAAGGGTAGTGACAGTCATGATTGCGATCTTTCATTCGCTTGGCCCCGTCATTGGGGCATGGAACCTCTGGCTCCGATGGCCACACAGCTGGGTGCCAGGAGGCCACCTTGCTTGAGCTGGTGGCCTCTGCACATAGCAGGGGGCCACTCAAACGGTTGGGAAAAAATGTCACCATTGCAACACGGCCCTTAAGTGGGGCCTTAATTGTTCTAATTGCTGTCTGCTTCCATGGAGCAGGCAGCCGACCCAGTTCCCAGTCACGCAGGAAAGTCTCCCAGAGGCAGGGATGCGTCGGGAAGCCATCTAACGCAGCACACCCCCACCCCACCGCCCAAGCACCTCCAACTCCGTTTCCATAGGGCCAGGAAAATTCTGCCTATTGTTTCTGCACCTCTCAGCAATTTGCCTACATATATGCTCTTCCATCTCCCTCTGTCTGCTTGGGGGTCTGTAGTATACTCCCAGCAGTGTGACTGCCCCTTTTCTGTCCCTCAGTTCAACCTATATGGCCTCATCTGATGAGCCTTCTAGCATATCATTTATCCTCACAACTGTGATTGTTTCTTTAATTAATATTGAACAGACAGGTTGTAGTGCAGATCAGTACCAATGACATAGGCAGAAAGAGGGATGAGGTCTTGCAGGGAGATTTTAGGGAGCTAAGAAATAAATTATAAAGTAGTTCCTCAAAGTTAATAATCTCTGGATTACTCCTGGTGCCATGTACGTGTGAGTATGGAATAGGAAGATAGTGCAGATGAATGTGTGGCTGGAGAGGTAAACTAGCTTGGCAGGGGGATGGGAACCACTTTTTTTTTATCCTTTATCTTTTTATCCCTGCTCTCTCTCTCCTGTCTGCAAATGCTATAATCAGGAATGTTGAGCTGCCATTCCTGTCCTTCTTCAGTAGTAGCTATGACATCATACTTCCAAGAGTCTATCTGTGCCCTCAACTCATCTGACTTATTCACTAGACTTCTTGCAATGACGTATATACCACTAATCACTAAACTACTCCTTTGTTGTTTATTCTCTAGCCTTTGACTTCTCTGCCTTCCATACTCACTAATTTCCTGCCTTCTATTTCTAGCTTTGCTTCTCTTGCATCTGAATGTCCGTTCAGGTTCTAACCCCCTGCCAAGCTTGTTTAAAAAACATTTATGCAACTGAAAGAACTTACTCTGGACAAAGCAGATGCCCTTCCTTGGGCCCCATTGGATACAGCATGCAGTTGGTCGAGTTAAATCTAGAGGCTAGGAGTCATTCACTACCATATGCTCTGAATAGGGCAACTTATCTGACACCACTAGATAATATCGATAGCTACTGCTATGTATTCAGACTAGCTTCTACATTCCAATATCTGTTTCTCGTACTGCATTTCTGTAAGGCCACTCTATGATTAGTAGCTCACAGGCACATCCACTTTCCACCACAGTGCACGACTCACTCCAGCTGTCACAAGCATCAATCCAAGAATATGCATTTCAGGAGAAGATGTGGCAGGGAGCACCAGGTGAACACAAAATATGTGTGAAGAAGAGCAAGTGCAGATGGCAACAGAAGAGCAGCAGAAAGTAGGTTCCTTATCCCACATCAGGCCGCACTAAGCTGCTGAGTTCTACCAGGATCTGCCAATAATTTCTCAGACACTGATGTATCTTCAAGTAGCTGCTTCCAGTCCCCCAAGGGACCCCGCACAACAAGATTGTTAATTAATCCTTTCTCATTGCACAATACCCAGTCTAGGATAGCCTGTTCTCTAGTTAGTCTAAAAAACCATCACATACGCACTCCAGGAAATCCTCCTCCACAGTATTATTGCTAATTTGGTTTGACCAATCTATAAGTAGATTAAAGTCACCCATGATTACAGTTGTACCCTTATTGTACACATCTTTAATTTCCTGTTTAATGCCATCCCTTACATCACCACTACTGTTTGGGGGCCTATTGACAACCCCTACCATCATTTTCTGCCCCTTGGTGTTTCTCCACCCATACAGATCCCACATCATGATTTTCTGAGCCAATATCCTTCCTCACTATTGCAATGATTTCCTCCTTTACTAACAACGCTACCCCTCCTCCTTTCCCTTTTTGCCTGTCCTTCCTAAATATTGGTCCTTGGTCACCTTGCAGCCATGTCTCCATTATCGCTACTGTATCATAACCGTTTATATCTATTTACACTGTTAATTCATCTACCTTATTGCGAATGCTCCACACATTAAGACACAATGCCTTTAGACTTGTCTTTTTAACGTTGTTAGTCATCTTATCTCTATTTTGCACTACGGCCACATTTGTTTTACGCCCTTATTTTCTCTGCCTTCCACTTTTGTTTCTTACCTTTCTGTCTTTCATTTCTATCCTTGTTTCCCTCTCCTCTGTCTCCCTGCTCAGATTCCCATCCCCCTGCCATTCTAGTTTAAACCTGTACCACCCCCCCACCCCCGACAGTACTAGCAAACACCACCCCCCCACCATCCCCCCCCCCCCCCCCCACCCACCCGAGGAAATTGGTCCCGGTCCTGCCCAGTTGCAACCCGTCCAGCTTGTACTGGTCCCACCTTCCCCAGAACCGGTCCCAATGTCCCAGGAATCTGAATCCCTCCCCCTTACACCATTTCTCCAGCCACATAGTCATCTGATATATTCTGCTATTTCTGCTCTCACTAGCACATGGCACTGGTAGTAATCCTGAGATTACAACCTTTGAGGTCCTACTTTTTAATTTTCATCCTAGCTCCCTATATTCAGCTTGTAGGACCTGATCCCTTTTATTACCTATGTCATTGGTACCAATATGTACCACAACAACTGGCTGTTCGCCCTCCTCCCTCAGAATGCCCTGCAGCCGCTCAGAGAATCCTTAAGCCTAGCATCAGGGAGGCAACTTACCATCCTGGAGTCTCTTTTGTGGCCGCTGAAACGCCTGTCTGTTCCTCTTACGATCGAATCTCTATCACTATAGCCCTGCCACTATTCTTCCTGCTCTCCTGTGCAGCAGAGCCACCCATGGTGCCACAAATCTGGCTGCTGAAAGTCGAAAAGAGGAAGGAAGGCAGCAGTGAGAATAGCAGAAGGAGAACCCCGGGTGGCCCACAGTTCAGTGACGCCACCCTGCAGGTTCTCCTCCAGGCTGCAAGGGCAAGGCGAGAGCCCCTCATCCCCAGGGACATGAGGAGGAGAGCAGCCCGCCTGACCAAGCAAGCCTGGATGGAGATTGCAGAGGAAGTCAGCAACTGTGGGACCACCCCCAGCACCTTGACCCAGTGCTGCAAACCCATCAATGACCTCATTCAGTTTGCCAAGGTGAGTAGACTATATCTCTTTCCCCTTTGGGCCTTGCATGTGGCAATGCAAGAGGGTGAGTTTGGTGAAGAGGGTGTGACCACCCAAACAGTGACAATGGGGTCAAGCAGCAGCATATCCTGTCAGAGGCAAGGCTGCATCTCGGTGAAAGGCAACTTTCTGTCATTGCTGACTCCCACAAGATCCCTCACGAGTGACCGCATGCAGGAGGCATTCGTGTGCCCCCATCATGGATCACTGGGCTGCCACCAGCATAAGCGTTGTGCTTGTCTTTTTGGGGAGACTAACTTTATTCATCTTTCTGCTTGCAGAAGAAAGCCCATAACTTCAAGAAATGGGCCAAGACTGGCAGAAGCATTCCATTCCTGTCCATCTGGATTAACCATGGAGTAGGAGGCCTTATAACTGGCAGGGCAGCACGGCGCTGTTGCATTACAGATGGCGAGACAGAAGTGCAAACCCAAGAGAATGAGTGGACGAGTGTAGAGGCACAAGGGAGCCACTGGAACACATGAGGCCTAGCGCTCATTTGTTTTCCACTGGACAATTGGAGCTCCACAGGAGGGGTAGTTGGAAGGACTCAATGGGAAGCCCATAACTATTCATTCTATCAGTCTCTCATTCAGGTTAGGTCAAAGAACAGTGAGCCAGAGTGACTGGAGGACAGCCAGCTGCCTCTGAGGAGGAGGAGGGAGCCTCAGAGGATGCACCATCACATCATTCCCCACTCCCAACCTCCATCAGTGCAGTAACTGCACATTGGTGGGTATCTGTTCGCATGTAGATTCGGGGACACAACCTGGTGAGCACAGCACAGATGCACCCGAGCTGCTGATGGAGGCTGTGACAGCCGAGGCCACTGATAGTCGGACAACTGTGGGAGGCCAGGGTGATGCTGAGCCCCAGGCTGATAATATGCCTCTGGTGTTGGTGGCAACACTGCAAATGTTGCAGCCGCAGCATCAGGTAAGGGAACATCTGGCGGAGCTTCCAGAGGCTATGCGCACCCAAGTGCAGACGATGAGGTGTCCATCCAGGCCTTGAGAGGTGCCATTTCTCTGACGTGTGCACACATGGCTTCCTGCATCAAGAGAGGAACACCAAGGTGCACAGTGAATATAAGAGACAGATAGCACTAGAGTAGGAAATAGTAAAGTATTAGATGGTGTCAGAGTGAGAGTGTTAGACAGTATTAGAGAGGGGAATAGTTCCATATTAGGCGGAAGTGGACTGAGAAGGACTACAAGGAATGCAAAGGCAGGATTACAATGCATGTGTGTAAACACACAAAGTGTGATGAATAAGGTTGGTGAGCTACAAGCACAAATAGCAGTATAGGAATATGATGTAGGGGCAATCACAGAAATGTGGCTAAAAATGGTGAGGACTGGGAGCTTAATATACAAGGATATAAAGTGTTCAGAAAAAATAGAGAAAGCGAAAGGGGAGGTGGGGTGGTAGTCCTGTTTAGGGAAGACATTGCAATGCTGGAAAGGAAGGAAGTCATTGAAGGGTCAAGGACAG